>NC_041389.1:291165838-291267572 GCF_002162155.2 Triticum dicoccoides
ACTCTCACTATTTATCCAGAGAGGCAGCATCGATCGGCTTCAGTTAGCAGCAGTAGCGAAGGAATCGCTCAATCGGGTTCAGTTCACAGCCATCGATCGATCGCTCGGGTTCAGTAATGCGTAGCCTGCAATGCAATCGCTCGGGTTCAGTTAGAGCCCAATGCCCCACTCGGGTTCAGTTAGAGCCAACGCCTCGCACACACGCGCGTACGGGTACAAGAGAAACGCGCATCGCTCAGCCCCCGACCACCCATCGTAACCGGGAACTCCCCAAAATTTTCCTCGCCCTCACTTCTACCACGGTATTTTCCGTCATGGACGGCCCAAAGAATGTCATGCAGCTGCGTCTCCGGCCCGCCCAGGACGAAAAGCCCATTTTCTGTCATCATTTTTTGTCATAGAAGTAGGAGCCCACCACATCTATGATGATACCCGGTTTTGTCACAATTATCGTCATAGAAGTGTCATACGTATGACAGGAAAAAAATTCGTTCGGCCCAAAATGTCACGGATGTGTCTTTTCTTTGCAGTGCATGTCCTCAGGAACAAACGTAACTACTCACAAATCATATTCATGTTCATAATCAGAGGAATATTAATATGCATTAAGGATCTGAACATATGATGTTCGACCGAATAAACCAACTAGCATCAACTACAAGGAGTAATCAACACTACTAGCAACCCACAGGTACCAATATGAGGTTTTGAGACAAAGATCGATACAAGAGATGAACTAGGGTTTGAGAGATGGTGTTGGTGAAGATGTTTAAGGAGATTGACCCCTTCTCAATGAGAGGATCGGTTTTGATGACGATGGCGATGATTTCCCCCTCCCGGAGGGACGTTTCCCCGGCAGAACAGCTCCGCTGAAGCCCTAGATTGATCCTGCCAAGGTTCCGCCTCGAGACGGCGGCGCTTCATCCCGAAAGTTTCCTTATGATTTTTTCCAGGGCAAAAGACACCATATAGAAGAATATGGGCATCGGGGGCCTGTCAGGTGGCCCACGAGGCAGGGGGCGCGCCCTGCACCCTCGTGGCTGGTGGGTGGCCCCCCTCTGGTGCTTTCTTCACCCAATATTTTTAATATATTCCAAAACTGACTTTCATGGAGTTTCATGACTTTTGGAGTTGTGCCGAACAGGTCTCTAATATTTGCTCCTTTTCCAGCCCAGAATTCCAGTTGCCGGCATTCTCCCTCCTCGTGTAAACCTTATAAAATAAGAGAGAAAAGGCATAAGTATTGTGACATAATGTGTAGTAACAACCCATAATGCAATAAATATTGATATAAAAGCATGATGCAAAATGGACGTATCACTCTCTAATTACCAAAACATTTGTCAGACATATAAAAAGGTTCCTTCATCCTTTTTTGGGTGGCTTGTACTGTTGCCTAATGATCTTTCCTTTTAATAGATAAAAATGCTTATAATCATAATATTTTGGGTGTGGGCATGTAACAAATTTAGTAAGATTGATTTATGTGTGCATTGTTATCTTCCAACAAAAAACCTCTGAACTTTGCCTAGCAGAACATAATGTTCAATGTATTTCTTCTATGATACCACCACATTGTAACAAGTAATTATACATCGCTGCAATTCATCCATAGTTTTGTTGAACTTCTATTTTTCTTGTTCAAAATTTAACTGTATTTCAATGTTTGTTCTTCTGCATCAGGTAATGCTTGTTGGAATTGGAGTCTTTGTTATCTTGGTCAAGATTTTGCACATGGTTAGTATATGCAGTCTTCACTTTATCTACTTTATCTTCTACTCCGAAGATTTATCAGCTCAAGTGGGCAGATTAGAAGTTCAGCCATGTTTTTGCCATTGTTAGGATGCTGGTCATTTTAGGCATGGACGCACATGGCCACATGCCGCCCATCTTTGGGCGCCGAGCTTGTTGTCCCATCATGCATCTTGATGGTGTGCCGCTCAATTTAGCCTAGGTAATTGAGGGAGTCCTAGATTAGGGGGTGTCCGGATGGCCGGACTATGACCTTTGGCCGGACTCCCGGACTATGAAGATACAAGATTGAAGATTTCGTCCCATGTCTGGATGGGACTTTCCTTGGCGTGGAAGGCAAGCTTGGCGATACGATATGAAGATCTCCTCCCATTGTAACCGACTCTGTGTAACCCTATCCCTCTTCGGTGTCTATATAAACCGGAGAGTTTTAGTCCGTAGGACAAACAACAATCATACCATAGGCTAGATTCTAGGGTTTAGCCACTCTGATCTCGTGGTAGATCTACTCTTGTACTACCCATATCATCAATATTAATCAAGCAGGAGTAGGGTTTTACCTCCATCGAGAGGACCCGAACCTGGGTAAAAACATCGTGTCCCTTGTCTCCTGTTACCATCCGCCTAGACTCACAGTTCAGGACCCCCTACCCGAGATCCGCCGGTTTTGACACCGACATTGGTGCTTTCATTGAGAGTTCCTCTGTTTCGTCGCCTTTTAGGCCTGATGGCTTCTTCGCTCGTCAACCACGACGCGGTCCGGGATGAGACTTTTCTCCCCGGATAGATCTTCGTATTCGGCGGCTTCACACTGCGGGCTGACTCATTCGGCCATCTGGAGAAGATCAAGAGCTACGCCCCTGGCCATCAGGTCAGGTTTGGAAGCTTGAACTACACGGCCGACATCCGCGGGGACTTGATCTTCGACGGTTTCGAGCCACAACCAGGCGCGCCGCACTGTCATGATGGGCACGATTTAGCTCTGTCATCGGACAACGCCCGGAGCGTCGCTCAGGTGTCCACTCCGACCATTAGCTCGGAGCCCACTACGCCAGTCGGGGACAGACGGTTAGACGCCACCCCGGAAACTGCAATCTCTACGGCGATAGAGCCGGATAGCAGCCTAGTCCCTCGCAGGGCCCGTGACTCTGAGGTGCCGGACTCCGATCCGGACTCCGTAAATCCCGCACCTCTCCCGGTTAAGCCCGATTGGGTTCCGGTCATGGAGTTCACCACCATGGATGTCTTTCAGCACTCACCTTTCGGCAATATCCTGAATTTGTTAAAGTCTCTCTCTTTGTCAGGAGAGCCCTGGTCGGACTACGGCCAACACGGTTGGGACACGGACGACGAAGAAATTTGTAGCCCACCCACCACCCACTTTGTAGCCACTGTCGATGGTTTAACCGACATGCTCGACTTCGACTCCGAAGACATCGACGGCATGGACGCCGATGAAGGAGACGATCAAGAACTAGTGCCTATAGGGAACTGGAAAGCCACCTCGTCATACAACATATACATGGTGGACACCCCTAAAGCGGGGGATGGCAAGGAGAAAACGGAGGGTGACCCCTCCAAGAAGCAACCCAAGCGCCGACGTCAGCGGCGCCGCTCTAAGTCCCGCCAAAACAAAAACGGCGATTCCGGCACTGGAGATAACAATACGCCGGACAGTGCCAAAGACAACCCCCTCCAGCAGGATTCAGTGCAGGAGAACGAAGGAGCCAGCCCTCGTGAGAGAGCGGCCGACAAAGAGGATGAGGACGACAATTACATGCCTCCCTCCGAAGACGAGGCAAGCCTCGACGATGATGAATTCATCGTGCCAGAGGATCCCGTCGAGCAAGAGCGTTTCAAACACAGACTCGTAGCCACGGCAAGCAGCCTCAAGAAGAAACAGCAGCAGCTTAGAGCTGACCAAGACTTGCTAGCCAACAGATGGACCGAAGTCCTGGCGGCCGAAGAGTATAAACTAGAACGCCCATCCAAGAGCTACCCGAAGCGCAGGCTGCTTCCCCAACTTGAGGAGGAAGCAACTAAACCTACATCACCAGTGTACGATGCGCTCGATCGGCCACCCCGTGGCCATGATAGAGAGGCCTTCAGGCCCTCGACCCAAGCCGCACCCCGACACCGCTCAAAACATACCAGAGTCTGGGGAGACGCAACAGACCTGCAAGACATCTTGGAGAATAAGGCAAGGCAAACAAGATCGATCTACGGATCGCATGGGCGCCCCGCTTCACATGACGCTAGCCGTCATGCCGGACATAATAAGTATGGCCCGGCCGAATACAACAGACCAAGCTCATCCGAGCTGCGTCGCGATATAGCTCAGTACAGTGGCGCCGCACACCCACTATGCTTCACAGACGAAGTAATGGATCATCAAATCCCCGAGGGCTTCAAACGCATAAACATCGAATCATACGATGGCACAACAGATCCTGCGGTATGGATCGAGGATTATCTCCTTCACATCCACATGGCCCGTGGCGATGATCTACACGCCATCAAATACCTCCCGCTCAAGCTTAAAGGACTAGCACGGCATTGGCTTAATAGCCTGCCAGCAGAGTCAATCAGTTGTTGGGAGGACCTGGAATCCACATTCCTTGACAACTTCCAGGGCACGTATGTGCGACCACCAGACACCGATGACCTAAGCCACATAATCCAGCAACCAGAGGAATCGGCCAGACAATCCTGGACATGGTTCCTGACAAAGAAAAACCAAATAGTCGATTGTCCGGACGCTGAGGCCCTCGCAGCCTTCAGGCACAACATCCGAGACGAATGGCTTGCCCGGCACCTAGGACAGGAAAAGCCGAAGTCTATGGAAGCCCTCACGACACTCATGACCCGCTTCTGCGCGGGAGAAGATAGCTGGCTAGCTCGTACCAATAACATAAGCAAGAGCCCCGGCAATTCGGATACCAAGGATAACAACGGCAGGTCACGCCGCAACAAGCATAAGCGCCGCATTAACGGTGACAATACTGAAGATACGGCAGTCAATGCCGGATTCAGAGGCTCTAAACCGGGTCAGCGGAAGAAGCCATTCAAACGAAACCCTCAGGGCCCATCCAGCTTAGACCGGATACTTGATCGCTCGTGCCAGATACACGGCACCCCCGAACAGCCAGCCAACCACACCAACAGAGATTGTTGGGTGTTCAAGCAGGCAGGCAAGATAAGCGCCGAGACCAGAGACAAGGGGCTACATAGCGATGACGAGGAGGGGCCCGGCCGCCGAACAACAAAGGACAGAAGGGATTTCCCCCACAAGTTCGGACGGTGAATATGATATACGCAACCCACATCCCCAAAAGGGAGCGGAAGCATGCTCTCAAGGACGTCTATGCGCTGGAGCCAGTCGCCCCAAAGTTCAACCCATGGTCCTCCTGCCCGATCACTTTCGATCGACGGGACCATCCCACCAGCATCCGTCACGGCGGATTCGCCGCACTGGTCCTAGACCCAATTATCGACGGATTTCACCTTACCAAAGTCCTAATGGACGGCGGCAGTAGCCTGAACCTGCTTTACCAGGACACAGTGCGAAAAATGGGCATCGATCCTTCGAGGATTAAACCCACAAAGACAACCTTCAAAGGTGTCATACCAGGGGTCGAAGCCAGCTGTACAGGCTCGGTCACACTCGAGGTGGTCTTCAGATCACCGGATAACTTCCGGAGCGAGGAGTTAATCTTCGACATAGTCCCATTCCGCAGGGGCTATCATGCCCTGCTCGGACGAACCGCATTTGCAAAATTCAATGCGGTGCCGCACTACGCATATCTCAAGCTCAAGATGCCAGGACCTCGCGGAGTCATCACGGTAAATGGAAACACAGAACGCTCTCTCCGAACGGAGGAGCACACAGCGGCCCTGGCGGCGGAAGTACAGAGTAGCCTCTCAAGGCAGTTCTCCAATCCATGCGCCAAACGTCCGGACAACATCAAGCGAGCCCGAAGTAACCTACAAAAAATCCGGCTGGCACGTTCCGAGCAAGCATAGCAGTGCGGCCCTGACCCCAGCCCCCGCCAAACAGCAATGCTGGTACCACGCGTACATAATTACGCCTTAGAGATACCATGGGCATAAGGGGAGGGTCACAACAATGGCACGCCCAGAATGCGGCTTAACCGCACTAGGGGGCTCCCTATTTCGCCGTTTTCCTTTTTCACACACTTTCAGGACCCAACTATTCGGAAGGCCTGTCCGGCAATACTCTCGCCGAACCAACGATGCAATAGCCAGGGAGGAAACAAGACACGTCAAAAGTCCAAGTGGTCTCTATAACGAGTTTAATACCTGTTTCTCTTACAATCCTGCAGCTTGCCCCCGAAGGGGAATATGTCAAATACTCCCATCTCTTGCTTACCGCACTTTTTGTATCGTTCTGCTTTCGCAACAGCCCTTTTTTTAATGAACAATATATAGCTCTTACCTATTATTGTACTTATATATTTTTATATGCAAATATGTTCAGTCATGACACTATGCAACCATACACTTTGGTACGGATAATACACCAGGGGCTTACAACACCCCATAACATGGTGTGAGAAGACCGAACACTTTAACAAGTGCGGCACCCCGAACTTATAGCACTATATGCATCGGCTCCGAATCATGTCTTTGGTCAATAGTTGGGTTTGCCCGGCTCCCATGTTTTGGTACCTTACGTTCTGCATTGTTGGCTAAGATAGCGCTGGGAGAACTACTGCGATTGTGCCCCAGTTGAGCTGGGTTAACACCTCAGTAGAGAAAGCTAAAACTGACTGTCATGATAGTGCGAGAGACCGGTCGTTGTTCGCGAGGTTTTTTCGAGTCCTTAAAGACTTATGCCGCTTCAAGCAAAGAACCGGACTTATCCGGCCTAGGCGTGGATAGCGCCCCGAACTCGGTCTTCCGAATACTAGGGGCTTCGCCAAAATTTAAAATTATAGAATTCTATGGCTAAGTGAGAGTGATAAAGCATTATAAGTCCGACGGCCTGGTTCGATGTGCTGAAAGCCTCCCTAGATGGACCCAAGAATGGGAACAAGAGCGCTTAGGTTTATCCCGAACACCCCAGCACTCGTGGCATGGGGGTCGAAGCCGACGACTTGCATCTCTCAGATTTGATAAACGGCCGCACAGAAGGTAATATTTTAAATTAACAAGTGTTGCTTAACGCATATGAACAAAGCTTCAGCGTACAGGATAACAAATGCGAGTTTACTCAAAAATTACATCTTTGGAGCACTCATCCGCTATGCGGCGGGCACCCTTCAGAACACCATTATAATACATCTCGGGCGTACGATACTCCTTGCCCGGCGGTGGCGCGTCCGTCAATAGCCTCTCCGCGTCTAGCTTGCCCCAGTGCACCTTAGCACGGGTAAGGGCCCGACGGGCACCTTCAATGCAAATGGAGCGCTTGACGACCTCAATCCACGGACACGCGTCCACCATCCGCCGCACCAGACCGAAGTAGCTCCCAGGCATGACCTCTCCAGGCCACAGCAAAGCTATGAGGCCCTTCATGGCCTATTCGGCCACCTTGTGGAGCTCAACCAGCTGCTTCAGCTGGTCGCTCAGGGGAACCAGATGTTCGGCCTCAGCATACTGAGACCAAAACACTTTTTCTGTCGAGCTCCCCTCTTCGGCTCGGTAGTATGCGGCGGCATCAGACACACTACGGGGCAGATCGGCGAACGCTCCTGGAGAGCTCCGGATTCGGGTAAGTAGCAGATAATTAACTTTTATATTTTTGCTTTGCATAAAGAATGCCTTACCCGCCGCTATCTTCTTCATCGCCTCGATCTCCTTTAGGGCCTTTTGGGCTTCGGCCTTAGCGGTCTTGGCACTCTCAAGAGCCAAGGCAAGCTCGGACTCTCGAGTCTTCGAGTCACGCTCCAAACTCTCGTGTTTTTCCATGAGAGCCTGGAGCTCTTGCCGCACCTCCGCCACCCGCGCCTCCTGCTTCTCTCGCTCGGCGCGCTCCAAGGCCGCACTCTTTTCGGCCTTGGAGACCACCTCTTTCAGGGTTGCCACCTCGGTCGTGGCTCCTGCAACATTAACGTTGGTCCTATTATTATGATTATGCAACCAAGTATTTCTATATACATTTACAGGAGGTACTACATACCCTCTTTATCCTCGAGCTGCTTCTTGGCATGGCCGAGCTCGCTCTCGGACCGCTCGAGGCTTTCCTTCAAGGCATTGACCTCCACAGTCAGTGCGGCAGAGGTCAGCAGCGCAGCCTACATTCCCATATTGACATATTTCTATTAGACTCCTGCGTATATCTTTTAAGATACTCAGTTCGGCTTTTCTTTCCGAACACCGAACTAAGCATCAAGGGCTACTGTCTATGCGGTAACATTTTTTATATATGTTTTTGAACACATACCTCAAAGCCCGTTAACAGGCTTGTGCAGGCTTCCGTCAGCCCGCTCTTGGCGGACTAAACCTTCTAAATCACTGAACTCATAACAGTGCGGTGTTCTTCGTCGATAGAGGCGCTGTTGAGCGCCTCCAGCAAATTGTCCGGCGCCTCCGGGTGGACGGAAGTCGCCGGCGTCGCGGACTTGCCCTTCTTGTGAAGGAGCCGCCTGTCGGGCTCTGGAACCACTGATGGTTCCGGAGCAGTGTCCGGCCCAGGGCCGGACTTAGATCCCTCCGGGGCTTTACCCTCTCATGGGGCCTGGGGGTGGGAGTGAGTTGCCCTGCATCTGGGAGCCGGTGCGCGATGTCGTTAGACAAGTATCCGGCCTCCCTCAGGTTTTTGATTTGTCCCTCGTGACGAAGGAGGCCATCCATCTACCTCCCGCTCCTGACATGGTTGGAGAAGGTTGAGGTGGGAAGTGCGGGCTTGGGCGCTGAAGCTCGAGCGCACAGGGACGGATAAGCAGAGGAGGAAGAAGGCGTGAATGGAAAGGGCAGATTCTTATCTCCTTATATGGGCGGCCAAAACTACGAGCCCCCCACTGGCCTAATAAAACTCGCTTATCTCCCAAGCGCCGCGGTTAATGGCGCGGTTGGGTTACCCACGCCCGTATTGATGAGAATCCCAGAATAAGGGGACACGATCTCTGCTTTGACAAGACGTGCCAGGGAAGCCGCCTCGCTAAACGTGCTGAGGTGGAACAATAAAATGAATAAAGAGCCTGGCCGTGGCATGATGTCACGCCACGGAATGCGTCAGCAGATCTGATTGATGCAAATATTATTCTCTCTATGAAGGAATGTGGAACTTATTTTGCAGAGCCGGACACTACCCTGGTGTTCAACATCTTCTATGAAATATTCGGAGGAGGAACCCGCCTTGCAATGCCGAAGACAACTTGCGCGCCGGACTCGTTGTCATTGAAGCCTGGTTCAGGGGCTACTAAGGGAGTCCTGGATTAGGGGGTGTCCGGATGGCCGGACTATGACCTTTGGCCAGACTCCCGGACTATGAAGATACAAGATTGAAGACTCCGTCCCGTGTCCGGATGGGACTTTCCTTGGCATGGAAGGCAAGCTTGGCGATACGATATGAAGATCTCCTCCCATTGTAACCGACTCTGTGTAACCCTAGCCCTCTCCGGTGTCTATATAAACCGGAGAGTTTTAGTCCGTAGGACGAACAACAATCATACCATAGGCTAGATTCTAGGGTTTAGCCACTCCGATCTCGTGGTAGATCTACTCTTGTACTACCCATATCATCAATATTAATCAAGCAGGAGTAGGGTTTTACCTCCATCGAGAGGGCCCGAACCTGGGTAAAAACATCGTGTCCCTTGTCTCCTGTTACCATCCGCCTAGACGCACAGTTCGGGACCCCCTACCCGAGATCCGCCGGTTTTGACACCGACAGTAATCTTCTCGAGATTCATGCCTCGGTTAATTATTATTTTATTAGAAACATTAATTAGGAAAACAATATATGTTTTCACTCATAGGCCAACAAAGTTTGTCTTCGTCCACCCACCATCCAAAATTATTTTAAATATTAGGGTGGTATCAGTGTTGGGTAGTACTACAAATTCATGGTGTCTTGTTACCAAATTGACCTATTTTCAAGTACACTAACATACATCCTTTGGTTCACTTATAGGAGCAAAACAAATGGTTAAATATGGATTATCAGCTCAAGAGCGCAGATTAGAAGTTCGGCCATGTTTTTTCCATTGTTGGGATGCTGGTCATTTTAGGTATGGACACACATGGCCACCTGCCGCCCATCGCCATGAGCCGAGCTTGTCGTCCCATCGTGCATCTCGATGGTTGATACGTCCATTTTGCATCATGTTTTCTTACTGTTATTTATGTTGTTTTATTGTATAATAATGCTTTGGAGTAATTCTAGTGCCTTTTCTCTCAAAATGTGCAAGGTATGTACCAAGGGGGAGAATTCTGGCAGCTAGAAATCTGGACCTGAAAAAGCTACGTCAAGCTACCTATTCTGCACAACTCCAAATGAGCTGAAACTCCCCGAGGATTTTTTATGGAATATTTAAGGAATATTGGAGCAAATAAGTACCAGATGAGGGCCACCAGGTGGGCACAACCCACCTGGGCGCGCCAGGAGGCCCAAGCGCGCCCTAGTGGGTGCTGCCCTCCTCGGCCCACCTCTAGTGCCCATCTTCTGGTATATAATTCATTTTGACCTAGAAAAAAATAAGGAGAGGACATTCGGGACGAAGCACCGCCGCTTCGAGGCGGAACTTGGGCAGGAGCACTTTTGCCCTCCGGCAGACCGATTCCACCGGGGAAACTTCCCTCCCGGAGGGGGAAATCATCATCATCATCACCAACAACTCTCTCATCTTGGGGAGGGCAATATTCATCAACATCTTCACAGCACCAACTCCTCTCAAACCCTAGTTCATCTCTTGCGTTCAATCTTTGTATCAAAACTATAGATTGGTGCCAGTGGGTGACTACTAGTGTTGATTACATCTTGTAGTTGATTACTATATGGTTTATTTGGTAGAAGATTATATGTTCAGATACATTATGCTATTCAACACCCCTCTGATCTTGAGCATGTTAATCATTTGTGAGTAGTTACTTTTGTTCTTGAGGTCACGGGAGAAATCATGTTGCAAGTAGTCATGTGAACTTGATATGTGTTCGATATTTTGATGGTATGTATGTTGCCATTCTCTTAGTGGTGTCATGTGAACGTCGAATACATGACACTTCACCATATTTGGGCCTAAGGGAATGCATTGCGGAGTACTTATTATATGGTGGGCTGCGAGAGTGACAGAAGCTTAAACCCTAGTTTATGCGCTATTCCATAAGGGGCCGATTGGATCCAAAAGGTTTATGCTATGGTTAGAATTTATTCTTAATACTTTTCTCATAGTTGCGGATGCTTGCGAGAGGGTTAATCATAACTAGGAGGTTTTTTAAAGAAAGAACATAAACTAAGCACCGGTCCACCCACATATCAAATTATCAAAGTACCGAACACGAATTAAGCCAACATGATGAAAGTGACTAGATGAAATTCCCGTGTACCCTCAAGAACACTTTGCTTATCATAAGAAACCGTTTTGGCCTGTCCTTTGCCTCAAAAGGATTGGGCTACCTTTCTGCACTTTTGTTACTACTATTGCTACTTGCTCGTTACAAATTGGCTTGCTACCAAACTACTCCGCTACTTACAATTTTAGCACTTCCAGACATTACCTTGCTGAAAACCAC
The DNA here is from genome assembly GCF_002162155.2 of Triticum dicoccoides. Classification (NCBI taxonomy): domain Eukaryota; kingdom Viridiplantae; phylum Streptophyta; class Magnoliopsida; order Poales; family Poaceae; genus Triticum; species Triticum dicoccoides. The sequence continues at coordinate 291,177,287 of NC_041389.1, forward strand.
TTGTCATTTCCTTATGCTCCTCGTTGGGTTCGACACTCTTAACCCCATACACTTGTGGGTCATCAAGGCGATTTTCTGGTTCCGTTGCCGGGGAGTGAAGCACTCTTGGTAAGTGGAAATTGGTAAGGAAACATTATTACTATGTGCTGAAATTTATTGCCACTTGCTACTATGGAAAACAATCCTTTGAGGGGTTTGTTCGGGGTATCTTCACCTCGACCGGAACCACAATTAGTTACCTCTCAACCTATTGCACCTACTGAAAATATTGAATATGAAATTCCTTCGAGTATGTTAGAACAACTGCTAGCAAATCCTTATGGAGGAGATGGAACCGAACATCCTGATATGCACTTGATATATGTGGATGAAATTTGTGGATTATTTAAGCTTGCAGGTTTACCTGGAGATGAAGCTAACAAGAAGTTTTCCCTTTCTCTTTGAGGGTAAAATAATTGACATGGTATAGGCTATGCGATGATATTGGGTCTTGGAACTGGAACCGTTTGAAATTGGAATTTCATCAGAAATTTTATCCTATGCATCTAGTTCATCGTGATCGGAATTATATATATAATTTTTGGCCTCGTGAGGAGAAAGTATCTCTCTAGCTTGGGGGAGGCTTAAGTCAATGTTATATTGATGCCCCAATCATGAGCTCTCGAGAGAAATTATTATCCAGAACTCTTATGCTCGGCTTTCTTGTAATGATCAAACCATGCTCAATACTTCTTGTACTGGTTCTTTTATGAAGAAGACTACTGAAGACTAGGAACTCAATGAAGGTAAAGAGTCAGGTATTGAACCTAAGTTTGATTGTGTTAAAACTTTTATGAATACCTATGCCTTTTCAAAGTTTAGCACTAAATATGGACTTGACTCTGAGATAGTAGCTTCCTTTTGTGAATCTTTTGCTACTCATGTTGATCTCCCTAAGGAGAAGTGGTTTAAGTACCACCCACCAACTAAAGAAGAAATTAAAGAACTAGTAAAAGCTAAAGAAGAAACTATTATTTACAATGTTGATCCAGTTGTTCCCACTCCTTATATTGAAAACCCACCTTTTCCTCTTAGGATGAAGGAACGTGCTAAAGCTTCAACTGTGGTTAAAAAAAGTTATGTTAGAACATTCAAACCTTATGAACAAATCAAAGTTGAACCTAGTATTGCTATGGTTAAAGATCTCTTAGTTGATAATATTGATGGGCATGTTATTTACTTCTGTGATGAAGCTTATAGAATTGCTAAACCTGAAGGAAAAGATAAACATAGACCAGTTGTTTGCATGCCTGTTGTCTCAGTTAAGATAGGAGATCACTATTATCATGGGTTATATGATGTAAGTGCTAGTGTGAGTGATATTCCCTTCTCCTTATATCAAGAAATTAAAGATGAAATAAGACTTGCTGAAATAGAAGACATAGGTGTTACTATTGAACATGCTAATAGAGATACTATATCACCAATTGGGATTCTTAGAGATGTTGAAGTCTTGTGTGGGAAGATAAAATACCCTACTAATTTTCTTCTTCTTACCACCCCACAAGATGAATTTTGTCCCATTATATTTGGTAGACCTTTCTTGAACACCGTCAATGCAAAAATAGATTGTAAGAAACAAACTACCGGTGTTAGCTTTGGTGATGAATCTCATGAGTTTAATTTTTCCAAGTTTAGTAAACAACCTCATAAGAAAGATTTGCCTGGTAAGGATTAAATTATTGGTCTTGCTTATATTGTTGTGCCTCCTATTGATCATTTGGAACAATATTTGAAAATGATTTGCACATGCGTGAGAGAAATGAAATAGACAAAATATTTTTCGAACAACAACCTCTTCTTAAACACAATTTGCCTATTGAAACTCTAGGAGGTCCTCCTCCACCTAAAGGTGATCATGTGTTTGAAGTAAAACAATTGCCAGACACCCTGAAATATGCTTATATTGATGAAAAGAAGATATATCCTGTTATTATTAGTGCTAACCTTTTAGAACATGAAGAAGAAAGATTATTGAAAGTTCTAAGGAAGCACAGGGCTGCTATTGGATATACTCCTGACGATCTTAAGGGCATTAGTCCAACTCTATGTCAGCACAAGATCAATATGGAACCTGATGCTAAACCCGTTGTTGATCACCAACGTCGGTTAAATCCGAAAATGAAAGAAGTGGTAAGAACGGAAATATTGAAACTTCTGGAAGCAGGTATAATCTATCCTATAACTGATAGTAGATGGGTAAGTCATGTTCATTGTGTCCCTAAGAAGGGAGCTATTACTGTTGTTCCTAATGATAAGAATGAGCTTATTTCACAAAGAATTGTTAAGGGCTACAGAATGGTAATTGATTAGAGAAAAATAAATAAAGCTATTGAAAAGATCATTACCCTCTGCCTTTTATTGATAAAATGTTAGAAAGACTATCTAAGCATACACATGTTTGCTTCCTTGATGGATACTATGGCTTTTCACCAATACCTATTTTACAATCTGATCAAGAAAAGACCAATTTTACTTGTCCTTTTGGAATATTTGCTTATAGACGTATGCCTTCTGGTTTATCTAATGCACCTGCTACCATTCAAAGATGTATGACTGCTATATTCTCTGATTTTTGTGAAAAGATTGTTGAGGTTTTCATGGATGAATTTTCTGTTTATGGGAAGTCTTTTGGTGATTGTTTAAGCAATCTTGATCGAGTTTTGCAGAGATGTGAACAAACAAATCTTGTCTTGAATTGGGAGAAGTGCCACTTTATGGTTAATGAAGGTTTGTCTTGGGCCACAAAATTTCTGAAAGAGGCATTGAGGTGGACAAAGCCAAGGTTGATGCAATTGAGAAAATGCCATGTCCTAAAGATATCAAAGGTATTCGTAGTTTCCTTGGTCATGCTGGTTTCTATAGAAGGTTTATCAAAGACTTCTCTAAAATTTCTAGGCCCCTTACTAATCTTTTGTAAAAGGATACTCCCTTTGTGTTTGATGATGATTGTATGGAAGCCTTTGAAACACTAAAGAAAGCCTTAATCACTTCACATGTTGTTCAACCACCTGATTGGAACTTGCCTTTTGAGATTACGTGTGATGCCAGTGATTATGTTGTTGGTGTTGTTCTAAGACAAAGAGTTGATAACAAACTAAATGCTATTCATTATGCTAGTAAAACTCTAGACAGTGCTCAACAAAACTATGCTACTACTGAAAAATAATTCTTAGCAGTGGTGTTTGCTTGCGATAAATTTAGATCTTACTTTATTGATTCTAAAGTAATTGTTCACACTGATCACGCTGCTATAAAATATATTATGGAAAATAAAGATGTTAAACCTGGACTCATTAGGTTGGGTTCTTCTACTACAAGAATTTGATTTGCATATTACTGACAGGAAAGGAGCAGAGAACCCCGTAGCTGATAACTTGTCTAGACTTGAAAATATTCTTGATGACCCACAACCTATTAATGATAGCTTCCCTGATGAACAGCTAGCTGCAATAAATGTTTCTCATAGTACACCTTGGTATGCAGACTATGCTAATTATATTGTTGCAAAATACATACCACCTAGCTTCACATACCAACAAAAGAAAAAATCTTCTTTGATTTAAGACATTACTTTTGGGATGACCCACATCTTTATAAAGAAGGAGTAGATGGTATTATTAGATGTTGTGTACCTGAGCATGAACAGGAACAAATCCTACGGAAATGTCACTCCAAAGCTTATGGAGGACATCACGTGGGAGACATAACCGCTCATAAGGTATTGCAATGTGGTTTTTATTGGCCCACTCTCTTCAAAGATGCCCGTAAGTTTGTCTCATCTTGTGATGAATGCCAAAGAATAGGTAATATTGGTAAGCGTCAAGAAATGCCTATGAATTATTAACTTGCTGTTGAACCATTTGATGTTTGGGGATTTGACTTTATGGGACCTTTTCCTTCCTCTAATGGGTATACACATATTTTGGTTGCTGTTGATTATGTTACTAAGTGGATAGAAGCTATTCCAACCAGTAGTGATGATCACAATACCTCTATTAAAATTCTTAAGGAAGTTATTTTCCCAAGGTTTGGATTCCCTAGATATTTAATGATTGATGGTGGTCCACACTTTATTCATGGTGCTTTCTGTAAGATGCATGCTAAGTATGATGTTAAACATAGAATTGTGTCACCTTATCATCCTCAGTCTAGTGGTCAAGTTGAACATAGCAATAGAGAAATAAAACTACTCCTGCAAAAGACTGTTAATAGGTCCCGGAAGAATTGGTTTAATGAATTAGATGGTGCACCTTGGGCTTATAGAACAGCATACAAAAATCCTATGGATATCTCTCCATATAAAATGGTTTATGGAAAAGCTTGTCATTTACCTCTTGAGTTAGAACACAATGCATTTTGGCTAATAAAAGAACGTAATTATGATTTCAAACTTGCTGGAGAAAAGAGGTTATTTGATATTATCTCATTAGATGAATGGAGAACCCAGGCTTATAAAAATGCTAAGTTATTCAAAGAAAAAGTTAAAAGATGGCATGACAAAAGAATCCAAAAGCATGAGTTCAAAGTCGGAGAATATGTTCTTTTGTACAATTCTCGTTTCAGATTTTTTGCAGGAAAACTCCTCTCCAAATGGGAAGGACCCTATGTCATCGAGGAGGTTTACCCATCCGGAGCTATCAAAATAGATAATGTCGAAGGGACTAACCCGAAGGTCGTCAATGAGCAACGAATAAAACACTATATCTCAGGTACGCCCATTAATGTAGAAAGCAATGTTATCCAAATTTTGACACCGAAAGAACACATAAGAGAGTCCTTCCAGAACACTCTAGGATCATGAAAATAAGGAGGTACGTGATACGGTAAGTAAACGGACTCTGAAAAATTCACAAAAATATATTTTGTCAGCTTTGGAATATTTAGAAAAATAGGAAAAAAAAGAAACTTCCAGGAAAGTGACCCTGGTGGGCACGATACACTAGGGCGCGCCAGGCATGCCTGGCGCGCCCAGGTGGGTTGTGTCCACCTCGAGTACTTTCCGGTATCCATTTTTCTTCTGTTCTGCTTGTTCTCCAAGATAAACAATCTATATATACCTCCCGAACCTGTTAACCTTTGTATCGTGGAGAAATCTCTTGTTTTCTTTTCTTGCTATTTTCTGTCAGATCTGTTGACCCAGGCATCATGTCTTCTCCCTCCTCCAACACTAAAGAAGGCGAAGCTTGGTTGCTTCAGGTAGAATCCAGGGAAGAGGAATGTGAAGAGATCGTTATGGAGGAAGATGAGGGGGAATCATTTGGGATTCACCCTCCGGCCTCTGAGAGAGGGACTCTGGCTGGCATCTCCACTCATCCTAACCCCCATCAAGCCATGAGGCCCCTAAACAATCAAGAGGGCCCAAGAGATCATGAAGAACTCCCTACAAGGAGGACTCTACACAGGTTACATTGAAACAATTTTCACAATTTGATTCATAAGTATGGGTTCGAAAACACTCCACATGTGCATATAACATCCAATTGGGACATATCTTGTCCAAGAGAAAGTGATGCAGGGACAAACTCTTGGGGTCCAGAAAATAAGCATATCATGGCTGGAGTAGAGAATAACACTGAGCTGCTCCATCAAGCTCTTCAAGAGATTCATAGCTTAAGAGATATGCTCAGAGATATATTGGACAAAATTGCTTCTACTTCATCACCACCAAAAGAAAACTGAGTATTGGGTATGGGCACTCCGCTTGGATTTCGCCAAGCATGGGGGAGGTGCCCCGGTATCGTATCATCTCCACTATCATTTGCCTTTACTTTCTTAGTTTGATCAATGGTTATCTTTTGCTATTAGATGAATAAAAGTTTAGTTCGATCCTTTCTTTTTGTGAGTTTGCTTAGTGATCAATCTTTGTAATCGTGTGTGAGATATAATTAAATTAGTTTGAGTTTTGCCTTCTTTACTTTCTTGATGCAATAAAAATAAAGGAAATAAAAGAAAAAGATCATATTCTAATCTTATGGTAAGTGATGACATTACACAAGGAAAAGTATAAGTACAAAACTTTCTTGTAGATTGACAAACATGGCATACGTCAATGATGCAACACATGAAAGAATTAATAAGGGAAGAGAAGATTCACATATAAATACACTATCATGGAAATCTTTTGTAATTGTGAGCACCCATCAAAATATTATATGCCAAAATTGTTGACGTTGGACAAGGAAGACAACCTAATGATTTATGTGTGTTCATATTCACATAAAAGTCATATTGTCATAGATCCTTCAACATGTGGTGCTTGCCCCTATCTTCGCTAGCCAAAAATTCCGCACTAAGTAGAGATACTACTTGTGCATCCAAAACCCTTAAACCCTATATTCTTTGAGAGTCCACCATACCTACCTAAGGATTGAGTAAGATCCTTCAAGTAAGTTGTCATCGGTGCAAAAAGGGCAATAAAATTTGCTTATAAAAATGTGAGATCATTTAGTGTAAGGGAAAATTGAGCGTTGTACGAACTTGTGATGGTGAAGAATAAAAGCGACAGACCGCATAATAAAGGTTGCCATCACAAGGGGCAATATAACGTGACGTTCTCTTGCACTAAGGAGTTGAGCATACAAACAAAAAGCGCATGGAAACCTCTGCTTCCCTCTGTGAAGGGACTATCTTTTACTTTCATGTATTTACTTTCATGCAAGAGTCAAAGTTTTTCTCTCTATTCCTTTTATTTTTCTCCTTTGTCAAGCATCATGTGGTGAGGAAAGATCTAGGCACATATTTCCAGTTGAATATGGATAGCATGAGTTATTATTGTTGACATCACCCTTGAGGTGAGTGTGTTGGGAGGTGAAACTATAATTCCCTATCTTTCTTTGTGTTCGGTTGAAACATTTTGCTCAAGTGTACGTGGTGAGTGTTAGCAATCATAGAAGACTAAATGATGGTTGAGTATGTGGACTTGCCTAAAGGCTCTGATACGTGACCTTCTTGAAAAGATGATGAATTGTAGTTGCAAAGTTGACTGAGAACATAGTTTGTTGGTTTCCAATAGAGTTTATGCTTTATACTTCATTGTTGTGATGAATTGTCACTTGCTCATGAGAAGTCTATGATAAAAGTTATATAATAAAAGTTTTATACTGAAGTTTGTTGTTGTTATAATAAGTCACATGATGCTGCTATGTGCGTATTTTTCTTTTTATCGACACCTCTCTCTCTCTCTAAGCATGTGAACATGTTTCTCGATTTTGGTTTTCGCTTGAGGACAAGCGAGGTCTAAGCTTGGGGGAGTTGATACGTCCATTTTGCATCATGTTTTCCTATTGTTATTTATGTTTTTTTTATTGTATAATAATGCTTTTTGGAGTAATTCTAATGCATTTTCTCTCATAATATGCAAGGTATGTACCAAGGGGGAGAATTCTGGCAGCTGGAAATCTGGACTTGAAAAAGCTACGTCAAGCTACCTATTCTGCATAACTCCAAATGAGCTGAAACTCCCTGAGGATTTTTTATGGAATATTTAAGGAATATTGGAGCAAATAAGTACCAGAGGAGGGCCACCAGGTGGGTAGTACCAAAGGAGGGCCACCAGGTGGGCACAACCCACCTGGGCGCGCCAGGAGGTCCAGCCGCGCCCTGGTGGGTGCTGCCCTCCTCGGCCCACCTCTGGTGCCCATCTTCTGGTATGTAAGTCATTTTGACCTAGAAAAAAATAAAGAGAGGACATTCGGGACGAAGCGCCACCGCCTCGAGGCGGAACTTGGGCAGGAGCACTTTTGCCCTCTGGCAGAGCGATTCTGCCGGGGGAACTTCCCTCCTGGAGGGGGAAATCATCATCATCATCATCACCAACAACTCTCCCATCTTGGGGAGGGCAATCTTCATCAACATCTTCACAGCACCAACTCCTCTCAAACCCTAGTTCATCTCTTGCGTTCAATCTTTGTATCAAAACTATAGATTGGTGCCCGTGGGTGACTAGTAGTGTTGGTTACATCTTGTAGTTGATTACTATATGGTTTATTTGGTGGAATATTATATGTTCAGATCCATTATTCTATTCAACACCCCTCTAATCTTGAGTATGTTTATCATTTGTGAGTAGTTACTTTTGTTCTTGAGGACGCGGGAGAAATCATATTGCAAGTAATCATGTGAACTTGATATGTGTTTGATATTTTGATGGTATGTATGTTGTCATTCTCTTAGTGGTGTCATGTGAACGTCGACTACATGACACTTCACCATATTTGGGCCTAAGGGAATGCATTATGGAGTAGTTATTAGATGGTGGGTTGCGAGAGTGACAGAAGCTTAAACCCCAGTTTATGCGCTATTCCATAAGGGACCGATTGAATCCAAAAGTTTAATGCTATGGTTAGAATTTATTCTTAATACTTTTCTCGTAGTTGCGGATGCTTGCGAGAGGGTTAATCATAAGTAGGAGGTCTGTTCAAGAAAGAACGTCACCTAAGCACCGGTCCACCCACATATCAAATTATCAAAGTACCGAACATGAATTAAGCCAACATGATGGAAGTGACTATGAAATTCCCGTGTACCCTCAAGAACACTTTTCTTATCATAAGAAACCGTTTTGGCCTGTACTTTGCCTCAAAAGGATTGGGTTACCTTGCTGCAATTTTGTTACTACTATTGCTACTTGCTCATTACAAATTATCTTGCTATCAAACTACTCCGCTACTTACAATTTTAGCACTTGCAGACATTACCTTGCTGAAAACCACTTGTCATTTCCTTCTGCTCCTCATTGGGTTCGACACTCTTACTTATCAAAAAGGGCCACAATTGACCTCATACACTTGTGGGTCATCAATGGTGTGCCGATCAATTTAGCCTCGGTAATCTTCTCGAGATTCATGCCTCGGTTAATTATTCTTTTACTTAAAACATTAATCAGGCAAACACTTTGTTTTCACTCATAGGCCAACAAAGTTTGTCTTCGTCCGCCCACCATCCAATATTATTTTAAATATTAGGGTGATATCAATGTTGGGCAGTACTACAAATTCATGGTGTCTTGTTACCAAATTGATGTATTTTTAAGTACACTGACATACATCCTTTTTTTCACTTAATAGGAGAAAATCAAATGGTTAAATATGGGTTATGTCCTCTTACACTGAAACGTGAATTGTTTTGCACTATTACATCTGACAAAGGAAGTCCTGGGTTAAAGGTAGTTCCATGTCTATTGGTGACGATTGCGCTGGAAACCGGAGGTGGCATCTTGGTCTTCTCCATGCAAACACCACATCTCCGACGATGCAGCCATGGCCCGAGGGCGGCGAGCTGATCTCCCAAGGCTCCTCGCTGACGCATGACAATGCCCACCTCAATTATCCGTTATAGAATTTATGCTATCAGTTGTTTGTAGTTGTGCTCTGAATAGATGTCCCCTGCTTGTAGTAGATAATCATACTTTGCTATAATACATTGAACAGCTAGTGCTTCTATGCGGCAACCCCACACAAATTGTAAACATGAATATGAAATGGACGTTTACCAACCTGGCACCGCCCCAATCACCTCTCAGGTCGCGCCATAGGGTGGCGCCAGTTAAGGCTCGCTTGCCAAGGGCTAGTGGTTAAAGTCTCTTTTATTGGTGCGGTACTGGTGAGTGCAATGCACGGTGCAGTAGCCTTGAGAGGCGTCCAAAGCGGCTTAGGAAGCAGCGCACCTGTGAAGCGACAATGAACATGGCTAATGCCAACACTCAAAGGTGGGCTTCCCCTAATTCCTTTATGCATATATGCAAGCTTGTGTGGTGTGCTCTGCTTCCTCCTCCCTATTTTAATTAATGAATCTATTACTGAGCAGAGCATGTGCTTTAGGTTCACACCATAAATGATATAGTTGAGAGAGTGCTCTTTTTTTGGCGGTTTTTGGTAATGACTTACTATTCTTCACATATTTGGAAAAGCCTATGTATTTACATTTCTTATGTCAAATTGTGTTATGTAAATTAAAGGAGAACAATGTAACTTTGCCTTTAAATATGAAAATACTTGCATGCAACTAAATGCAATCTAAAATTCATAGCTATAAAAGAAAGGCCTTGATATTCAAATAACTCTCATTTTAGATCGTGTAGAGTGCAGGTGCTTACTATCCTACTTGAATGAACTATGGCCATGAAGGAAATTTCCTATTAGGAACACATGCTATGTTTGGTTATGTGTGTCATCTTAGTGTCAAAAGCATCTATGGAATGCAATGTGGACTGTTAAATACTTCTTGAAGAGACAATACTTGTTATCTGTATCCAAGTTTCTAACTGCATTGGCAGGAGAAAAGTCTGGTTTCCGTTAATGTAATCTTCAATACATCTTTATCTACTTTTTGCAACTTCGAACTTCAAAAAGTTAGTAAAAGAAGTATGACCCAATACTTAGTGCAGATAAGAAAGTGAAAGGGATGCATCCCACCTGGCACCGCCTCAACTTCCTCTCAGGCGGGTGCGCCCCAACCACTATAGGGACAAAGGTACTGCCCAAAAATTGAAGAGAGTGTTATATCATGGACATTTTACTTGCTTCGTTACTTTGTTTCGTGTAAGATTATATTTTGATCTATTATGTCTAATTGACCTAAACTTGCAAAGATCTTGGGAAGAATAATTAGTTTCAGTATATAGACTAGATTATTTGCCAAACACAATCTAAAATATAACCGGATATTTCTTTGTTGCAGATTGTAAGGTTCAAAGATAAATAATCTCATCAAGTTTTTCTTGAACCGGAGGGTAGAGATGTCCCTGAGTTATATCTACACGTCTCTCACTGCGCCTCGGTTCTGCATATGTCATCGTTTTTCCTTTTTTTCACCAGTTTTCAGTCTGATACTCCAATATCAACTGTTCTTATCTATGTTATTTCTTGTGCAAAAATGATATCTTCTGCAATAGTTTACTCAAAACTTACAACCTCATTGATGGGTTCATTTTGTTAGCAAATGTTGTGAAAACATTGAACTCTATGATGGATTGGATGCAATAGAATAAGTTTGTTCATATTTCTTCATAACTTTTAAAATACGGTGTCCAGGTGTAGTTCAGTAATTTTGACATGTATATTGTTGTAGGTTGAGGCTGTATGAACAAAGTGAACACAAGGTAAAAGGCAATGGCAATTGTCAGTTAGTATTTAGTGCCATACTCACATGAATAATTACTTTCATTTTGTTGAAATAAGCATTATAGGCTGCCATACTACATGCATACATTTGATCATAAGCATGTTCATTAGCTAATAAAGATATTTGTATCTGTTTCATAACGGATATCATCCCATTGATATTCTCTAACAGCAACGATATACTCCCTCCATTCCTAAATATAAGTCTTTTTAGAGATTTCAAATGGACTACAACATACGGATGTATATAGACATACTTTAGAGTGTAGATTCACTCATTTTGCTCCGTATGTAGTATTCGTCATGCGGCAATGAGAAGATCCTCTCGGTGAGCCCTCTCCCTCTTGTTTCACTATATGATTTAGGTTGTGACTAACAAAGACTATATTTGGCGAGATTGTGTTTTGTTCATATACATATGTTGGGCAACATACATTGAGGAGTTCATTTGCTTCCATTTCTGTTCGTTATGGTGGATTGATTAGGTTAATTTAGTTGATTACCTGGATAACCAATAGGTGTTCAATGGATTTAAAATTTTAATTGTTAAAAAATGACCGAGATGAGATATATGTCGACACAATGCCTGGATTGGTCCAATAAAGTGTTCATTTTCCATAGCACTTCTTTTTCTTAGTAGTTGTAGAGGATATTTGGCATAGAAGTTGTTCAACTAAAAGAAGTACGGAAAGCTAACATGTGGTCATGGTATCATGTTTTTTATCTCTCGAGTTGGTGCCCACTCTGCACTTATTTAAACGATCCATTTATGTCTTTCTCCCTTGTGTAAACAAGCATGCGCATGTGTGCAGAACTATAGATGGTCATATGAAAATGCTCTTATTCCTTGCTATGCTGTAGTTTTTTGCGACGGAGCAAAATAGCGAAAGTGGTCTGGTAAATGCTCTTCTAGCTGCGTTTTTTCTTTTATTACCTTTCTCCAGTTAAGATATCATCTCAAAGTGTTTACATTTGGCTGCTAAAAACACAGGTAATTTGGCCATATGAGTTTCTCTCTTTTAGAGACCACACAATAGAACAACAATGGGTTCCAGTTTTTTGTTTATGCAATTCATCTTCTTGCAACTTTCTTTCCTTTGTTTATGCGACCGATATCTACATCTATGCTAACTAATTGTCATCTTCATTTGACGATAAAGTTAACCCATCCATTATTATTCCTCTTATTTTTGGTTGCTTTATGCTAAGATCTTGCCCCCGTCTCTAAGCTTGTTGATTTTGTAGGGTTCTTATGAATCATGTTGGTCGTTTAGCGCGTCTAGGGCATTGGAGTGGGCCAACTACATGATGGGCAAAATGGATGCACCCTCCAAGCAGCAGTTGATCGGCTGCGACCATGAGGTGAGGCTCTTTTTCTTTGGTCGTTCTATTAAGCACGAGCTAGTGTTAATAAGAATGAAATCTGATTTAGTGTAACCCGAAAAGATCTTTATTTGTGCTTCATAAAGTCAGATTAGTTTTGTTATTTCAGTTCTATGATTTGTAGGTCACTATACTAACGCATGGTACTATAATCATGTGGTACAAAAAAGTGGTTTGTCTATACCAAAGATTAGTGATTTATGTCAAAAATTTCTGTTGGGGTAGAGCAATTTGCTTTAGGTTGGCCTCCGCTAATTAATTCAGACATAGTAACATTGATTTGTTGTTTCTTTTTGGTTCCTCACACATTTTCATAATGTTGAGACAATCGGAACATTGCATATGATGGTAAGCAAGTTCTGCAATACACCTTTATTCATGCAATTACTTTTTGGAGCATTGTTCCTGCATCTAAACTCAAATCATATATGATGCAAGCAAGCATATGGACGAGGAGGCCGAGCCATCCATGAACCCCTCGCCTTTTGGGGCAGAGAAGGACAAGAAGGAGCATTTCACAATGCGTAGGGCATCACGAGCAACCTGAGCCATTATCATCTATATAATCCCTTACGTAACCTCCAAGACTACTGCTTGTGTCACAACATGTGCCTCTTAATATCTAATGATCTATGAAGTCACTGCTTTTCTCTTAGAGATGATCCGTTGTCTGAATGTGTTACATTTGTACTGCTTTCTCTTATAGTTCAGGTCAGGAAGTTGCACACACATATATTCTTGTGCTTTCAGTTTGGCTTTATAACAACGAATAGTACAAATAGAATAGTTACGGTATGATATAAGTGTGTCAGCTACATGTGTTGCATTTTTGTTGGTTTGTTCTACTATAGATGTTAGTTTCTTCACAAAAAATCACATAATACACAAAGCACATTCCTCAGTGCAAATAGGAGAGTGGAAGGGACGACTCCTACCTGGCACCGTCCTAACTTCCTCTCAGGTGGCGCCACCAGGTGGCACCCCAATCCCTAGTCTCCATTATCCATCTCAGTTGGCAAATGCAGTTGAGTGTCACAATATTTTAATTCAAATCTTGACCTTTATGACGCAAATATTTCACCGACATTTCAAACTTATTGTTTTCAAATTCACAAATTCAAATTAGAACACAACATATTATCCAAATGAAGCCAATATTCCAAATAAAATGATGGAAAGATCCTACGGAGCCTTCTCGTTGCACCACTCTCCATCAGCTTCTGTCATGGCATCTGCATTGGGTGCTCTCGTGTACTCCTCTTCAAAGAACTAATCACACCTCTGTAAATTTGTTCACACGGATGATGACAAGATATTCTCCAATGCGGGCATATTCATCTACATACCTTTTTTTTAGTCTAATATTCATCTGCATACTTACCCAAAACTCTATATGCATTGCCATGACACACTTCTGAATTGCACTTGCGCCAAGCTATCCAATTGCATTCCTCTTCTGATGAACAGACCATCATGCTATTCAACAACAATTACCATGCTTATAAAAATCTCCGTCGACATTATGAAATGTCTCCTAAAACGTATACATAGCGCAAGTATCCAAACATGATACCATGCAAACATGCATCACGTGAAATTAAGATTTAGCGATAGGCATAACACACATGAATTGTTCACGAGGTCTAGAAGTGCATGAATTGTTTAAGTCTACGGAAGCTGGTTGTAGGAGAAGGGTGGGATGGGAGAGCAGAGGCGGCGAAGAAAGAGGAGACCTGACACAGAGTGCTCAATCAATCGGGGGCATGGAGTGAACGATGACAACAAGGACAACAGAGGGCAAGACGACATGGTGATGTGAGAGAAAGTAGTGCACTCGATCGGTCTGATGGCGTGTATGTGACTGATCGGGGAAGGATGAGGGGAGACGAACCACCAAATTAGTAGTAATGTGCATTACCAAGATGAAAAGACCAAATTACCCTTGAGAATGGACGGCTAGACTTCTCTGGTACTCTCGCATACCAGGGTACCGTAAAAAGTCTCTTGTCTGAAACTTGAAGGAATTTCACCCCTACTTTCTAGTCATTCCAAGTCAAATACATAGTTATCTCACCATGTGTATGACCACCAGAACCTTGGTCCATCTTCATGTCTCGTGCATACCACACCCCATTTCGCTATTACTACATCGAGTTTGTGCTACTCCGGTCGAGTCTCCACCGCCGCGAACCCACACGACTTAATCCCCACTGCAAAGTACCAATAATCATCACCGATCAATGATGGGTTACACGTATTCCTCAGGTCTACCGACAAGTATGCACACGAGCGACAACTACGCAATCACTAGCATGCTCATGGACACTGTTTCGGGGTGCGGGAACCGCTACTCGCGAGAGCACCAAGGCAAACAACCAACGCAGCTGCTCATGATCCACATGGGCGACCACGGCGAGGTCCTCATGGACAAGGTCATTCAAGCGATCGAGCTACTCAACGAGCCAGCCCCGGCAGCGACGAACCAAGAATGTTGTGTGCTCTCGACACATCTGTCTCTGGCGTGAAGTGTCGTGCACTATCCGCCTCCGCGCTCTGGTGGGAAACCAAGTCATGCTCCACCTCTCGACTCTGGCTGCACTCACAGCTTCATCCCGATGTCCTTTGCGAAGTGCATCACTGCCAATACGATGCCCCTACCGGCGGTGGGACTATGGGTGGCCAACGGTGAACACTTGATCTGTGAAAAGCGTGTTCCACACATTAAGTGTGGTTGCAGGGAACACATTCACCGCCAACATGTGACTACTTGCACTAGGTGCATATGATAGAGTACTGGGTATGGATTGGCTGAAGTTGTTCACCCTGATGAGCGGGCCATGTTTGAGCATCAAGGTGGCACTATCACACAAGGTGTTTGAAACAATGTCGTGCAGTCCCTGGAGGCAATTAAACTGGAGCGGTTCAACAAGTGGCAGGCCAGCAATGATATCTAGTAAATGGCGTTGGTCGACAGGCAACAACACCAAGGAGACAAGAACGACAAGTTGCCTACAAGCATTCAAGTGGTGCTCAATGACTACGACATTTTGGAGAGCCCAAGGAGCTCCCTCCACATCGACAGTACGACCACGCAATCACGTTGGTCAGTTGTGCGCAACCAGCAAACCCAAAACCTCACGGCCACTCGCCCCTGCAAAAGGACGAGATCAAGCGGCAAGTCTGAGACATGCTGCAGTCTATGGTGATCTCACATAACATGAGCCCATTTGCCGCCCCAGTCCTCTTGGTCAAGAAAAAGGACGGATCTTGGCAATTCTGCATCGACTACTATCGTCTCAATGACATCACCGTGAACAACCGATTTCCACTGTTGATCGTCGATGAGCTACCCGTTGCTACTTACTTCTCCAAGCTGAACTTGCGAGAGAGCTACCATTAGATCCGCATGCGGGAGAGCGACAAGGAGCAGACTGCGTTTAAAACTCACCACGACCACTTTCATTTCCGTATCATGCCTTTTGGTCCAACGAATATGCCAGCCATGATTACAATGCCTGATGAACCATATCTTCACCAAGTATGTGCGCAAATTCATGATTATTTTTCTGGATGACATCTTGGTGTATAGCACCATGTTGCAGAAACATGAGGAGCGTCTACTAGCGGTGTTCGATCAACTCCGTCAAAACCATCTCTACGCCAAAATGTCCAAGTGTTTGTTCGCCAAGGACAAGATCAGCTACCTAGGGCACGTCACCTCATGCGACGGCGTCACCATGGACACAGAGAAGACATGTGCTATGTTCAACTGACCAATGCCATCCACGTCAACAAAGTTGTGTAGATTTCTCGGCCTCGGTGGCTACTACCGGAAGTTTGTGGCGCGCTGTTAGATAATAACAAGAAATAAACGAGACACAAGAGACACATATTTTTACGTGGAAACCCTTGCGGGAGAAAAACACGGACGCATGAAGGCGCAATCACTATGAGGAGGAGTATTACAAGCACGAGACGACATATCGTCTTAGGTGCGACTACATGGAGGATATATGAGGGGCAACACATAAGAGTCCTTGTAGGACAAGTAAACGAGTTGTACTTGTTCGTGTCGGTACCAACCAAGGGCCCACGCCGTATGTACTACGTCTAGTCCAATACGGTAGAATTTGGATCACAATTTAACAATCTCCACCTTGAGTCAAATTCCCTCCAATAGCCGAAGAAAGTGAATAACTCCATCCAAATCAGCATAAACACCTTGTGCGTCAAAGTCCATAGGACTAAAGAACTACCAACTAAGCCTGAGCAAATCTCAAACTTATTGGTCGGAACTGGCTTTGTCATCATATCAGCAGGATTATCATGAGTACTTATCTTGCATACCTTCAAATCACCTTCAGCAACAACATCTCGAATATAGTGATATCTGACATCAATGTGCTTTGTTCTCTCATGATACATTGGATTCTTTGAAGATATAGCACTTTGACAGTCACTAAATACGGTAGGGCAAGATGAATCTCCACAAAGCTCAGTGTATAAACCTCTCAACCAGATAGCTTCTTTGCAAGCCTCAGAAATAGCCATATACTCGGCATCAGTAGTGGAACATGCCACAATAGAGTGCAAAGTTGCTCTCCAACTCACAGCACAACCACCAATGGTGAAAACATAACCTGTGAGTGATCTTCTCTTATCCAAATCACCAAAAAAATTAGAATCAACAAAACCAACAAGTTCATCTCTAATTTTCCCAAACTGTAAATAAGCATTAGAAGTACCTCACAGGTATCTGAAAATCCACTAAACTGCTTTCCAATGCTCTTTTCCAGGATTAGCCATATATCTACTGACAACGCTCAATGCATAAGATAAATCCGGACGAGAACAAACCATGGCATACATAAGTGAACCAACTGCACTTGAATAGGGAACTCTAGACATGTACTCAATATCGGAATCTGACTTAGGACATAAAGCTGATGACAATTTGAAGTGTGCAGCTAATGGAGTACTTACTGGCTTGGCATTATGCATATTAAAATGACGAAGAACTTTATCAATATATCCCTTCTGACTTAGATATACCTTTTCAGACGGTCTATCTCTGGATATTTCCATGCCAAGAATTTTCTTTGCTACACCCAAATCCTTCATCTCAAATTCATTACTCAATTGCTTCTTTAATTCATTAATCTCTGACATACTCTTTGCAGCAATAAGCATATCATCAACATAAAGGAGCAAATAAATAGTTGAACCATTGACGGTTCACAAATAAACACAACTATCATAGTTAGACCTTTTGAAACCTTGAGAGAGCATAAAGGTGTCAAATCTCTTGTACCACTGTCTCGGAGATTGCTTCAATCCATAAAGAGATTTCTTTAACTTATAGACAAGCTTTTCTTTTCCAGGAATAACAAAACCTTCAGGTCGTTCCATATAAATATCCTCTCCTAATTCTCCATGTAAAAATGCAGTTTTAACATCCAAGTTCAAGCTCAAAATCATGCATGGCAACAATACTGAGTAAAGTGCGAATAGAGTTATGCTTCACAACAGGAGAAAAGACTTTGTTATAGTCAATACCTGGAATATGGCTATAACCTTTAGCAACTAACCTTGATTTATATCTTGTCTCATCATTAGGAGAAACACCTTCTTTCCTCTTGAAAACCCACTTGCAATGAATAGGTTTCTTCTCTCTAGGCAATTTTAATAAATCCCAAGTGCCATTCTTTTCAAGTGATTCCATCTCATCATGCATAGCGGTCATCCACTTATTACTATCATCAAAAATAATAGCCTCGGAATATGAAGAAGGCTCAGCATTACCTTCAATTTCTTCTGCAACAGATAAAGCAAAAGAAACAATATTGCACTCTTCTATTAACCTGTCAGGTTTATTAATACCCCACCTAACTCTGTCACGTGCAAGATTACAACTGGGTGGAACAATAGGCTGATTTCGAGTGGGAGTGACATGTTCATCATCAACGACGGGTTCATCATGTGCATCAATAATTTCATTACCAAATGTATCACCTGTTTCAATAACATGCTCCACCTGAACAGTAGGCTGCTGAATAGTAGGTTGTTGTTCACTCTCAACAGGAACATTAGTAGATGGAACATCATGTAACATAGCAGATTCATTAAAGATAACATTTCTGCTAATAACCACCTTCTGGGTTTCAGGATTCCACAATTTAAAACCTTTAACACCAGATTTATAACCAAGAAAGATGCACTTAACAGTCCTAGGCTCCAACTTTCCATTATCAGCATGAGCATAAGCAGTGCAACCAAAAACTCTCTACTGTGAATAATCAGCAGGTGAACCAGACCATACCTCAATTGGAGTTTTCTTATTAAGAGCAATAGATGGTGAACGGTTAATGAGATAACAAGCAATGGAAGTGGCCTCAGCACAAAAATGCCTATGCAAACCTGCATTGGACAACATGCAATGGGCTCTGGAAATAATGGTCCTGTTCATACGCTCAGCAACTCCGTTTTGTTGAGGAGTATAAGGAACGGTGTAATGTCTGACAATGCCTTCAGACTTGCAATAATTCTTAAATTTCTTAGAACAGAATTCCATACCATTATCAGTGCGAAGTATCTTTACCTTCTTTTCAGTTTGTCTTTCAATCATAATCTTCCACCCCTTAAATGATGAGAATGCTTCATATTTATGCTTCAAGAAATAAGGCCAAACTTTTCTTGAATAATCATCAATAATAGTCAGCATGTAACTTGCACAACCTAATGACTTCTTGCAAGATGGTCCCCATAAATCAGAATGGACATAATCAAGAATACCTTCAGTTGTATGAGTCGAAGTGTTGAACTTCACCCTCTTGTGCTTGCCAAAGATACAATGCTCACAAAATTTCAATTTACCAGGTTCATATCCAACAAGAAGACATCTCTTATTTAACTCTGTCAAACCAAGTTCACTCATATGTCCAACGCATATGCCAAAGGTTAGCAGCATCACAATCAGAATTCTTTGAAACAACTGGAGTAGCATTACCTGAAATGGTTGAACCTCGAAGGTAATAAAGACCATTGGTCGAACTTAAATCACCTTTCATCACAATAAGGGAACCTTTGGTGACTTTCAAAACACTATCTCCACCAGAATACTTGTACCCCTTTGCATCAAGGGCACTAACAGAGATAAGATTTCTCTTCATCTTCGGCATATACCGAACATCTGTCAAAGTTCTGATTGTGCCATCGAACACCTTGATTCGAACGGAACCTATGCCTTCAATCTTGCATGGTGAATTATCAAAACCCAAAACGGAACTAGCAGAGGTAGTAGAATCAAAAGTAGTAAAACAATCTCTATGGGACACATATGAAAAGTGCATGGAGTATCAAGTACCCACTCATCATTGGTCTCAACACATCCAGCAATAACAACAAGAGCATCATCAGAACTATCATCACGAGCAACATTAGCAGAATTATCACCTTGTTTGTTACCTTTCCTCTTTTCTTTATTTTGCAACTTGAAACACTCTGAGATGTCATGCCCGTCTCTCTTGCAATATCTACAATACTTCTTGTCTCTGGATTGCGACCGGCCCCTGTAGACGTTCTTACTTTTGCCTCTATTTCCATTATGTGAGTCCTTCTCCTTTGTCCTTCCATGAACAGATAATCCCTCGGCTTGGGATGAACTTGAACCATCATGAGGCATCATTAATTTAATCTTCTTCTTAGAGTTCAAAGCTTCATAAACTTCATTAAGTGTGAGAGTATCACGACTGTATAATATGGTGTCTCTAAAATTGGTATAAGAACTTGGCAGTGGACAAAGTAACATTAAAGCAGTATCTTCCTCTTCATATTTAACCTCCATTGCAGCTAGATCAGATATGATCTCTTTAAATTCTGAAATATGATTCAAAACATTACCTCCCTCGGGTAACCTGTGCAGGAATAATTTTTGCTTCAGATGCATCTTGCTGGTGAGATATTTAGTCATGCAAATCCCTTCCAATTTTAACCACAGAGCGGCGATAGTTTTCTCGCTCAAAACTTCCTGCAAAATATTATTATGCAAATGGAGTTGAATTGTGACAAAGCCTTACAATCAATTCTTTTCTCCTCATCAGTCCAGTCCTGAATTCTATTCTTCGCAAAACTATCCAGTGCTTCATCATAGTCGGACTGTGCCAACAACGCCCGCATCTTGACTTGCCATAGGGTAAACCTTGTGTCTGGTCCAGCGGCAGAAGATCGTATTTCATGGATGCTATGAGTCGATAAAACTGTGTACACAAAGTAATACAAGCCGATAAAAAATTCTTGACAGAATTAATTTGCGGAGTAACGAAGTTGAAAATATAGCACCTGGTAGATGTTCGGGTGGATGTAGCAATTGATCAAAAAATATCTGAGATAGTAAACAACTAGCAACCTTCACGTACTCCCTCCGTTCCAAAATATAGCGCGTCCTCGGTTTCCGTGCTTCAACTTTGACCATTAATTTAATCAACAAGACCGACTGCGGCGGGCGAAAAAATTATACCAATGAATTCGTATTCAAAAAAAGTTTTTAATTATATAATTTTTGATCCCGCCGCAGTCGGTCTCGTGGGTTAAATTTATGGTCAAAGTTGAACCTCGAAAAGCGTGGGCGCGCTATATTTTGGAACGGAGGGAGTAGCAGTACTAGTTTAAGTACTTGCTTACTCTGGTCTTCACGTGTAGCACGGCAACTCGGTGGATGAGGTGATGCCTCGGAACTTGAGTCTTGCACGTGCAGCAAGGCGGCAACTCGACGAATCAGACAACGACTGCAGCCTTGGTGATTTCGAAAGTAGCAGCGGGTAATTGATTAGCGGCTGGACAGATCGCTCCTCACGGAGCACCTCGGTTGCGCGCGGCTATAAAGAACCAGCGGAACTCCAAACTGTTGTCGGTCTCGGCAAATCGATCTGGCTTCGGATCGCCAGGTCGCGTCGGCGGCGCAGAACGCCAACCTAATTTTTCTCGTCTCAACGAACTCGTATGTGTAACTTGGCTCTGATACCACTTGTTAGATAATAACGAGAAATAAACGAGACACAAGAGACGCGGATTTTTACGTAGAAACCCTTGCGGGAGAAAACCACGGACGCACGAAGGCGCAATCAATATGAGGAGGAGTATTATAAGCACGAGACGACAGACCGTCTTAGGTGCGACTACATGGGGTATATATGAGGGGCAACACATAAAAGTCCTTGTAGGACAAGTAAACGAGTTGTACTCGTTCCCGTCGGTACCAACGCAAAGGCCCACACCGTATGTACTATGTCTAGTCCAATAGGCAGAATTTGGATCACAATTTTAACACGCGCTACGGCTTCATCGCCATGCCACTGGAAAATCTCTTGACGAAGAAAGGATTCGAGAGGACCGCGCAAGCTCAGACGGCCTTCGATCTTATCAAGAGCGCCATGGCAAGTGCTTCGGTGCTCACCCTACCGGATTTCTCGAGCCCTTTCACTTCTACTCCCTCCATTCCTAAATATAAGTCTTTTTAGATATTTTAATATGGACTATATACGGAGCAAAATGAATGAATCTACTCTTTAAACTATGTCTATATACATATGTAAGTAGTTCATATTGGAATCTCTCAGTGGCGGAGCTCTCAGTCAAGGTTCGTATTAAGCTTTCGCACCCGTTGATTGTGGATTCTCCTCTGTTGTGCCGTGGAGTTTGATACGCACGCCGGTGCGGTGCGTTAGGTTGCTTGTAGAGTCTTGGTATTGTGATCCTTCGACGTACCCCTCATCTATTTGGTCCTGTTAGTCTGCTAGCTAGATCATGCCTTTTGTTGGGCATCCCTGTTCTTCTCTTCTTGTAACATTTGTTCTTGTATGGTTTTCAGTCCGGTTTTCCTTATTAACAGGGTAAATTTGTTAAGGTTTTCGATCTGATATTCCTTATAAACTAGATCACTCGTCTGGCATTATGGCCAGTTTGAGTAATATATTTAGGTGGAGGGACTCCTCCGGTGATTCTAAAAAAAACATATTGAAATAAAGACTTATATTTAGGAACAGAGGGAGTAGTTCATACCATGAGGCAGGCCTGGTCAGCCATCTTCAAATCATTCGGACAGAAAAAACTGCTGCCAAATCATCTTTTGAGATATAATAAAAAGTTGAATCCATTACAAACTTGGGTCATGCCTCTTGTCCAATTGGTACCACAACACACACCAAACCCAACAAGCGTACATGCCAACTGAATTAATGTCCAATCTGAAGAGCCTGAATGCGTGAACACGACGTATGAAACTACTATGAATCAAGTTCTAAAATATTATCCTTTTTAAAGTTTGGCAATGCATGAGCATGAATCGATCAGTCAATCAACCTTGGATAATTCTTGGTCGTTGTTTTCATCCATGGACGCGGACCGCCACCGCCGGCTCAGCATCCTGGGAAGCCGGATCACCGAGTTCACCCGAGCCACCCCTTCCAGCGCCCTCCACACAGCCGTCCCCTCCTCCGCCTCACCGCCGCCCAGAGCCTTGCGGAAACTCCCGGTGAACGATAACACAGGTGCGTGAGGCGGCTTGGTCGTGCTGTCTTCCTCAGATGAAATGGCTGCTGGCTTCAGGAAGAGGCAGACAGCCGCGCAATCATCGACCATCGACGTCGGGAACTTGCGCCGCCACGCGCGAACCGCCCGGTCCACGAGCTGCTTTGCCGCCTTTGAGCGGTCGGAGGCCGACGAGACGATCTTGACCACCTCCTTGTTGGATAGCACGTCCCATATCTGCAACACTGTGTGGTTAGATAAGAAGATACAGAGACGAGTCTACTTCAGTTAACAGTTGCTTGATGTCAGCCTGATCATAAAGGATTTGATTTATGTTATCTTAATTTAAGTTGCAATAGTGTCAGGAACTGTTCTTAACTAAAGGAAGTTGGAGCATGATTGGAATGTAATGGACATGAAACTAGAGGAAATCCACTCTTGTTACCCCATCAGTGGCAAGCACCAAGAAGTCATCCTTTTCTGACAGCTTCCTGTAGTACACTTCGGGTGTGCAGATGAGACCATGGTTCTTGAGGCAGAAGTCTCCGAAAGCCCTTGCCATGGCGAGGCCCGGCGCGTCCTGGTCCGGCAACCACAGCCTAGGCACGTCGGGCTCATCGTCCATGGCGAAGATTCTCCCCTTGCAACTCAGGATCCTCTCAGCCTCACCTACGACAAGTCCAGAAGATACATTGCAAGTTGCAGTTAACAAGTGTACGTACCACCTACAGGCAAGTATGACATGAGAAATTCAGAGGCTGACCAGGAAGATCTGGCTTTAAGTCGGTGGTGATTTGCACCGAAACCGGGCGGCCCTTGCTGTCCCGCGCGCAGAGAACAGCGCGCGAATCGCCTAAATTTGCAACGATCAAGTGATCACCCTGTATGCAAAAAATAGCAACAATTGAAACTTTCAAATATACTTCTAAATTTCAAGTGAACATTTCGGTGCTTTGGCCGAAATGCAAACTGGAACCACTGAAATTCGGTAATTTCGGTAGGTGCTGAAATATTTCTGAAACTGAAATTTAAAACCATCTAGTATCTATTACCTGCCTAACGACGGTGACAGCAGTGGTGCCACTGCAAAGGCAGTCGATCCCGGAATGCTGCCTCAGCTCCTCGTCGACGTCCTCGAACGCCTTCACGATCAAGCTCTTCCACGAGGACAGCAGCTGGTGCTCTTCGCTGGTGTCGCTGGACGAGGTGCAATCCGACTTGTCGAACGAATCCATGTCCGCGTTGCTGTTGCTGGAGGGGGCGTCGTCTTCAGCTCTCGGTGCCAGAGAGGCGGACAGCTTCTTGGGAAGGGAGTCTCGGACATGCCGTGCGACGTCCCGGCCGAGGGGCCCGTGCCCGTCGAAGACTCCGCAGAAGATCTGGCCCTTGTGCCCGGCGAAGTCCTGATCATCTTGACACATCAAGATTATCTTATGTCTCAAGTAAATTTTGCACATAATCTAGCAGCTAGGCCATACTGATACTATCTGCCACGGATTTCAGTTTCTAATGCTGCATTCATGCTGATATTAGTACACTGGTGAGCAATAAATATGTCATGAGACTAAGTAGAGTACGTACTACATAGGAGATCAGGGCAATGGTGAGCAATCAAGATGGTGAGGTACATGTGTGGTGATTACAGTATCTCAGGTGTATTGCAGGTTCCAAAGTTTTTCAGTTTGAGCAAAGCTAGTAGCAGAGATGGACCTAGTACTACTGCAAAAAGCTGCCGATTCAACTTGCAGCGAAGAAAAGAACATATCTCCCATGGCTACAAGGAAGGGGAGGGAAGGAAAGGAAAGCTTGACCTTACCTGGCAGGCGGCCATGGCGTCCTGGTTGACGCCTTTCCACCCTTGCTTGGTGTGCATGGACACCCCGGCGGCGCCGGCGAGCTGCTCCTGCAAGAAGTCGTCGTGCTTCCAGGGGAACCACCCCTCCGTCTCCTCGAGCTCCCTCCCCCCTCCTTCCCTGCTGCAGCAGATCCCCATTGCCGCAGCCAAATCTCGGCAGCTACCTAGAACCTAGCTAGCTCGCTCCTGCAGCTGCAAGCAGAGGTGCACGGAACGGGATGGGCATCTCGGAGTTTAATGCGCGCGGGCGGGCGTGTGTGCGCGTGAGCGAGCGAGCGAGAGAGTGGGGTGAATGGATGTTTATCTTGCCATTTATAGCGTTGGGGCGCCATTAATGGCGAGAGGACATGGGCGCCCCGTCCTGGAGGTAGATGGGGACGGACGCCGCTAATGGTGGTGACGCGGCCGCATTCAATGCTCCTCAGCAACTCTTGTTGCCTGTAGCTGTGGGCGCCAACGTGAGATGCCTGCCTCCTGCGCCCGTCGTCGTCTTCAATGCGCATCTCACTGGCTCTGGCTCTGGCTGGGCGTCAGAGGAGGCTCACCTGTCTCTCCATGAAAATCCTTGCGAGTTTGCAGTGCCATAACGCGCTTGGTACCGCTCGCCGCTCGCCTAACGTCCATGAATTCTGAGCTCTAGCCAGTGTTGCAGTTTGCAGGTAGCAGCGGTCGCTGCCAAAGTGCCTTGTTTGGGCTAGGCCTGATGATAATTCTTGGCCCGGACAAGTCTGATCTGAAAATGTCAAAGCCTGGCCAGGCCCGGCCCAACCCAAAATATGTGAAAAATGTCTTTTCCTTCTTAATTTAATGACACGCTAGGCGTCATCCGGCATGGATCAATTGGCGATTAAGTATGGCCAGTAGGAGCCAAACGACTATAGTGGCGAAAATATAAACCGCCTCTACAGCCATTCGATAAGGCAGTGTGTGACCCTCTGATCGTCTTCCGTTCTCTTGTAGCTTGCACAATCAACACCACTTGTCGAATTCAAAAAAAAAAAAAACACCACTTGTCATCCTGTCCCGTCACAGCGTTGATCGTACTTGCACAAGCACAGCCCATGCTAGCAGGCAACCGCCACCACCGTCGCAGCGTCGACCGTCGCTTTGCACCTTGTAGCCTGCTCGTAGCATCCGTCGTTGCCGACATTGCAGTGTCGCCTGAAGTTCTGATGGTCCCTTGCGTCACCACCGACATTCCCCTCAAAGCTTCAATGATTCCCGTCGCCGGAGGCTCATGGGCCGTCCGATTGGCAACACATCAGATGGACCGCATGTTGCTTCGCTTCTCCCAGCATCACACAAATGCAGCATCTCGCCAGCCCACAGCTCGTGGACTATCATCACCGGCGGTATCGCTGGTCGCTGGCACTGCTTCACAACATCACCAGCAGCATCGCCAGCCGCGTTGCAGCATGACTGCATCCTTCGCAACAACAGGTGGTGATGCTCACCTATAACCCCTCACCCGCACGCAGCATGCTCCTCTCCCTGCACGGCCGCCCTCGGAAGCATCATCGAACATGTCATAGCATATCAGCGACCTTGCAACAATAGGGTTTGGTGCTCATGCTAAAGACACTCTTTCTCACTGTCTCCACCCCAATTGTCGTCTCCCTCACTGTTCCGGCATGTTCCGCCGTCCACCACCGCGATGGATCCATCATTGGATGACCTAACGGAGATGATCATTATCCCGCCAAAGTCGGAGGACCGGGTGGCGGTGGACGCCCGTAAGGCTGCGTTCTCGGAATGCATCAAGGAGGATGAATTGTTGTGTGAGGCATAGTATCCATGTTTGGTTTCACAAGAGAAAACACTACGATCCCTACCATAAGGAAGTGGTCCATCAACGCAATGGAAGTCGCTCACCAATCGATGGTACACCATTCAAGAGCGAGTCAAAAAGTTTTGCGGCCTCTACAATCAAGTGAAAATCCGGTGGCCAAGTGGCACACAATCCAACAGCTCGTAAGTTTTGTGACTTGTTCAACTTGTTGACCCTCCATTGTCTTCATTAGCTAGCCCATACGTGCGTGCAGGCTATACCCAAAGATGGAGAAGAAGCACTTCATCTATATGCATTGTTGGTTGCACTTAAGTAGGCAAAACAAGTGGCTCACCGCTATTGCCAATTCCGTCTTAGAGAAAGACGTCGCATTCGAGAGTCCTAGATTGGGCAAATTAGAGTAGACCGTGAAGACGAACCTATGGATTTACTTCTTCAATCCTCTCATTCTTATTGACAGTGTGAAGCACCTCAGAGAGGACTCTGGAAGGCGTACCCAAGTTGGGACTTGAAGATGACATTGGCATGGGACATGATGTATCATGCCTAGGATTCGATTTCTAATACCGCCATGCTCAATGAAGATGAGGGTAGTGATCCAACCATGCCAACACAAGATGGGCTTGCTCCGGCCAAGAAGGTGATTAGGAACCGGGAGAGGAAGTGGGAGGAGGTGAAGTAGAAGCGAGAAGGGTGATACGTCTCCAACGTATCTATAATTTTTTATTGTTCCACGCTATTATATTACCCGTTTTGAATGTTTATGGGCTTTACTTTACACTTTTATATCATTTTTGGGACTAACCTACTAACCGGAGGCCCAACCCGAATTGTTGTTTTTTTGCCTATTTCAGTGTTTCGAAGAAAAGGAATATCAAACGGAGTCCAAACGGAATGAAACCTTCGGGAGCGATCTTTTTGGAACAAACTCAATCCAGGAGACTTGGAGTGGACGTCAAGAAGCGGCCGAGGCGGCCACGAGGGTGCCTGGCGCACCCTAGGGGGGTGGGCACGCCCCCCACCCTCGTGGGCCCCTCATGGATCCCCTGATCGACTTCTTTCGCCTATATATACTTGCATACCCTGAAAACACCGAGGAGCACCACGAAAACCTATTTCCACCACCGCAACCTTCTGTATCCATGAGATCCCATCTTGGAGCCTTTTCCGGCGCTCCGCCGGAGGGGGAATCGATCATGGAGGGCTTCTACATCATCGCCAAGGCCTCTCCAATGAGTTGTGAGTAGTTTACCATAGACATTCGGGTCCATAGTTATTAGCTAGATGGCTTCTTCTCTCTCTTTGAATCTCAATACAATGTTCTCCTCGATCTTCTTGGAGATCTATTCGATGTAACTCTTTTTGCGGTGTGTTTGTCAAGATCTGATGAATTGTGGTTTATGATCAAGTTTATCTATGAGAAATATTTGAATCTCCTCTGAATTCTTTTATGTATGATTGGTTATCTTTGCAAGTCTCTTTGAATTATCAGTTTGGTTTGGCCTACTAGATTGATCTTTCTTGCAATGGGAGAAGTGCTTAGTTTTGGGTTCAATCTTGCGGTGTCCTTTCCCAGTGACAGCAGGGGCAGCAAGGCACGTATTGTATTGTTGCCATCGAGGATAAAAAGATGGGGGTTATATCATATTGTTTGAGTTTATCCCTCTACATCATGTCATCTTGCCTAATGAGTTACTCTGTTCTTATGAAATTAATACTCTAGATGCATGCTGGATAGCGGTCGATCTGTGGAGTAATAGTAGTAGATGCAGAATCGTTTTGGTCTACTTGTCACGGACGTGATGCCTATATACATGATCATGCCTAGATATTCTCATAACTATGCACTTTTCTATCAATTGCTCGATAGTAATTTGTTTACCCACCGTTGAAAGAACATGCGGTGCCCCCATGTTTGGTTTTGGTAATTGATGACAATCTCTATGGACTAATGGTTGCCTTGAGTTATATTTGAAGGATTTTTCCATAGGCTTTTCTTGGAGTCCATTTGTTGGTTTCAAGGAGAGTTTGTGATGACCAAGGTGCCACTCAAGGAATTACCTAAAGATTGGTCATGTGAGAGGTTGATCAAGACTAAGTCGAAGAGTGAATCAAGTTGATCAACACACAAAGCGTAGAAGATGTACCGAGAGGGATCAAGCGATCCCATGGTATGGTAAGCATTGTCAATTACGCTTTGTGTACTAACCCATGATCTTCGTGAGAGTTCTTTGTGGGGTTAGGTTGTGGTGTGCAAGTTCAAGTGAAGCATCACGAAGAGATCAAATGCTTGAAGCTTGCAGTCCATTGTGGTGACAATGGACTTGTGAAGATGTGCGGAAGAGTGGCTCACCCATAGTGGAGTATGGGGGAGCAATCAACTAGTCTTCATCGAGCCAACGCAATCAAGAAAGGTGGTCCAACTTGAGGGAGTCAAGATCGTCATCATCTAGCTCAAGTGGACCATGTGCAAGGCAAAGGTTTGCCCTTGATAGGTTTTCCTTTTTACCGGTCTCATGATGGTAGTTGGGAGACCGGGTTTTAGGTTCGATTGTCGTACTATCAAGGGGGGCTCTCGATGAGTAACTTGATCGTATCATTCGTAGAGAGATCAAACCATTGCATCCATACATCATCTTTCTTGGTTCTTGTTTGGTTCTCTTTGTGAGTTTTGGAGCTTTTGGTCATCTTGATGACAAGCTCGAGTTCATCGAAAACGGAGTTCACATGCATCTTCTATGATGTTTCCGATGTTGGAGGTTCTGTCGGTTCTTCTCTGTTGGAGGTTTCTCTCCTCTTTTTGTTAGGCATACTTCCCCTATTGTTGTTTTGATGCTACTCGTTGTCTTGTATCCAACAAGCTTGAGTTTGCTCAATTCGGTGTCATTTGCAGAAGTTATGGCAGTTCTGGTTTTCCTTGGAGCGTACTTGTTTTCGTGGAAGTGGCATAAGGTTGGTGTTGTTCGGAGCTCAATCATTGTAGTGTAAAGCTCCGGGCAAGCGTCGGGGTCTCCAATTAGGTTGTGGAGACCACCCCGAGCAATTTGACGGGTACTGGTGACCGCCCCCAAGGGTTGCCAAAGTGTACGGGTTCGGTGACCGCCCCCAAGGGTTGCCATTTGTACGGGTTCGATGACCGCCCTCAAGGGTCCCTTAGTGGAATCACGGCATCTTGCATTGTGTGAGGGCGTGAGGAGATTACGGTGGCTCTAGTGGCTTCTTGGGGAGCATTGTGCCTCCACACCGCTCCAAACGGAGATTAGCATCCGCAAGGGTGTGAACTTCGGGATACATCATCGTCTCTGCATGCCTCGGTTATCTCTTACCCGAGCCCTTTACTTATGCACTTTACTTTGTGATAGCCATATTGTTCTTTGTCATATATCTTGCTATCACATAGTTGCTTATCTTGCTTAGCATAAGTTGTTGGTGCACATAGGTGAGCCTAGTTGTTCTAGGTTTTATGCTTGACAAATTAACCGCTAGGTTTATTTCGCATTTGTTCAAGCCTAAATCGTAATTATTTTAAAGCGCCTATTCACCCCCCCTCTAGGCGACATCCTCGATCTTTCAATCGTAATACTTATGCTATCTTGAGAGAAGCCACTGGTGAAACCTATGGCCCCCGGGTCTATTTTCCATCATATAAGTTTCCCATCTATCTTATTTTGCAATCTTTACTTTCCAATCTATATCATAAAAATACCAAAAATATTTGTCTTATCTTATTATCTCTATCAGATTTCACTTTCGCGTGTGGCCGTGAAGGGATTGACAACCCCTTTATCGCGTTAGTTGCGAGGTTCTTGTTTGTTTGTGTAGGTACGAGGGATGTGTGTGGAGCCTCCTACTAGATTGATACATTGGTTCTCAAAAACTGAGGGGAGTACTTATGCTACTCACCCTTTCCTCTTCAAGGGAAAACTAACGCAGTGCTCAAGAGGTAGCAAGAAGGATTTCTGGCGCCGTTGCCGAGGAGGTCTTCGCTCAAGTCAAGACATACCAAGTACGCATCACAAACTCATCTCCCTCGCACTACATTATTTGCCATTTGCCTCTTGTTTTCCTCTCCCATACTTCACCCTTGTCGTTTTATTCGCCCTCTTTTTTCCGTTCGCTTCTTTTCTTTTGCTTGCCTCTTGTGTGTCTGTTTGCCCTTATGGCTTTTCCTAAGAATGCTGATCTTCACCTTAGAAGGTTGGAAGAGATCGAAAGCAATGTTAGAATCTTTATGACTTTACAATTTGAGCATAATAACTTCTTTAGGAATGAGCTTAAAGAACAAAAAAGCTTTATGGAGTTCATGAATAAAGAGCTTGATGATATGTCTAAGGAATTTTATGGTTTGAATTCTCAAATTGCTCGTCTTGAAAAATCAATAGCCCAAATTTCTGATAAGCAAGCCACCTTAGTTAATAAGATGGTCGCCAAACCAGAAGGGTTAGAGGGAAATAATAATGATGAAGATCTAAAAGTTATTCATGTGTCCCCTATGAAATCTTTGTTTTGCAATATGGATCTTGGTAATGATGGGACTGGAGATGAGTCAACTTTAGTTAAAAGGCGTCCCAATGATTCGGAGTTTCTAGATCTTGATGCTAAATTTGGTAAAAGTGGGATTGGAGAGGTCAAAACTTTACATAGCAATGAACCCACTATTTCGGATTTCAAGGAATTTAATTATGATAATTGTTCTTTAATAGATTGTATTTCCTTGTTGCAATCCATGTTGAATTCTCCTCATGCTTATAGTCAAAATAAAGCTTTTACCAAACATATTGTTGATGCTTTGATGCAATCTTATGAAGAAAAACTTGAATTGGAAGTTTCTATCCCTAGAAAACTTTATGATGAGTGGGAACCTAATATAAAAATTAAAATTAAAGATCATGAATGCTATGCTTTGTGTGATTTGGGTGCTAGTGTTTCCATGATTCCAAAAACTTTATGTGATGTGCTAGGTTTCCGTGAATTTGATGATTGCTCTTTAAACTTGCACCTTGCAGATTCCACTATTAAGAAACCTATGGGAAGGATTAATGTTGTTCTTATTGTTGCAAATAGGAATTATGTGCCCGTAGATTTTATCGTTCTTGATATAGATTGCAATCTTTCATGTCCTATTATTCTTGGTAGACCTTTCCTTAGAACGATTGGTGCAATTATTGATATGAAGGAAGGAAATATTAGGT
Organism: Triticum dicoccoides; assembly: GCF_002162155.2. NCBI lineage: Eukaryota > Viridiplantae > Streptophyta > Magnoliopsida > Poales > Poaceae > Triticum > Triticum dicoccoides. The sequence goes on from NC_041389.1 coordinate 291,209,192, forward strand.
TCCAATTTCCATTAAGGAAAGGCATGGAACACTTTCCTAGAAACAAAATCAAATTAACTTATGAATCTATTATGAGAGCCACTTATGAATTGAATACCAAAGATGGCAATAATTAGATCTATTCTCACTTTTATGCCTAGCTAGGGCTTTAAACGATAGCGCTAGTTGGGAGGCAACCCAATTTTATTTTTGTTCCTTGCTTTTTTGCTTCTGTTTAGTAATAAATAAATCACCTAGCTTTTGTTTAGATGTGGTTTTATGTTTTAATTAGTGTTTGTTCCAAGTAGAACCTATAGGATAACCTACGGTGATAGTTAATTTGATCTTGCTGAAAAACAGAAACTGTTGATTCTTTTTGCAGTAGATCAAAGACAAATTTCCCAGGACTTCCTATTTTGGTAGGATTTTTAGAGTTCCAGAAGTATTCAAAAGTTACAGATTGCTACAGACTGTTCTGTTTTTGACAGATTCTGTTTTTCGTGTGTTGTTTTCTTATTTTGATGAATCTATGGCTAGTATTGGGGGGTATGAACCATAGAGAAGTTGAAATGCAGTAGGTTTAAAACCAATATAAATAAATAATGAGTTCATTACAGTACCTTAAGTGGTGGTTTTTATTTCTTACACTACCGGAGCTTATGAGATTTCATGTGGAGTTTTGTGTTGTGAAGTTTTCAAGTTTTGGGTAAAGATTTGATGGACTATGGAATAAGGAGTTGCAAGAGCCTAATCTTGTGGATGCCCATGGCACCCCGAGATAATTCAAGAACAACCAAAAGCCTAAGCTTGGGGATGCCCCAGGAGGCATCCCCTCTTTCGTCTTCGTCTATCGGTAACTTTACTTGGAGCTATATTTTTATTCGACACATGATATGTGTTTTGCTTGGAGCGTCTTGTATGATATGTGTTTTGCTTGGAGCATCTTGTATGATATGAGTCTTTGCTTTTTAGTTTACCACAACCATCCTTGCTGTACACACCTTTTGGGAGAGACACACATGATTCGGAATTTATTAGAATACTCTATGTGCTTCACTTATATCTTTTGAGCTAGACAATTTTGCTCTAGTACTTCACTTATATCTTTTTAGAGCATGGAGGTGGCTTTATTTTCAAGAAATTATTGATCTCTCATGCTTCACTTATATTATTTTGAGAGCATTTTAGAACAGCATGGTATTTGCTATGGTTATAAAATCGGTCCTGGAATGATGGGCATCCAAGTTGGGTATAATAAAAACTATCATAGAGAGTGCATTAAACACCATGATCAATTTGATACTTGATAATTGTTTTGAGATATAAAGGTGGTAATGTTAGAGTCATGCTAGTGGGGTAATTATGAAATTGAGAAATACTTGTGTTAAAGTTGGCAAGTCCCGTAGCATGCACGTATGGTAAAAATTGTGTAACAAATTTGTTGCATGGAGTGCTCTTTTGATTGCCTTCCTTATGTGTGGAGGTCGGGATCGCGCGATGGTTAACTCCTACCAACCCTTCCCCTAGGATCATGCGTAGTAGTACTTTGCTTCGAGGGCTAATAAACTTTTGCAATAAGTATATGAGCTATTTATGACTAAATGTGAGTCCATGGATTATACGCACTCTCACCCTTCCACCATTGCTAGCCTCTCTTATGCCGCGCAGCTTTCGCCGGTATTATACATCCACCATTTACCTTTTTTAAAACAGCCATCATACCTACCTATTATGGCATTTCCATAGCCATTCCGAGATATATTGCCATGCAACTTTCCACCGTTCCGTTTACTATGACACGCTCCATCATTGTCATATTGCTTTTGCATGATCATGTATTTGACATCGTATTTGTGGCAAGGCCACCTTCATAATTTTTTCATACATGTCACTCTTGGTTCACTGCATATCCCGGTACACCACCGGAGGCATTCACATAGAGTCATATTTTGTTCTAAGTATTGAGTTGTAATTCTTGAGTTGTAAATCAATAAAAGTGTGATGATTTTCATTATTAGAGCATTGTACCAAGTGAGGAAAGGATGATGGAGACTATGATTCCCCCACAAGTCGGGATGAGACTCCAGACTTTATAAAAATAAAAGAGGCCAAAGAAGCCCAAATAAAAAAATAGGCCAAAGAAGCCCACTAAATAAATAAAAAAATGAGGGGAAATAGAGAAGGGACAATGTTACTATCCTTTTTCCACACTTGTGCTTCAAAGTAGCACCATGATCTTCATGATAGAGAGTCTCCTATGTTGTCACTTTCATATACTAGTGGGAATTTTTCATTACAAAACTTGGCTTGTATATTCCAATGATGGGCTTTCTCAAAATGCCCTAGGTCTTCGTGAGCAAGCAAGTCGGATGCACACCCACTTAGTTTTTTTTGTTGAGTTTTCATACATTTATAGCTCTAGTGCATCTGTTGCATGGCAATCCCTACTCACTCACATTGATACCTATTAATGGGCATCTCCATAGCCCGCTGATACGCCTAGTTGATGTGAGACTATATTCTCCCTTTTTTGTCTTCTTCACAACCACCATCCCATTCCACATATAGTGCTATATCCATGGCTTGCACTCATGTATTGCGTGAGAGTTGAAAAAGCTGAAGCGCGTTAAAAAGTATGAACCAATTGCTTGGCTGAAACCGGCGTTGTGCATGATGGGAGTACTTTGTGTGATGAAAAATGAAGCATAGCCTAACTATATAATTTTGTAGGGATAAGCTTTCTTTGGCTTTGCTATTTTGATAAGACATGATTACTTTGTTAGTATGCTTGAAGTATTACTATTTTTATGTTAATATGAACTTTTATCTTGAATCATTTGGATCTGAACATTCATGCCACAATAAAGAAAATTAAATTGAGAAATATGCTAGGTAGCATTCCACATCAAAATTTTTGTTTTTATCATTTACCTACTCGAGTACAAGCAGGAATTAAGCTTGGGGATGCTTGATACGTCTCCAACGTATCTATAATTTTTTATTGTTTCATGCTACTATATTACCCGTTTTGGATGTTTATGAGCTTTACTTTACACTTTTATATCATTTTTGGGACTAACCTACTAACCGGAGGCCCAGCCCGAATTGCTATTTTTTGCCTATTTCAGTGTTTCGAAGAAAAGGAATATCAGACGGAGTCCAAACGGAACGAAACCTTCGGGAGCAATATTTTTGGAACAAACGCAATCCAGGTGACTTGGAGTGGACGTCAAGAAGCGGCCGAGGCGGCCACGAGGGTGCCTGGTGCGCCCTAGGGGGGTGGGCGCGCCCCCCACCCTCGTGGGCCCCTCGTGGCTCCCCTGACCGACTTCTTTCGCCTATATATACTTGCATACCCTGAAAACACTGAGGGGCACCACGAAAACCTATTTACACCGCCGCAACCTTCTGTACCCGTGAGATCCTATCCTGGAGCCTTTTCTGGTGCTCCGCCGGAGGGGGGATCGATCACGGAGGGCTTCTACATCATCGCCAAGGCCTCTCCGATGAGTTGTGAGTAGTTTACCATAGACCTTCGGGTCCATAGTTATTAGCTAGATGGCTTCTTCTCTCTCTTTGAATCTCAATACAATGTTCTCCTCGATCTTCTTGGAGATCTATTCGATGTAACTCTTTTTGCGGTGTGTTTGTCGAGATCCGGCGAATTGTGGGTTTATGATCAAGTTTATCTATGAGAAATATTTGAATCTCCTCTGAATTCTTTTATGTATGATCTTTGCAAGTCTCTTCGAATTATCAGTTTGGTTTGGCCCACTAGATTGATCTTTCTTGCAATGGGAGAAGTGCTTAGCTTTGGGTTCAATCTTGCGGTGTCCTTTCGCAGTGACAGTAGGGGCAGCAAGGCACGTATTGTATTGTTGCCATCGAGGATAAAATGATGGGGTTTATATCATATTGTTTGAGTTTATCCCTCTACATCATGTCATCTTGCCTAATGCGTTACTCTGTTCTTATGAACTTAATACTCTAGATGCATACTGGATAGCGGTCGATGTGTGGAGTAATAGTAGTAGATGCAGAATCGTTTCGGTCTACTTGTCACGGACGTGATGCCTATATACATGATCATGCCTAGATATTCTCATAACTATGCACTTTTCTATCAATTGCTCGACAGTAATTTGTTCATCCACCGTAATACTTATGCTATCTTGAGAGAAGCCACTAGTGAAACCTATGGCCCCCGGGTCTATTTTCCATCATATAAGTTTCCCATCTATCTTATTTTGCAATCTTTACTTTCCAATCTATATCATAAAAATACCAAAAATATTTATCTTATCTTATTATCTCTATCAGATCTCACTTTCGCAATTGGCTGTGAAGGGATTGACAACCCCTTTATCGCGTTGGTTGCGAGGTTCTTGTTTGTTTGTGTAGGTACGAGGGACGTGTGTGGAGCCTCCTACTGGATTGATACCTTGGTTCTCAAAAACTGAGGGAAATACTTACGCTACTTTGCTGCATCACCCTTTCCTCTTCAAGGGAAAACCAACGCAGTGCTCAAGAGGTAGCAAAGGGGTTGTGGCCAAGATGACAGAGAAGCTTGAGGCTTCATGACGAAGAAGGGGGAGGCTAGTGTCGCATGCAATAAGGTGAAGAAGGGAAAGAAGGCGGAGAGGTTTAGCATTTTCATGGACATGTAAGAAAAGAAGCTCAAGCTCCAAGAGAAGAAGCTTGAGATCAATGCCACTTCAGGGAACTCTAAAATGTTGTTTGTGAGGACGTCATACTTGGGTCCCGATGCGGCGGTCCAAGCCTGCCATGCGAGCTTATTGAAGCACTTCGCACAAATGGAGGAGGTCGGACCATCCTAAGAGTGAGGTCTTTGCTAACAGGCGACCTGGGAGCCAAAGATGAAGGTCTTTGCGTGGACAGGTGGATTGGCAACTTTTGGAATCGGTCGATGTAAAAACTTATTAAACATCTGGTGCTTTTTGATTGTGAATAGTTACATATACTTGCAACTATTAAATGTATGCTTAAATTCGTATTGATTTAGATATACATGTGAAATGGAGGAGGCCGGAACATAGGCGAAGATTTGATGACTCCTATTGGATGGCATCCGTTTCTATTCTTATGCAAACGTGCCCATGGATATTTGGAGGTATACGTTCTGATGAACACGTCAAACATGCATGTAGATATTTGGTAGTATCTGTTTTGATAAACTACGTTGAAGTTGCCCCTATGATGCAAGCATTCAGTGGTATTCATTTTGGTAAATGGCGATTAGGGCATCTTTGATTCGTAGGATTCTTAAAATGAAGGAAAAGGAAAAATACAGGAACAGGATGGCATGTCCTATATAACCCTACATAATCTGAGAGAATGTTAATAGGGCATGAAAAACAAAGAAATCCTACAAAGAGGTTTAGGATAGGATTCTATAGGAAAATTTTCTTGAAAACACTTCCATTTGTAGGAATAGAATCATGTTCCTATAGATGAATTCTTTCTATCCTCCACATTTCATAAGAAATAAATATTAGGCTAGACTCAATGATAAGAATCCTATGATGTGAACCAAATGACATCTCTTTTTCTATTCATATTCATAGGATTTGAGATATATGTCATCTCATCTCATTTTTTATGACTTTTCTATTCCTTTGAATATTCTATCCTATGAACCGAAGGAGGCCTAAGTGAATGAAAACTTTCCTCCAAAATGTAGTACCATGGATCCTATGAAAAAAGTCCTAAGGATTCAATCCTACGAATCAAACTACCAACCATCGCAGGAAAAAATTTCTAAGGGTCCATCCTCCAAAAATCCTATGTGATTCTTTTGAGCCCTGGAGTTGCTGCCCTAGGAGGCAGGTAGGAGGGGGGCTTGGAGAGCACGATGGCCGGAGATCGGATTGGGGACACGTGGCGTGGCAGGGCGGGAGCAGGAACTGACACGTGCCAAAGCGGTGTCATGACACACAAAACCAACATTAAGCTGCCCATAGTGGTGGTATCTTAGGTAGTATCGTGCACTCGGGAATAGCAGCCATGTTGATGTGGCAGAAAATTAGAGAGAGAGGGTTAGAGTAACATACCATATCATGTTAAGTGATATGCCACTTTGTATCATGCATGGCAATAAATATGATCATCTATGATACTACTGTATGATTCTATGCACTATGAAGGTAGTATGATACACTAATATCACATGCATGATACTCGTCTGGCGACTCGGGGGTAAAAAAACCCTAGCGCCGCCACCTTCTTCCCCTTCCCCCCAGCCGTCTTGCCGCCGCCAGAGGACGCCCCCGGCGAAGCTCGGGCCGGCCCCAAGGAAGGCGGCGGCGGGGCGCCAGTTCCTGGTCTCGGAAAGGAGATCCACTCCGAGGCAGCGGCAGAAGGAGGCGCGGCGAGGTGCGAGGTGGGCGGCGCGCGGGCTGGACCCGGTCTGGGGTTCCGGCGCGCCCTGGTGACGCGGGTGTGCAGGGGCCCGCGTGCACGGCGCGAGGCCGCTTCGAGCGACGCGGTGGCGCGCGGGGGGTTTCCCCAGAGCCGATCTGCTGGGGTTGGCCTTCCCCCCGTGGCTGGCGGCCCGCTTGCGGCTCAGATCCATGGCGGCGCCCATGGCTGGTGGCACGCGGCGCAGCTTGGCGGCGGGCGGCGCCGGCGTGGACAGGTGGGCCACTTCTCTGGCCATGTGGATGGCGGGGAGGTGGTGGGCTTCGGCTGCGGCGGCGGTTCCTCGCTGGATGTTGGTGGCCATGGTGATGTTCGTCCTCGACCCCGATCTACTCCGATCTGCAATGGATCCGGCCCTTGCTGGCTTCGGTCACCGTTCTTGGGTGTTGGCCTTGCAGATCCGGTGGCTGGAAGGGTTCTGGGGGAATCTCTTGGCCGGCGTGGCGGCCACTCCGATGGCAGTGCCTTTGGGTGTTGCTTCCCTCGTTGGAGGCTTCGGAGAGGACCTCCTTCCTTCCACCCCTCCCAGGAGCTCAGGTGAAAACCTCAGACCCCCCTGTTCCAAGCGACGACGACACCACGGTGGCGTGCTCCTTCCTGAAGGCGTTGCTCGGGGGCTGCTCAAGCGGCGGTGGAAGTGGCGACGGTTCGGTGTCGACATATGCATTCTGGTCAGCTTCATCTTGGAGGCTGCCGCGACGTAGGCGACGCTCGTCTGGTGGAGCTACTGCCGATGGTCAAGGCATCGTCGGCAGTCTGCGCCATCAGGTTTGGGATGCTCAGGGGGAAACCCCAGATCTGGGTCTTCCGAATCGGATGATGATGGCGTTCTATCGCTTTTCCTTCTGGGGGCATCGTCTTGGAGCAAGTGCTGGCTCGAGGGATGGTGGAGCGGTCTTTCATCTCACACATTGGATGGCGGCGGAGATTGATGGCATGGCGCTGTGGAGACTCGGCGCCCGATGCGCGGAGATGGGCACGCGCAGGAGGAGGTTGTTGTCTGGCGTCATGGTGACGTCGATGGCAGAGTGGCCAGACAAGGTAGAAGCCTCAATATGATCTGAAGACCTGTGGAAGATGGCGGCGACGACACACGAGTGCGTCTGACCGGATTGTACCCCAGACCCGGTATGTGGCTCGGCTGGGGCTTCCAAATGAGTTTCGGCTTCCGGCTTTTGATGTTAGGCTTAGGTGAGTGGTTTGGGTAGTGGCCCAGCTAACACTCCTTCATCATTTTGGATAGGAATAGGGGCATATGTTGCCAAAATGGTGTTCTCAGGCACATTGTTGTAATACTTTGTAAGGTCCTCGGGAATATAAGTGGCCGTATGCATCTTCCAGATGCAGAGGCCGGGGGTCATCCTCCTTTTCTAAAAAAAATAAAATATCACATGCATGATACTAGTATATGATACTCCCAGTATGAGTAGCCTTATGCGGCGCAGCAAACATCACAGCTCCATCTATCTGGAAAAGAAAGAACAATTAACCTGAGATCAGCAAAAGCAACTTCACTTCCTTTTGCTTTAGTTGTATCAACTTCCTTTTGCTTTAGTTGTATCATGCAGTATACCAGAACCATTCATGATTTGAGAATTGGACACCAGGAAATACACAGGCCAAACACCTCATTCCAAATAAGAACACATTGGACAGGTAATCGAACTGTGCACACTCTCATATTGATCCGTAAAGTACAGGTCGACCCTCCAGTGATTTCTCTATGATTTCATCTATCTACTGCTTCTCTATATACAGGATACGGCACAACAAAAGAACCTCCCAGTCCACTGAAGGAAACATACATATACAACATTGTTCCGATAATGTCTGTTCTGTACACAACTCCACTCCACCTTGGTGCAAAGCCTCGTTCTACACCATCATGTTCATGTAGGCTGGACCGCTGACAGTCAAGACGACGACAACAAGCATTTCTCCTAATCTCATCGTACAAGCACATCTCGGGACTGTTGTTGCCATATGTCACATCGTTCTTGCTCGACCTGCAAAGACCACACGCTTACTATTAGACATTATGCTGTTAAAGCTGCAGTTCAGTTGATATATCTACAGAATACATCATAAAAGACAGATGAGAAGTGTTAATACAAATAATAATTCAACTTCAAATCTTCTACACCTAGGCTTGTAAGGGGGCAAGTAGAATACCTTGAATGGTTTATCAATCCACTGGAAAGCACAGCCGCGAGCCTCGACGACTTTGAGCATATGCGGAGGCATCATAGATCTGAACGCTGCGTGAAGCTTCACCCTTGTCAAACCACCAGAGACCATAAGAGCAGCCATCAAGCCATTAGGTGTAATACCCGCCAAGTGTACAATCGTCATGTTCTGAAGCCCACATATGCTAGAGAGGGACAGAAGTCCAATGTCGGTGACCGAACAGTATGACAAGTTTATCTGTCATGATGCAGCAATGTCAATAACACAATTGTGGACACAGTATGACAAGTTTTTCTCTCTACAAAAAACAGATAAGGATTGTACCTGACGGAGGCTATGAGAGAACTGGGAAAGAAAAAGCATCCCCACATCATTGATCGCAAAGCATTTCTTGATATCAAGCTTGGCAAGTAGCCTGCATCCGATTGCTATTTCTGAGAGCCCAGCAGATGAAACACTGGGGCAACCACGGATCTCCAGTGTGTTCAGCTTTGCACATTTTGAGAGCGACACCAACGAAACATCTGTTATTTCTGTACAGTAGGACAGGTTGATAGACTCTAGCATTGGACAACCTTGAGCAATTTGAGTAACCCCCTCATCACTAATACCCCCAGACCTATACAAATCAATATCTCGGAGTTCTGGACAAGACTTCCCAATGTGGATAAGCGCTTCATCACTTATCCTCATGCATATTCCAATTTTTAAGCTTGATAGTTTTCTGCATCCAGACAGAGCTTTCAAACCTGCAGAGGAAAGATCTCATCATTGTTATTTTTTTGTTGTCATTGTTGTGAGAAAGAGTTAATTCGGTGTCCATTTACCAAAAATAATTAGATATATGAAGTTCAGTACAAACCTTCATCGTCCAAATCACTGTCGGTGATGTCCAACTCTTCCAAATGGCAAAATCGCTTCCCAATCAGTCGGAGCCCTTCACTAGAAAAATGGCTACAGGACTCCATTCTTAGAGAGATGAGGGAAGGGCATGAGCTAGTGATGGCAGCTAAGGAAACATCAGTGATATTGCGATTGCAAGTAATGTCCAGCTTCAGCAAATTCTTTAGTCTTGACACAACGAAAGAAAGATCTGTATCTGTCATTCCTGAGCACTTGCTCAGGCTCAACTCTCTTAAAGAGACGCAAGAAATTCCAATGTATTTTAGTCCATCAGCCATGAACTTGCAGCCTTCCAATTTCAGGGTCTGCAATTTAGGAAGAATTTGGAAGCATCTTCCCATAGATGGAGTAACCTGCCAAAAAGAAGAATGTAAAACAAACTGGAGAAGGCCAAGTTATGCCCAGATGATGCTACTACAATTAGATACTTACATTACAGCAGTACGACAGATTCAACTCCAAGAGATTTGGCACTGCCTTCACAACTGATGAAACTCCCGCATGAGTGACATTTCGACAGGTTGACATATCAAGCACCTGCAAAAGTAGAAGTGTTATTTTCAAGTTTGTTGGCCACGATATTTGGGAAACTTTGTTGAGTGCCTACACATGTTCTAAACTTCTAATGCAACTACTTGTTTTACATCGACATGTATGGACGTGCCAAACATTCTATATTAACTGCAAATGTAGTGCTAGTATCCTAGCGACATTACATTATAAATCTACACAAAGAGTTGATGAACCTAATGGTGATCAAATGAAGATGACATGACACACAACACTAACACGTGAGACAAAATGGTCTAGTTTGATGATTACCCGTAGTGATTTGCTGCATTCATTCTCAAGGCCACCAAGGGCATCATCATCTATTCCAACACATCCCACCAGTGCCAACACCTCAAGATTGGGTAGCTTCATGATGGCTGGAAGGCAGTCTTTGGAGATCTGCAATGCAAGATAAGTATTTATTAGTCCAACGAAATTAGTGTGTTCGTCTATTTGGCACCTCAACAGAAAGTAGCCTATTACTGATTCCCATCCTCAAAAGGTATTTTTTTTACTGCAGTAGTCCAATTCTTTGACAGAAAAAATCAAGAAAAGTAATTTTCACCGCGATAGTCCAATTCTTTGACAGAAAAAATCAAGAAAAGTAATTTTCACTGCGATAGTCCAATTCCATGAGCATTTCTTGCAAAAGAAAATATAAACAGAGTTGCTAAAAACATCAAACCGTTGTGCTAGTATTCTCCTAGAAAGAGCGAAAGGGAAAACTGCCAAACCGTATGTAGAAATTCACGTGAGAAACATGTACATCTAAACTTTCCAAGAAAGCACCAAAATCAACTCTCTTTTTTCCATTAATTAAAGTGTTTCTGGAATCAAGAAACGCATGAACGGGGAACCCCAAGCGATAATTCCTTTGGTCCAAGAAATGGAACATGACGTGATGGAGAGAGATCAAGAAGAAGCACGGCTCACCATGGTGTAGGAAAGATTCAGGGTCCTGAGTTTCTTGCACTTGAGGGCGAGTAGCTGGACCCCCAAATCCGTGATCCCGAGGCACCAGTTGAGCGTGAGCTCCCGCAGGTCCGGGCAGCCGACGGCGATGCAGCCGAGCCCCATGTCCGTCATGGGCTTGCAGCGGGAAAGGCAGAGCCTCTGCAGGCCCCGCGCCCGCGCCAACTCCGCGGCCGCCGCGTCCCCGAGGTCGACCCCATTGGAGAGGTCGAGGTCGGCGAGGCCGGGGCAGGCGGCGACGAGCGCGGCGAGGCCCGGCGCCCCGAAGCCGCGGGAGCGGGAGAGGTCGACGGCGCGGAGGCAAGGCATGGGCGCGGAGGAGAGGGCGGCCAGGGCCGCTCCGGGGACGCGCGGGCAGAGGGTGAGGTCGAGGCGGACGGCGGTGGGGTAGCGGGCGAGCGCGGCGCGCAGGAGGTCGGCGCGGTACGGGCGGAGCACGCGGCGGTGGCGCGACTCGGCGGCATGGCAGGCGCGGGAGGCGAGCGCGAAAGACTTGAGCGCGCGCGGATCGGCGGCCGCCACCCGGTCCAGGACCAAGAAGAGGAGCTCGTCGGCCAGCGAGTCGATCGGCGCGGCCGCGGCCGCGGCAGCAGCAGGGCAGACGCGTCGGCGCTTGTGGAGGTGGCCGTGGGTCGCCATGGCCATGGCGGGCAAGGCAAAGTTGGCAGTTGGTTTTTCGCTGCGACACCAAGAACGGAAGGGAGAGTAGCAATGGCTGGCCACGGCCTACTCACACGCAACAATCAAGAAGGAGGAGAGGGAAAAAGCAAGGAGCGTTGGAAATGTCGAGACTGCCCCTGCGTCGCCCTTATCACGGCTCCCGCGAGACGCCCCACCTCGTTTCCCTATTTACCCCGCGTGCTGGAGCGCTCTGCTGCAGGGGAGTGGAGTACGGCGCGCGCGACGACCGGGGGTGGCATGGTCATTGCGCGGCGGGGAAAGGACGGTACGGAGGAGGTACAGGCGGGGGCAGGGGTGGAATAACCGAAAAGATGGCGAGGAAAGCGAGGTGAGAGCCTGAGAGGGAGAGCGGGGAGGGTACGATGCGGGGGAGGGACGGAACGGAACGGATCGTACAGCCGGACGGGTACGATGCCCCGCCGCTACGCGCACCGCCCTCGCCCCTTACCCGCGTCTTCGAACCTCATGGTGACATGTGGGTCCGGGAGGGCGTGGTGAAGGGTGAGGAGTGAAGCTGGTGAGAAACGGGGGAGGCGGACTTTTTTTCATTTGACTGGTCCCGTACTACCCGGGGACGGCACGCACTGGGGGACTGCGTGGAGTTGCTTCCAAGGCAGAGAGACCACTCCGGTTATCACCGCATAAGGCCAACTCCACCGCACGACCCTATCCTGTCCGCCCCCGTTCGTTTAGGATAAAAGGAACAAACGAGACGGCCCAACGCGCGGGCGCAAACGGACTTTTGTTCGCTTTGTGCCCGCTTTCGACCCATCCGCGGCTCAAGTTTGTGCCGCTTTTGGGGTGAAACGGACGCCACGCGGACGCGCGGGTCGTCTGCGCATGTCTTCCCCTGGCCCGCTCGTCGGTGGCACAGGACGGGCCTTTTTCTATCCGCCCCCTCCCTCCCGACGGCCGCCCGCTGTCATTGCAGCCGTGCAACTTGGACGCGCGCTTGCCCAACCCCTTCCTCTCGTCGCCGCCGAGCTACCCAAGCACGACCACCTTGTTTGCGCGCCCGCCGGCCAGATTTGGGGCGGATCCGGTCGGTCGTGAGCTCGCCCGGCTGTGGGAGGCCGGGCCGCGGCATGGACTGGCCGGGAACCTCGCCGGAAGGCCCTGGCAGGGCAGCAAGGCCACATGCAGGCAGTGGCTCGTCCTCTAGCCGCTCGGATTTGCACCGTCAGTGGCCCGCTGGCAGATACGCGATGGCGGCCGGCCGGACTCGGTGCTTGCCCAAAAGCTCGTCGGCGCACCGTTGCCCCTCATCAAGTGCGACCACTGCCCAAGGATGGTCGTGCGCCGCGTGTCTACAACGCTGGAGCATTCCGGATGGGTGTTCATCAAGTGCTTAAACGATGGGGTATGTGCTCTTTTAGCTTCGGTTTGTGCTTTCGATTAGACTAGTGGTGCTAACTTTAAGTCTTATTGTGTAGAACGGATGCAAGTTTTGGTATTGGAAAGAAGAGTACATCGATATGTTGATAGAGCGAAATGTATTGCATGTTCGTGCACTTTTAGCTAGCCTAGAGGCTTTAGATGAGACAAGTGCACTTGTTGCTAGATTAGAGGCTAGGCACGATACTACGTGCGAAGAAGCAACAAGGCACGATACTACGTGTGAGGAAGTAACGTCGACTTCTGGCTTGAAGAAGAAAGAAGGGTGCAACGTCGTGCCTCCACAGATCAACAATGAGTGCATCGAGAAGGCGCTAACCCAACTCAAGGGAGTAGTTATGGAAGTTGGGTATCTTCTCAAATGTATTCTTGTGGTTCTTGTTTTCTTTGGCCTTGCTTTACTAGTCAAAATGTAATGATGTATTATCATATACCAAAAATGAATGATAAAAAAAAGTTAAGGACTTGCAAAGAAATATACGCGGACAGGATGGGGCAAATGGATGCGGCCGCGCGGTGGGCGCGCGGCCACCGCATCCCAGGACAGGCCCGGACACGACCCCAAATCCCTACCCAAACGGACAGAAACCGGACAAAACGGACGTCCGTTTAAGGTCGCGCGGTGGAGTTGGCCTAAATGTTTCTTTTAGGCTGTCCGTAATGATAGTATCATAGGTAGTATATATGCATACCAACCAAGCAATTTTGATGAGGTGGCATAGAATTAAATGAAGAAAGAGATGCTTGAGTATCATATCATGATACCGTATCATATTAAATGATGTGCTACTTTGTGTCATGCATGACAATAAATATAGTACTCTATGATACCAATACATGATACTTTGCATTACGGATGTAGTATGATACTCTCCATTACAACTAGCCTTATAACTATTTTTTGAGGTGTTAGGCATCTTTAATGGAGTCCTACAAATCGCTAGGTGTCCGGACTTTTTTTACCCCACGATGTCACGTACGTCGGCGGATGCGCCCGTGCTTGAGTTTTCTTATAAATCGAAGCAAACCTGAAGGAGGTTTACCATGTTCCCCGTGCTTTTTGTGCTGCTGCCGTCGATGTTTGGTGGAAATTCGACATGAACATGTAAATGCACGTGTGTTTTGGCGGAAGCTGGTTGCATTTGTTTTGGCAGAGGCAAGCTGTGTATTTTGGCGGAACAAGCCGTTTTATGTTGCTATCGGCTTTGGCGGAAGATGCATGAAACATGTACTCCCTCCATTCCGATTTACTCGTCGTGGTTTTAGTTCAAATTAACCACGACGAGTAAATCGAAACGGAGGGAGTAGGTGTGTGCGTGTGTTTTAGTGGAAGCAAGCTGTGTATTTTGGCGGAAGCAAACCGTTTATGTTGCTATCTGTTTTGGCGGAAGCCACATGGAGCATGTAATTTTGTGTGTGTGTGTGTGTTTGAGCGGAAGCAAGCTGTGTATTTTGGCTCAAGCAAATTGCTTTATGTTACTATCTATTTTGGCAGAAGACGCATGAAGCATGTAGGAGTGTGTGTGTGTGTGCCCGCGCGTGTTTTAGCAGAAGCAAGCTGTGCATTTTGGCGGAAGCCGCATTAATAAATATAAGATGTAGGTTTGGACGCGTTCGTATTCAGGTCCGTGGACGTGTTCGATTTGCGGCACGACGTTGAAGATGCCCTCATAACTACTGTTATTGTCTACTGTTATGTTATTGCACTATCACCTGAAAATATCGAAAAATGAGAAACACATATTCTTCAAACGGCATGAAGTTGTGTATTTGAGCTTCTGGAAGTGTGTGATGAGCTCATTTTTTGACAACACAGCCGTCCTTCCAAAGTTCCAAGACGCCTCACCTGTGTGCGGCCCGGGAATCAATCTCAGAGCTCTCATGTACTCCCTTCGTTCCCAAATACTATTTATTTTTCTAGACATTTCAAATGGACTACAACATGCGGATGTATATGGACATATTTTTGAGTGTAGATTCACTCATTTTGCTTCGTATGTAGTCATTTGTTGAAATCTCTAGAAAGACAAATATTTAGGAACGGAAGGAGTAGGCTAGAAGAAGAAAAAATACTACAGGCATAATCTCCAAAATTGCTTTTGGAGATCAAAAAGTTTGGATTTTGATTTATTTTTTCAAGAAAATCGGCCTCCGTGAACGCCGAGCTCCAAAATGCGGTTCTCCATAATCTCCACTTACTAGTACTTATTTCCATGGCTAGCCGCTCAATAACTACTCCATGTTAGGTATGTGTCGATTCGAGAGCAAGACCAGCCTTGATGGCTCCACTTCCGTGCGCCCAAAAGTCAGAAAAGCAAAAGCACGTAACGGGAACAATAAGCTATCAATCACCCACTAACGGGTACATTTCTCAAGTCGAATTTAGGTAGGGGCACACAGAAACACCACTTTTGTATGTCACATCATCTTTTTTTCATTAATTATATGTCACATCATCTTTTTTGACTAGATCAGTGTGATGTTACCACCTATGTTACTTCCCTCTGGGTAATCTTAGTCAATTTTCTCTTAATCCCTGCATGCAATGATTTAATGCATCTTGAAATCCGAAGATGTGATGGGGAACAATCAAATTGAGACTTATAAAAGAAAATCTAAAATTTTAAAATAAGCCCTATAAACTGGAAATGGGATAGTAGAAACTAATAAGTCATGTGTAATATTATCGATCTTGATTACCGTGTGATGAGACAGAAACATGTTTTTCTACTTTAAAGTGCATTGGTAAGACGGAAGTACACTCTTTTGCGGACAAAATTTAAAGCCAAATATACACCTTCACCTGGCGGAGGGAGTATGCTGACATTCATGGAATGGGACCAGTATGCGAAAAAGGGCATCTCTGTCGACCCAGTGGGAACCAGGGTACCACGGGCATGCTGCCTACGACTTAGGAAGCGACACCTGAAGAAGACCTTAAGAGGCGGCCCAACTGTGGGCCGTGAAGCAAGCCACCTCGCGAGGTCCCTCGCCACAAGGAGAGACTCTACTAAGGACAACATCAAGCAGCAAGCGGCCTCACAAGATACCCCTGGCGAGCCCCCTCCCCCCTCCCGCAAGGGCTTTCGCGCGGGAGGGTGTGCGGCGTCAATCGCGTGGCCATGTGCCCAACACGTGGGTGGCGCGCCGCGCCAAATGACACCAGGAAGACCGTGCCAGCAGGCGCGGCCAGGGTAGATTTTCTCTTTGGTGATAAGGGAGCAGCGACGTCTGCCACCCCACAAAGCGAGCTCCAAAGGTTACCACTTCGGTGCAAGAAGATCAGGACGACACGACACGCTAGGGCAGGCGTCATCGCCGAGCCCACCCGCGCGTCAAAATAACATCTTTAATAGGCGGAGTCAACTTTTTTCAGGATAAGACTGAGTGTTTGTCCCCCTTTGAATTGCCATTGTGTGGCAACCCTTCCCACCAATGTTCTCGGGGGAAGAGGACCAATGCAACTATAAAAGGGGCAGTGCTGCCACCGTAGAAGGGGATCACACAATTGACCCCTGAGACTCACCTTGTAGCTCTAAGAGCACTATCTCCACAAGCAATCCCACCAAGCAGGAGTAGGGTTTTACATCACACTATGGCCTGAACCTGGGTAGCTCAATGTGTCCTTGTCGTGTCTTGCGTCCCTCTCTCGTGCCTCGCTCGTCGTAGCCACACCAAGCTCGCTGTCTAGTGCTAGGTCACGAACCATGGCCCCAGAGTTCGAACAAGGGTTTTGGAGGATTTCCCCTAGCACAAATCAATCCCCCGACATTTGGTGCGCCAGGTAGGGGCCTTGATTTTGTGCCTTCAGCCTCAATATTGACATGGCTGACGCACGACACGAGCGTGCCCTGCGCAGGGCCTACCGGGTCTAGACGGAGCCCATCATCAATGACAACCTCCCGGGTCTAGACGGAGCAAATGATTCACACGAAGCTACTATCTCAGAGTCAAGTCCATATTTAGTACTAAACTTATGAAAAGCATTTGTTTCCATAAAAGATTTAACACAATCAAACTCAAGTTTTATACCTGACTCATTACCTTTGTCGAATTCCCAATCTGTAGAGTTGCGTTTAATTCTTTCCAGAAGACACCATTTGAATTCAATAGTTTTCTTCACAAAGAAGCCAGTAGAAGAATTATCGAGTATGGACCGATCATTATAAGAAAGTCGAGCATAAACGTTTTGAATAATATTTTTTCTTGATAGCTCATGATTGGGGCATGTGTGCATCATGGACTTAAGCCTCCCCCAAGCTTGAGCGGTACTTTATCATTCATAACAAGTAACAAGTAGAAATAGTAACAAAGATGCAGCAAGGTGGGCCAATCCTTTTTATTGCAAAGGACAAGCCTGGACGTTCTCTTATAATAAGCAAACTGTTCTCGAGGGCACATGAGAATTATTGTCTAGTCATGTTCATCATGTTTAGTTGATTCACATTCACTACTTTGATAATTTGATATGTGGGTGGACCGGTGCTTGGGTGTTGTTCTTACTTGAACAAGCAACCCACTTATGATTACCCCCTCTCGCAAGCATCCGCAACTACGAAACAAGAATTAAGATAAATCTAACCATGGCATGAAACATATGGATCCAAATCAGCCCCTTACTGAATAACGCATAAACTAGGGTTTAAACTTCTATCACTCTAGCAACCCATCATCTACTCCCTCCGTTCCTAAATACCTGTCTTTCTAGAGATTTCAACAAGTGACTACATACGGCGCAAAATGAGTGAATCTACACTTTAAAATATGTCTACATTCATCCGTATGTAGAGTCCATTTGAAATGCCTAGAAAGACAAGTATTTGGGAACGGAGGGAGTACTTATTACTCCACAATGCCTTCCCTTAGGCCCAAGTATGCTGAAGTGTCATGTAGTCGACGTTCACATGACACCACTAAAGGAAGCAACAATATACATATCATCAAAATATCGAATGAATACCAACTCACATGATCACTTATAACAAGTTTTCTCCCATGTCCTCAAGAACAAAAGTAACTACTCACAAATCATATTCATGTTCAAGGTCAGACACTACAAAAAAAAGACACATCCGTGAAATTTTGGGCTGAACAATTTTTTTCCTGTCATGCTTATGATACTTCTATGATGATAATTGTGACAAAACCCGGTTTCATCATAGATGTGGTGGGCTCCTACTTCTATGAAAAAAATCATGACAGAAAATGGGCTTTTCGTCCTGGGCGGGCCGGAGACGCAGCTGCATGACATTCTTTGGGCCGTCCATGACGGAAAAAACCATGGTAGAAGCGAGGGCGAGGAAAATTTCTGGGAGTTCCTGGTTACGGTGGGTGGTCGGGGGCCGAGCGATGCGCGTTTCTCTCCTACACGTACGCGCGTGTGTGCGAGACGTTGGGCTCTAACTGAACCCAAGCGAGGCGTTGGGCTCTAACTAAACCCGAGCGATTGCACTAGCTACGTTACTAAACCCGATCGATCGATCCCTTGCTGTTAACTGAACCCGAATGATTCATTCTCTACTGCTGCTAACTGAAGCTGATCGAACCCTGCTGCCTCCTTCCCTTGATGAACAGTGAGCGTTGTTGGGGGGTTTGGATGAATAGTTCCCGGTGGGGGTGGATGAACATGACCCCGTGGTGTTGCATCTGGATGAACAGGACCCCGATCGAGCCGGTTGGGGGTGGATGAATAGGACCCCGTGGAGGGCTGGATGAACAGGATGACCCTGTGGAGGGTTGGTTGAACAGTAGCCAGTGGAGGGCTGGATGAACAGTAGCCCTTGAAGGGGTGGTTGAACAGGACCTTGTGGAGAGGGCTGATTGAATAGTAGCTGGTGAGAAGCGCGTTGTGGAGGCTGGATGAACAGGAGCCCGTGGATGAACAGTCGCAGGTGGAGGCTGGAGGAGGTCGACGGTGGATGAACAGTAGCCTGTGGAGGCTGGAGGAGGTCAATGGTGGAGATGAACAGTATCCCGTGGAGTCCCGGTTTGCGGTACGCCACACCCCTCCCGATGAACAGGACCCCTGTTTCGACCATAGTGCTCCAACACAAGTATGTTTCCTCCGTTTTGCGGTACGCCACACCCCTCCCGATCAATAGGACCACGTTTCGACCGTAGGAGGTCCAACAGAAGTCCGTTTCCTCCGTTTTGCGGTACGCGAGACCCCTCCCGATGAATAGGATCCCGTTTCAACTGTGGTCATTCGAACGCAAGGCCGTTTCCTCCATTCCGCGGTATGCCAGGCCTCGTTTTCATCGGCTGTTCCGTTCAAGCCCCCCGATGAACACGACGACGCATTTCGTTCCGACCCAACCGGTTGGCTCCCCATGAACACGACAACGATGCAGTTCTCCGTTCCGACCCAGCATTTACACGAGCCCTGGCCGTACGTATGCGCAAGTAGGCATTCGAGACCCTACCCGTATGTATGTATGTGACCGTATTTTCTTTCTTGCACCCTGACCATTGTACGTACGTGTACATGCTACGTGCGCACCTCTACTACGACACGTGCACGCCTCTACTACGACACGTGCGGGCCTCTACATCGACCAGTATGTACGTACACGTTCGCGACCAGAATGACAACGCTATGTACGCTTCGACCAGGTGGGTCCCGACTGTCATGCACTTCCTTGCGTGCGAAGACGTAGCTGGTGGGTCCCAGCAGTCAGGGGGCGAATCATTTTTTTGCCCGTAATATGGACGCACTTCCTTGTGTGCGAAGATATAGCTGGTGGGTCCCAGCAGTCAGGGGGAGAAAAGATTATTTTTCAGGGTAAAAAGGATGCAGTTGCATGCATGCGTCCATGGGCGTGGTGCATTCCCACTGCCAGCCTCTCACATACAGTCATCTTTCGATGACTCTTGGTTGTTGACCATGTTGACCACACCGTGCCGAACGCACCAAGGCCGATGGACGACGGCAAGGCCCCAGACTGGAACGACCCGAAGATGGGGAAGACGCGGCAGTGGAGTCGCGGATGGAGAGGAGTGGGAAACTTGACTGGTTTGGGTGCGCGGCAACGCTGCCGCGGTGCCGCCCACAGGAGACAGGAGCAAGAACAGAGGTTGAAGAAGGAGCACGGCTCTTGGATTAACATCCACTGGTCCAGCTGCAAGAATCATTTGTTGATTAAGTTAACAAAGCCATGCATACACGTCCGCTTAGTAGGCCCACAAGTCAGCCACCAAATCTGACGGGTCCCAGCTGTCAACGGGAGGAATAATTTTTTCGCATAACAAGGAGGCACTTCCTTCCGTGCGAAGATACAACCGGTGGGTCCCAGCTGTCATGGGGAGGAAACATTTTTTTCAGCTTAATAAGGAGGAACTTTCCTTGTGTGCGACCATGGACCTCGTGGGTCCCAGCCGTCAGGCTCTGCACGCACAGTCCTCTTCCGATGACTCTCGTTTGTTGACCATGCCGCACCGAGCGCAGCGAGGCGGTGGGCGACAGCAAAGACCCGGACGGGAACGACCCGGAGATGGGAAGACACGGCAGTGGAGTCACAGATTGAGAGGAGGAGAAGGGTTATAACTAGTTCTGGTGCGGCGTGGGTCTGTAGTCGGTGGAGAATAACAGGAGGTGTGGAGGAGTGGACGAATAGCCTGGCCGGTGGTGGGGTAGCGCTTCACAGTGATGCGTGCTAAGCAGAGCTGCTAGCTGCCGGAGGCCGGACCAGGCGGTCCTGGCGACGCTGGAGGAAGAAGACGAGAGATTGAAGATGCATGCCGGCCGTTGGATATAAATCCAATGGATGTGGATGTCATAATCATTTGTTGACCAAGTTGACAATGCCTTGTGTCGTGGTGGGCGCACGACAGATGCCATGGGATGGCTAAAGAGATGAGGAGGCTCGAGGGCACTGGTGGGCTCCAAAGGCGGGGTTGGTATGAGCGAGCGCGGGACGCAAGACATGCCCAGGTTCGGGGCTCTCCGGAGAGACAACACCCCTAGTCTTGCCGAGTGTAGTTTGATGTTCGACAGTACAAGGTTGCTGCTTGAGCTGTGTGGGGGATGAAGGAGGGCTGGCCAAGGCTTAGGCTGCTCCTTCTCCTGAGTGGGTGTTACTGTTGGGTGGCTAGTTCCTCTCTACGTTATCTGTCTCTTGTTGCCCGTATGCGTGGGCTCCTGGGGGGGGGGGGTTTATAGGCCAACCCCCCAGGGATACAATGGTAATGTTACAAGTTGGTGGGTCCAGGTTGTCAGCGTCCGAGGACCCGGGCTAGGACCCACTGGAGGCCTATGGTTCGCTGAGTTCCCCTAGGTGTGGGCCCCGCGTGCCTATGGGGACTGTGCGCCGTCTTGTCGCTCGTCAGGGCATGGCCAAGTTGAGTCAGAGAGTTTGGCCGGGTTGCGGGGTTTGTCCAGGTCGAGCGACCCGGCCAAGCGTGTGCCGGCTTGAGGGGTGACGCTGGCCCCGTTGTTTTTGAAAAGGATCCGGGTTCCGTTGCCTGCACGGGGTTCATCCCCCTGACAGTAGTCCCTGAAGCTGTGAAGGTCCGCCGTCTTTGGATGAGTGGGCCTTCGCAGTTTCCCCCTTAAGCAAGACGGATTCTGCGAGCGCCAGGTCGGGAAACACCCACTGTGTGCCGGTTTTCTTTTTTGGAAACCGGATTGCGGTGCCCCGGCGGGGGCGGGAACCGAGGAGTCCGTCGAATCTTGGGGCAACCCCTCGGGCTTTGCGCGAGCGCCACATGGTGCCTATAAGTCGGAGGGGCCTGACAGGCCACGCGTGTGACGGGACTGGGCGACGGGCTGGGGCCCGCCACCGTGCACCTATGGCCCACGCGCGTGGATTTATTGCGGCGTCCGGGGGCCGGTTGCTCTTCCCCGGGCAGTTATTGTGTGCGTGAATGCGCACTTATTGCGGGGTAGTGGGAAAGGCGAGCGCAGACGATCCCACTCCCCCACGTTCAAACCGAGGTTTATAAATTGGGAGCAAGGGGGGACATTATTCTTGCTCGCGCCCTCTTGCCCCTTTGCTCTTGCTCTGCCTCTTGCAACCGCTACGCTGCGACGCCCGTTGCTCCGAGCAGAACCTCACCGCCGTCCATCTTCCTCCTTCCCCCCTTGCTTTCATCGATGGCGCTGCTGTCGGGCTCTTGGATGTGCTCAAACGTCAACGTCGAGGACATCGCCCATCTTCGCGCGTCCCGACGCTTGCCGCGGGAGACGGATGTCGCCGTCCGTCTGCCGCGCGGCGAGCAGAGGCCACAACCCCAGGAGGTAGAGCGCGTGGTCTTCCTCACGCACTTCGAGCGCGGATTTGGGTTGCCGGCGAGCACCTTCTTCCGCATGTTCCTGGAGTTCTTCGGGCTCCAGCCTCACCATCTCGGCGCCGGCGCCGTCGTCCAGCTTTCGGGCTTCGTCACCCTCTGCGAGGGGTATCTGGGGGTCGAGCCAACAATCGACCTCTGGGCACGCTTCTTCACCCTGAAGCAGCAGGGCCCTACGGTCGGAGAGTTCTCCGACTGCGGCGCCGCTGTAATCTCGAAGCGGTCAGGGGCGGACTGCCCCAAGATCCCGTTGGAGGATTCTGCTAAGAAATGGCAGAACTCTGATGTCTACTACACAACCTTATTCTTGTAGACGTTGATGGGCCTCCAAGTGCAGAGGTTTGTAGGACAGTAGAAAATTTCCCTCAAGTGGATGACCTAAGGTTTATCAATCCGTGGGAGGCGTAGGATGAAGATCGTCTCTCTCAAGCAACCCTGCAACCAAATAACAAAGAGTCTCTTGTGTCGCCAACACACCCAATACAATGGCAAATTGTATAGGTGCACTAGTTCGGCGAAGAGATGGTGATACAAGTGCAATATGGATGATAGATATAAGTATTTGTAATCTGAAATTATAAAAACAGCAAGGTAACAAGTGATAAAAATGAGCGTAAACGATATTGCAATGCTAGGAAACAAGGCCTAAGGTTCATACTTTCACTAGTGCAAGTTCTCTCAACAATAATAACATACTTGGATCACATAACAATCCCTCAACATGCAACAAAGAGTCACTCCAAAGACACTAATAGTGGAGAACAAATGAAGATATTATGGAAGGGTACGAAACCACCTCAAAGTTATCCTTTCTGTTCTATCCATTCAAGAGTCTGTAGTAAAATAACATGGAGCTATTCTTTCCGTTCAATCTATCATAGAGTTCATACTATAATAACACCTTAAGACACAAATCAACCAAAACCCTAATGTCACCTAGATACTCCATTGTCACCTCAAGTATCCGTGGGCATGATTATACGATATGCATCACACAATCTCAGATTCATCTATTCAACCAATACAAAGTACTTCAAAGAGTGCCCCGAAGTTTCTACCGGAGAGTCAACGAAAACGTGTGCCGACCCCTATGCATAGATTCCCAAGGTCACGGAACCCGCAAGTTGATCACCAAAACATACATCAAGTGGATCACGTGAATATCCCATTGTCACCACAGATAAGCACGACAAGACATACATCAAGTGTTCTCAAATACTTAAAGACTCAATCCGATAAGATAACTTCAAAGGGAAAACTCAATCCATTACAAGAGAGTAGAGGGGGGGAGAAACATCATAAGATCCAACTATAATAGCAAAGCTCGTGATACATCAAGATCGTATCACCTCAATAACACGAGAGAGAGAGAGAGATCAAACACATAGCTACTGATACATACCCTCAGCCACGAGGGTGAACTACTCCCTCCTTGTCATGGAGAGCGCCAGGATGATGAAGATGGCCACCGGTGATGGATTCCCCCTCCGGCAGGGTGCCAGAACGGGCTCCTGAGAGGTTTTTGGTGGCTATAGAGGCTTGCGGCGGCGGAACTCCAGATCTATTGTTGTCATCAAAGGTTTTAGGGAATATGGACTTATATAGGCGAAAGAAGTCGGCCAGGGGATGCTCGAGGGGCCCACAAGACAGGGGGGCGCACCCAGTAGGGGGGGTGCGCCCCCACCCTCATGGCCACCTCGAAGCTTCCTTGACTTCAACTCCAAGCCTCCTGGATCACGTTCGTTCCAAAAATCACGCTCCCGAAGGTTTCATTCTGTTTGGACTTTGTTTGATATTCCTTTTCTTCGAAACATTGAAATAGGCAAGAAAACAACAATATGGGTCGGGCCTCCGGTTAGTAGGTTAGTCCCAAAAATGATATAAAAGTGTAAAGTAAAGCCCATAAACATCCAAAACGGGTAATATAATTGCATGGAACAATCAAAAATTATAGATACGTTGGAGACGTCAAGCATCCCCAACCTTAATTCCTGCTCGTCCTCGAGTAGGTAAATGATAAAAACAGAATTTTTGATGTGGAATGCTACCTAGCATAATTCTCAATGTAATTTTCTTTATTGTGGCATGAATGTTCAGATCCAAATGATTCAAAATAAAAGTTCATATTGACATAAGAAATAGTAATACTTCAAGCATACTAACAAAGTAATCATGTCTTCTCAAAATAGCATGGCTAAAGAAAGTTCATCCCTACAAAATCATATAGTTTGATCATGCTCCATTTTTGTCACACAAGAATGCTCTCATCTTGCACAACCCCAATGACAAGCCAAGCAATTGTTTCGTACTTAAGTAATCTCAAACTTTTTCAACTTTCACGCAATGCATGAGCGTGAGCCATGGACATAGCACTATGGGTGGAATAGAATACGATGATGGAGATTGTGTGGAGAAGACAAAAAAGGAGAAAGTCTCACATTGACGAGGATAATCAACGGGCTATGGAGATGCCCATCAATTGATGTCAACATGAGGAGTAGGGATTGCCATGCAACAGATGCACTAGGGCTATAAATGTATGAAAGCTCAACAAAAGAAACTAGTGGGTGTGCATCCAACTTGCTTGCTCACGAAGACCTAGGGTATTTTTAGGAAGCCCATCGTAGGAATATACAAGACAAGTTCTATAATGAAAAATTCCCACTAGTATATGAAAGTGACAACATATGAGACTCTCTATATGAAGAACATGGTGCTACTTTGAAGCACAAGTGTGGAAAAGGATAGTAACATTGCCCCCTTTTTTTATTTTCTTTTTTTGGGCCTTTTTTATTTGGCCTTTTTTTATTTGGCCTTTCCCTTTTTTTATTTGGGGACAATGCTCTAATATTGATGATCATAATACTTCTATTTATTTACAACTCATGAATTACAACTCAATACTAGAACAAGATATGACTATATGAATGCCTCCGGCGGTGTACCGGGATGGGCAATGAATCAAGAGTGACATGTATGAAAAATTATGCAAGGTGGCTTTGCCACAAATACGATGTCAACTCCATGATCAGCAAGGCAATATGACAATAATGATGCGTGTCATGATAATGAATGGAGCGGTGGAAAGTTGCATGGCAATATATCTCGGAATGGCTATGGAAATGTCATAATAGGTAGGTATGGTGGCTGTTTTGAGGAAGATATAAGGACATTTATGTGTGATAGAGTGTATCGTATCACGGGGTTTGGATGCAACGGCGAAGTTTGCACCAACTCTCAAGGTGAGAAAGGGCAATGCATGGTACCAAAGAGGCTAGCAATGATGGAAGGGTGAGAGTGCGTATAATCCATGGACTCAACATTAGTCAAAAAAGAACTCATATACTTATTGCAAAAGTCTACAAGTCATCAAAAACCAAGCACTAAGCGCATGCTCCTAGGGGGATAGATTGGTAGGAAAAGACCATCGCTCGTCCCGGACCGCCACTCATAAGGATGCACAATCTAAGAACACCTCATGTTTCAAATTTGTTACACAATTTTTACCATACGTGCATGCTACGGGATTTGCCAACTTCAACACAAGCATTCTTTAAATTCATAATCACCCAACTAGCATGAATCTAATATCACTACCTCCATATCTCAAAACAATTATCAAGTATCAAATTGATCATAGCATCCAATTCACTTCCTATGATAGTTTTATTATACCCAACTTGGATGCCCATCATTCTAGGACCAATTTTATAACCATAGAAAATACCATGCTGTTCTAAGAGACTCTCAAAATAATATAAGTGAAGCATGGGAGTTCATCTATTTCTACAAAATAAAACCACCATCGTGCTCTAAAAATATAAGTGAAGCACTAGAGCAAATGACAAACTACTCCAAAACATATAAGTGAAGATCAATGAGTAGTCAAATAATTATGTAACTATGTGAAGACTCTCTAACATTTAAGAATTTCAGATCTTGGTATTTTATTAAAACAGCAAGCAAAACAAAATAAAATGGCAATGCAAGGATAGCACGAGTCATGTGAAGAAGCAAAAACTTAGGTTCAACCGATATTAACCGATAATTGTTGATGAAGAAAGGTGGGATGCCTACCGGGGCATCCCCAAGCTTGGATGCTTGAGACTTCTTGAAATATTATCTTGGGGTGCCTTGGGCATCCCCAAGCTTGAGCTTTTGTGTCTCCTTAATTCCTTTTATATCTCGGTTTCCTAAATCCCGAAGGCTTCATCCACACCAAACTCAACAAGAACTCGTGAGATAAGTTAGTATAAACCAATGCAAAAACCTTATCATTTTCTACTGTAAAAAATCACAAAAATTATTATTCAACATTTCATACTAAATTTCTCTGCATATTTAATACTCCTATCCTAAAATAGAATCATTAAACAAACAAACATATGCAAACAACGCAAACATAACAGCAATCTGCCAAAACAGTATAGTCTGTAAAGAATGCAAGATTCATCATACTTCACTAACTCCAAAAATTATGAGAAAAATACTACACTGTAGAATATTTATCAGATCTCAATATGAAAAAAGTTTTAATATTATATCATTCTCTGAATTTTCTAGGGAATTTTTTCAACAGCGGTAAACTTTCTGTTTTCAAACAGCAACATGTATACTAGCAAAATAAGCATGGTAAAGGCTATCCTTGACATTTTTATTGAAAATATAGATGAAAAAAATTATTCTAAATAACATCAAGCAAATATTACAAAATAAAATGACGCTCCAAGCAAAACACATATCATGTCGTGAATAAAAATATAGCTCCAAGTAAAGTTACCGATGAACAAAGGCGAAAGAGGGGATGCCATCCAGGGCATCCCCAAGCTTAGGCTCTTGGTTGTCCTTGAATATTACCTTGGGGTGCCTTGTGCATCCCCAATCTTAGGCTCTTGCCACTCCTTGTTCCTTAATCCATCAAAAGAATTCACCCAAAACTTGAAAACTTCACAACACAAAACTCAACACAAAACTTGTAAGCTCCGTTAGTATAAGAAAATAAAACCACCACTTAGATACTGTTGTGAACTCATTCTAAATTCATATCGGTGTAATATACTGTATTCCAACTTCTCTATGGTTAATACCCTCCGATACTACTCATATATTCATCAAAATAAGCAAACAACACATAGAAAACAGAATCTATCAAAAACAGAACAATATGTAGTAATCTGTATCATTCGAATACTTCTGTAACTCCAAAAATTCTGAAATAAATTGGTGGACCTTAGGAATTTATCTATTAATCATCTTCGAAAAGAATCAACCTAAAAGCACTCCCAATAAAAATGGCATCTAATCCGGTGAGCGCTAAAGTTTCTGTTTTTTTACAGCATGATCATAAAGACTTCACCCAAGTCTTCCCAAAGGTCCTACTTGGCACAAACACTAATTAAAACATGAAACCACATCTAAACAGAGGCTAGATGAATTATTTATTACCAAACAGGAACAAAAAGTAGGAAACAAAAATAAATTGGGTTGCCTCCCAACAAGCGCTAACGTTAACGCCCCTAGCTAGGCATGATGATTTCAATGATGCTCACATAAAAGATAAGAATTCAAACATAAAGAGAGCATCATAAAGAATATGACTAGCACATTTAAGTCTAACCCACTTCCTATATAGGGATTTTGTTAGCAAACAACTTGTGGGAACAATAATCAACTAGCATAAGAAGGCAAAACAAGCACAACTTCAAGATTTTAAGCACATAGAGAGGAAACTTGATATTATTGCAATTCCTACAAGCATATGTTCCTCCCTCATAATAATTTTCAGTAGCATCATGAATGAATTCAACAATATAACCAGCACCTAAAGCATTCTTTTCATGATCTACAAGCATATAATTTTTATTACTCTCCACATAAGCAAATTTCCTCTCATGAATAATAGTGGAAGCAAACTCAACAAAATAACTATCATGTGAAGAATAATCCAATTGAAAACTAAAATCATGATGACAAGTTTCATGGTTATAATTATTCTTAATAGCATACAAGTCATCACAATAATCATCATAGATAGCAACTTTGTTCTCAAAATCAATTGGAACTTCTTCCAAAATAGTGGATTCATCACTAAATAAAGTCATGACCTCTCCAAATCCACTTTCATCAATATAATCATCATAAATAGGAGGCATGCTTTCATCATAATAAATATTCTCATCAAAACTTGGGGGCAAAAAAAATCATCTTCATCAAACATAGCTTCCCCAAGCTTGTGGCTTTGCATATCATTAGCATCATGGATATTCAAGGAATTCATACTAACAACATTGCAATCATGCTCATCATTCAAATATTTTATGCCAAACATTTTATAGACTTCTTATTCTAGCACTTTGATACGTCTCCGTCGTATCTATAATTTTTGATTGTTCCATGCCAATATTCTTCAACTTTCATATACTTTTGGTAACTTTTTATACTATTTTTGGGACTAACATATTGATCCAGTGCCCAGTGCCAGTTCCTGTTTGTTGCATGTTTTATGTTTCACAGGAAACCCATATCAAACGGAATCCAAACGGGATAAACACGGAAGGAGAATTATTTTGGAATATTTGGGATTTTCCGGACGAAGAATCAACGCGAAATAGTGTCCGAGGTGGCCATGATACAGGGGGCGCGCCCTCCCCCCTGGGAGATCCGTAACTCCGATTGGGGTGAAACTGGGAACACAAAAACAGAGAGAGACAGAGAGACAGATCCAATCTCGGAGGGGCTCTTGCCCCTCCCACGCAATGGGAGCCAAGGACCAGAGGGGAAACCCTTTTCCCATCTAGGGAGAAGGTCAAGGATAAGAAGAAGAAGGGGGACTCTCTCCCCCTTGCTTCCGGTGGCGCCGGAACGCCGCCAGGGGCCATCATCATCACCGCGATCTTCACCAACACCTCCGCCATCTTCACCAACATCTCCATCACCTTCCCCCCCTCTATCTACAGCGGTCCACTCTCCCGCAACCCGTTGTACCCTCTACTTGAACATGGTGCTTTATGCTTCATATTATTATCAAATGATGTGTTGCCATCCTATGATGTCTGAGTAGATTTTCATTGTCCTATCGGTGATTGATGAATTGCTATGATTGGTTTGCTTGTGGTTATGTTGCTATCCTTTGGTGCCCATCATATGAGCGCGCGCGTGGATGACACCATAGGGTTAGTTGTATGTTGATAGGACTATGTATTGGAGGGCAAGAGTGACAGAAGCTTCAACCTAGCATAGAAATTGATGCATACAGGATTGAAGGGGAGCCAATATATCTTAATGCTATGGTTGGGTTTTACCTTAATGAACGTTAGTAGTTGCGGATGCTTGCTAATAGTTCCAATCATAAGTGTATAGAATTCCAAGTTAGGGATGACATGCTAGCAGGGGCCTCTCCTACATAAAACTTGCTATCGGTCTAGTAAAGTAGTCAATTGCTTAGGGACAATTCCACAACTCCTACCACCACTTTTCCACACTCGCTATATTTACTTTATTGCATCTTTATCTAAAAATCCCCTACTTTTTATTTACATGTTCTTTATTATCTTGCAAACCTATCCTATCACACCTAGAAAGTACCTCTAGTTTCATACTTGTTCTAGGTAAAGCGAACACTGAGCGTGCGTAGAGTCGTATCAGTGGAAGATAGGACTTGAGATAATATTTGTTCTACCTTTATCCTCGTTGGGTTCGACACTCTTACTTATCAAAAGAGGCTACAACTATCCCGTATACTTGCGGGTCATCAAGACCTTTTTCTGGCGCCGTTGCCGGGGAGTCATAGCATGGGGTGAATATTCTCGTGTGTGCTTGTTTGCTTTATCACTAAGTAATTTTTATTTGCTGTTCTTAGTTGTTCTCTATCTTTAGTTATGGGTAGGAAACGCAAAATACCAACAAAATTAGTTGTACCTACTGAACCAATGGTTGAAGAGCCACTCAAAATCTATCACACTCCTGAAGCTTTTTACTTGGATCATCTTCGATCCCTTTGTGCTCGTGCTGAAACCCCAACTATCTTAGTTGAGGGCAAATCTTTAGATGAGCATGCTTGTTATGCGCGACACCGTACATCTGAAAAAGGGAAACTTTTACTGGATCAAATTCATCGTTTGCAATGCTATGCTTGGAATTTATGTGAAATTTATGATTTTACTTGTTGTTCTGAAGACCCTAAGAAACACCTTCCCTACCAATGCTTGTTTATTGATAATGGAATCGTATCTTTGTATGCTAAGGGTGTTTATAATTACTATGATGTTCAACAAATTGAAGAATTTGTTGCTTTTATGGGTGCTTATGAAATTGCTTCTTTGATTGAAAAGTATGATGCTACTCTCTACAAATCTGAATATTTGCCATACTTGAATATTGTTATTATAATTATGCTTCTAATGCCTATGTTAAACTATATATTGAGAAATTCTCCACTGTCCAAGAAGAGACTGATATTTTGCAGGAAGCTATGGAAGAAGAAATTGATGAAACTGTGAGCTCATTGGATGAAAAAGATGAGGAGGAGTGCGAAGAACAAAAGGAGGAAGAGCAGATTAGCTACCCGTGTCCACCTTCTAATGAGAGTAACTCTTCAACTCATACATTGTTTAAATTCCCTTCGTGCTTACCGAAGGATGATTGCTATGATGATTGTTATGATCCGTTGATTCTCTTGAAATATCCCTTTTTGATGATGCTTGCTATGCTTGTGGCCATGATACCAATATGAATGATGCTCATGGAGATGAACTTTCTATAGTTCCTTATTTTAAACATGAAATTGTTGCTATTGCACCCACGTATGATAGTCCTATTATCTTTTTGAATTCTCCCTACTACACTAAATCGGAGAAGTTTGTGCTTATTAAGGATTATATTGATGGGTTGTCTTTTACTACTACATATGATGATTTTGATAGATATAATATGCATGTGCTTGCTTCTCCTACTTGCAATTATTATGAGAGAGGAACTACATCTCCGCCTCTTTACGTTTCCAATACGATAAAATTGCAAGAAACTGCTTATACTATGCATTGGCCTTTACTATGTGTGCATGAATTGTTCTTTTATGACATGCCGATGCATAGGAAGAGAGTTAGACTTTGTTGTTGCATGATATATGTTACTTTGTGCTCACTACTAAATTACAAATCATTGTTAATTAAAATTGGCTTTGATATACCTTGGGATCCGGGTGGATTCATTACTTGAGCACTATATGCCTAGCTTCATGGCTTTAAAGAAAGCGCTGCCAGGGGGACAACACGCAAGTTTTAGAGAGTCATTTATTTCTGTTGTGTGCTTTCATATAGTTTAAAAAAAAGAGGGGAACCTAAAACTTTTCAAAAAGGAAAGTGAAAGTGAGGGAGACAAGCATTGTTGAAGTGGGAGAGCTCCTTGAACTTTGTTCATGCTCACGGAAACTTTGTGAATCTTAATTACAGAAACTTTTCATCAAAAATAATTACCCCCTTGTACAATTCCATTGTATTATAAAAATAATGTGCCAAGGTTTGCCTTTAGGATGTTTACAATGCTTGTTGGTTTGTACGGTGCAGGACATAAACTTTGGCTGTAGTGCGCGATTTTACATTTTTAACTGGAACGTCAAACGGTTCTGATTCTTATTGAACTGTCTTGATGTACAAATTTTTTATTTTTTCTAATTTTGGTAGAATTTTGGGGGTAACATAAGTATGGTGAATGTTCAGATTGCTACAGACTGTTCTGTTTTTGACAGATTCTGTTTTTGATGCATAGTTTACTTGTTTTGATGAATCTATCAATTTATATCAGTGGATTTAAGCCATGAAGAAGTTATATTACAGTAGACACAATGCAAAAACAAAATATGAATTGGTTTGCAACAGTACTTAGAGTAGTGATTTGCTTTATTATACTAACGGATCTTACCGAGTTTTCTGTTGAAGTTTTGTGTGGATGAAGTGTCTAATCGAGATGTCTCGATATGAGGAAAAGGAAGAGAGGCAAGAGCTCAAGCTTGGGGATGCCCGAGGCACCCCAAGTAAATATTCAAGGAGACTCAAGCGTCTAAGCTTGGGGATGCCCCGGAAGGCATCCCCTCTTTCTTCAACAAGTATCAGTATGTTTTCGGATTCGTTTCGTTCATGTGATATGTGCAGTCTTGGAGCGTCTTTTGCATTCAGTTTTTCCTTTTCATTTTTGCATGATGCTAGTATGAGAAAGTCCTTGGTTGATTTATAGAATGCTTCATGTGCTTCACTTATATCATTTGAAGTTTGGATTGTCTGTTTGTCTTCACATAGCAAACCGCCATTTGTAGAATGCTCTTTTACTTCACTTATATTTGTTAGAGTGTGGGCATATCCTTTGTAGAAAGAATTAAACTCTCTTGCTTCACTTACATCTATTTAGAGAGATGAAAGGAATTGTTCATTCACATGGTTAGTCATAAAATCCTACATAAAACTTGTAGATCGCTGAATATGATATGTTTGATTCCTTGCAATAGTTTTGCGATATAAAGGTGGTGATATTAGAGTCGTGCTAGTTGAGTAATTGTGAAATTGAGAAATACTTGTGTTGAGGTTTGCAAGTCCCGTAGCATGCACATATGGTAACCGTTGTGCGACAAATTTGAAGCATGGGATGTTTCTTTGATTGTCTTCCTTATGAGTGGCAGTCGGGGACGAGCGATGGTCTTTTCTTACCAATCTATCCCTCTAGGGGCATGCGTAGTAGTACTTTGCTTCAAGGGCAAGTAGACTTTTGCAATAAGTATGTGAGTTCTTTATGACTAATGTGAGTCCATGGATATACGCACACTTACCCTTACACTTTGTTAGCCTTTATTATGCCGCGCAACCTTCGCCGGTATCATGCAACCATTATTTACCTTCCTCAAAACAGCCACCATACATACCTATTATGGCATTTCCATAGCCTTATATTGCCATGCAACTTTCCACCGTTCTGTTTATTATGACACGCTCCATCATTGTCATATTGCTTTGCATGATCGTAAGATAGCTAGCATGATGTTTTCATGGCTTGTCCATTTTTTGATGTCATTGCTACGCTAGATCATTGCACATCTCGGTACACCATCCGAGGCATTCATACAGAGTCATATCTTTGAGTTGTAATATTGAGTTGTAAGTAAATAAAAGTGTGATGATCATCATTATTAGAGCATTGCCCCGGTGAGGAAAGGATGATGGAGACTATGATTCCCCCACAAGTCGAGATGAGACTCCGGACTTTATGAAAATTAAAAGAGGCCAAAGAAGCCCAAATAAAAAAAAGGAGGCCAAAGAAGCCCACCAAAAAAAGAAAATAAAAAAATGAGAGAAAAAGAGAGAAGGGGCAATGTTACTATCCTTTTACCACACTTGTGCCTCAGAGTAGCACCATGTTCTTCATAGAGAGAGTCTCCTATGCTTTCACTTTCATATACTAGTGGGAATTTTTCAATATAGAACTTGACTTATATATTCCAATGATGGGCTTCCTCAAAATTCCCTAGGTCTGCGTGAAAGCACAAGTGCTCCCTAGGTGGTTTTGGTAATTAATGTCAACATATCTCTTGTTGGACTAACACTTTTATCTAGTATATTTCAGACAAGTTCAACATTGGAGTGGCATGGACTAAAGGATGTGGGAACTCCTTCCATATGCTAAGGACAAAGGACTGGCTAAAGCTTCAAGCTCAAGACTCTTCATTTTACATTTTAGTGATCCAAGATCACATTGAGTCTATAGGAAAAGCCAATACTATCAAGAAGAGATGAGGTGTTGCTTAATGAGTTTCTTGCTCCACAGTGCTTAGTGATATGCTCCAAAACCCTCAACTACTTTCCCACTTCCACTCATATGACCTAAACCTAAAGCCAAAATCGGTCACACCAATTCTTTCTATCCGGCGCCACCGAGTTCATCTGTCATAGCCACTACCACAAACCCTTGGCAAATCGGTCTTACTGATAGGGATCTCGGTCACACCGAGATGGGATTGTAATCTCTCTGTGTATGTCCATCATCAAAATCGGTCTCACTGAGTTTGAGCAATCGGTACTACCGAGATTACAATGCAAACTTCCTGGTTGACTCATTACCAAAATCGGTCCCACCGAGTTTGAGTAATCGGTCAAACCGAGTTTGCCTGACCAACTCTCTGGTTAGCTAATTACCAAAATCGGTCCAACCGAGTTTGTGTAATCGGTCTCACCAAGATTACGTTATGCCCTAACCCTAACCATATCGGTCCCACCGAGTTGCATTTCGGTCCCACCGAAAATCCTAACGGTCACTAGGTTTACTAAATTGGCCTGACCGAGTTTGTTGATTCGGTCCCACCGAGTTTGGTAAATTGTGTGTAACGGTTAGATTTTGTGTGGAGGCTATATATATCCCTCCACCTCCTCTTCATTCGTGGAGAGAGCCATCAGAACAAACCTACACTTCCAACTTACCAGTTCTGAGAGAGAACCACCTACTCATGTGTTGAGGCCAAGATATTCCATTCCTACCATATGAATCTTGATCTCTAGCCTTCCCCAAGTTGCTTTCCACTCAAATCTTCTTTCCACCAGATCCAAATCCTATGAGAGAGAGTTGAGTGTTGGGTAGACTATCATTTGAAGCACAAGAGCAAGGAGTTCATCATCAACACACCATTTGTTACTTCTTGGAGAGTGGTGTCTCCTGGATTGGCTAGGTGTCACTTGGGAGCCTCCGACAAGATTGTGGAGTTGAATCAAGGAGTTTGTAAGGGCAAGGAGATCGCCTACTTCGTGAAGATCTACCGCTAGTGAGGCAAGTCCTTCGTGGGCGACGGCCATGGTGGGATAGACAAGGTTGCTTCTTCGTGGACCCTTCTTGGGTGGAGCCCTCCGTGGACTCGGGCAGCCGTTACCCTTCGTGGGTTGAAGTCTCCATCAACGTGGATGTATGATAGCACCACCTATCAGAACCACGCCAAAAACATCCGTGTCTCCAATTGTGTTTGAATCCTCCAAAACCCTTCCCTTTACATTCTTGCAAGCTGCATGCTTTACTTTCCGCTGCTCATATACTCTTTGAATGCTTGCTTGCTATATGTTGTGAATGTTAAACTTGTGCCTAAACTCCACTTAAACTTAAAGAAGCTAAAAACTGCAACTTTGGTACTTAGTGTATAATCACCCCCCCTCTAGACACCTCTTCTCAAGGTCCTACAAGTGGTATTAGAGCATTGGTCTCCATTGCCTTGGTTTAATCACCATTGGAGGAAGATGGATGAGTCTACTTTGGGGAGTCTTAGACATAGAGTGCCTATTCTTGATGGAGAGTACTTTCATGAGTGGAAAAATGAGATGCTTGTAATTTTCAATCAATATAATTTGAACAAGTACATTGCTAGTCCTTGTGCACCTTATGTTGATCCTATGCATCCTACCCTTGATGAGTCTATTGACATGATTAGGAATGTTAGAACTGTTGCTTATCACTAGAGGCTTGCCTAGAAACTTGGTTGGAAAACTGCCTACTCTTGAGTGTGCCTACACTATATGGAAATTTCTTGAGGAACGATTTCCTGATTATTCTTTGAAAAATCTTGATGAAATTCTTCATAAGTCTATTGCTTTGAGTAAGATGAATACTAGTGATCCTACGTTTGGTGATCGTCTATTTGAACTTACAAACCTTATGCGTGCCAAGGGAAATGTTGGAATTATTAGCGATATCATTTCCGAAGCTACTAGAATTCATAGAGGAGATTATTGTCAAACTCATACTAATGAATCACCCTCTCTAGGATTTGATCCACCACATGACGATGTTGAACATGGATACTATGATGAGGATGATGATAGTGACTTGGATCTTGAAGATGCAATGAGACATTTTTGGTCTTATGGCAAATCTTCGGGGATATATGGCAGGAGGAAAGGAATGGGTTCTTGATAGTGGATGTACCGATCACATGACCGGAGATAAAGACATGTTTCGCGAGCTTGCTAAAAATGATAGTCCTCGAAAGTATGTCACTTTTGGTGACAACTCAAAGGGTAATGTGGTTGGCCTCGGTAAGGTGGCCATCTCACATGATAGCTCCATTCAGAATGTTATGCTCATTGAATCTCTTGGCTACAACTTACTTTCAGTATCTAGACTTGCTGATTTTGGTTTCAATGTCCTATTTACTGAAGTAGATTGCCAAGTGTTTCGTCGAGACAATCATAAAATGGTCTTTACCGGTATACGTAGAGGTGATCTATACATAGTTGATTTCACTAAAAAGGCTCAACCTAAAACTTGCTTCATTGCTAAATCCTCAAAAGGTTGGTTATGGCATAGACGATTAGGCCACGTTGGCATGAGAAACCTTGACAAGCTTATTAAAGGAAATCATATCCTTGGTGTTAACGATGTCATATTTGATAAGGATAGACTTTGCAGCGCTTGTCAAGCAGGTAAACAGGTTGCAGGAAGGCATCCCGTAAAGAACATCATGACCACAAGGAGGCCACTTGAGCTACTTCACATGGATCTTTTTGGTCCCAACTCTTACAAGAGTCTCGGAGGAAATTCCTTTGGTCTAGTTATAGTTGATGACTTTTCAAGATTTACGTGGGTGTTCTTTCTCGATGATAAATCGCAGGTCCAAAAGATCTTCAAAAACTTTGCTAGAAAGGCCCAAAACCAATTTGAAGTGAAGATCAAGAAGGTTCGCAGCGACAACAGAACGGAGTTCAAGTACGCAAATGTGGACACCTTTCTTGACAAAGAAGGGATTTCACACGAGTTCTCGGCTACGTACACACCTCAACAAAATGGAGTTGTTGAGAGGAAGAACCAAACGCTCATCAAAATGGCAAGAACGATGCTTGATGAGTACAAGACATCGAAGCACTTTTGGGCAGAAGCGGTTGAGACAGCTTTTCATGCAACAAATCGCTTGTATCTTCACAAGCTACTCGGCAAGATGGCATACGAGCTCCTCACCGGTAACAAACCCCAAGTTGGATACTTTCGAGTATTTGGCTCAAAGTGCTACATTCTTGATAAGCATCGTCGTTCTAAATTTGCTCCTAAGTCTCATTGAGGGAGTCCTGGACTAGGGGGTGTCCGGATAGCCGAACTATCATCATCGGCCAGACTCCAAGACTATGAAGATACAAGATTGAAGACTTCGTCCCATGTCCGGATGGGACTTTCCTTGGCGTGGAAGGCAAGCTTGGCGATACGGATATGTAGATCTCCTACCATTGTAACCGACTCTGTGTAACCCTAGCCCTCTCCGGTGTCTATATAAACCGGATGGCTTTAGTCCGTAGGACGAACAACAATCATACCATAGGCTAGCTTCTAGGGTTTAGCCTCCTTGATCTCGTGGTAGATCCACTCTTGTAACACACATCATCAATATTAATCAAGCAGGACGTAGGGTTTTAGCTCCATCAAGAGGGCCCGAACCTGGGTAAAACATCGTGTCCCTTGTCTCCTATTACCATCCGCCTAGACGCACAGTTCGGGACCCCCTACCCGAGATCCGCCGGTTTTGACACCGACATTGGTGCTTTCATTGAGAGTTCCTCTGCGTCGTCACCGATAGGCTCGATGGCTTCTTCGATCATCAACAATAATGCAGTCCAGGGTGAGACCTTCCTCCCCGGACAGATCTTCGTATTCAGCGGCTTTGCACTGCGGGCCAATTCGCTTGGCCATCTGGAGTAGATCGAAAGCTACGCCCCTGGCCGTCAGGTCAGATTTGGAAGTTTGAACTTCACGGCTGACATCCGCGGGGACTTGATCTTCGATGGATTCGAGCCATAGCCAAGCGCGCCACACTATCACGACGGGCATGATTTAGCTCTGCAGCCGGACAGTACCCTGGAGGCCGCACTCGAGTCCGCTCCAACCTTCAATTTGGAGCCGGCTGTGCAGATCGAGGACGGATGGCTAGACACCGCCTCGGGGGCTGCAACCTCTATGGCGATAGAGCCGAACACTAACCTTGTCCCTCATGAAGCTCGTGACTCCGAGGTGCCGGACTCCTCGCCGGACTCCGAACCTCCCGCACCCCCTCCGATCGAATCCGATTGGGCGCCGATCATGGAGTTCACCGCAGTGGACATCTTTCAACACTCACCTTTTGGCGACATCTTGAGTTCGCTAAAGTATCTCTCGTTATCAGGAGAGCCCTGGCCGGACTGCGGTCAGGACGATTGGGATGCGGACGACGAAGAAATTCAAAGCCCACCCACCACCCACTTGGTAGCCACTGTCGATGATCTAACCGACATGCTAGACTATGACTCCAAAGACATCGACGGTATGGACGACGATGCCGGAGACGACCAAGAACCAGCGCCTACAGGGCACTGGAAAGCCACCTCATCATATGACATATACATGGTGGATATCCCAAAGGATGGGAATGGCGAAGGAACAACGGAGGATGACCCCTCCAAGAAACAGACCAAGCGCCAGCGTCAGCGGCGCCGCTCTAAATCCCGCCACAGCAAGAATGAAGATTCCGGCATCGAAGATATAACACCCCAGACAGTGCCGAAGACAACCCACTCCAGCAAGATTCAACACAGAAGGACGGAGACGCCAACCCTCATGAGAAAGCGGCAGAAGAAGAGGTAGATGATTATATGCCTCCCTCCGGAGACGAGGCAAGCCTCGACGACGACGAATTCATCGTGCCTGAGGATCCCGTCGAACAAGAGTGTTTTAAACGCAGGCTTATGGCCACGGCAAACAGCCTAAAGAAAAAGCAGCAACAACTTAGAGCTGATCAAGATCTGCTAGCCGACAGATGGACTGAAGTCCTCGCGGCCGAAGAGCATGAGCTCGAACGCCCCTCCAAAAACTACCCTAAATGCAGGCTGCTCCCCCGATTAGAGGAGGAGGCGTATGAACCTGCATCACCAGCAGACAATACGGCTGACCGACCACCCCGTGGTCACGACAGAGAGGCCTCTAGGCCCTTCATTAGAACCGTACCCCGGCATTGCTCGAAAAGCACAAGGCCACAGGGGAACGCTCCAGACTTGCGAGATATATTGGAGGATAAGGCAAGACAATCAAGATCGATCTACGGATCGCGTGGGCGCCCCATGATATGTGACGACAACCATCGCGCCGGACACAGTAAGTTCGGCCGGGCCGAACAAAATAGACAAAGCTCTTTTGAGCTCCGTCGTGATATCGCCCAGTACAGAGGCGCCGCACACCCACTATGCTTCACAGATGAAGTAATGGATCATCAAATCCCCGAAGGGTTTAAACCCGTGAATATTGAATCTTACGATGGCACAACAGACCCCGCGGTTTGGATCGAAGACTATCTCCTCCACATCCACATGGCCCGCGGTGACGATCTTCACGCCATCAAATATCTCCCACTCAAACTTAAAGGACCAGCCCGGCATTGGCTTAACAGCTTGCCAGCAGAGTCAATCGGGAGTTGGGAAGACCTGGAATCCGCATTCCTCGATAACTTCCAAGGCACGTATGTGCGACCACCAGACGCTGATGACCTAAGCCACATAATTCAGCAGCCAGACGAATCGGCCAGACAATTTTGGACACGGTTCTTAACCAAGAAAAACCAAATCGTCGACTGTCCGGATGCGGAGGCCCTCGCGGCCTTCAAGCATAACATCCGCGACGAGTGGCTTGCCCGACACCTGGGACAGGAAAAGCCGAAATCCATGACAGCCCTCACATCACTCATGACCCGCTTCTACGCAGGTGAGGACAGCTGGCTAGCACGCAGCAATAACCTCAGCTAAAATTCTGGCAGTCCGGATATCAAGGACCGCAATGGCAGGTCGCGTCGCAACGAAAACAAACGCCGCATTAACGGCGATAATAGTGAAGATATGGTAGTCAATGCCGGATTCAGAGGCTCTAAACCCGGTCAGCGGAAAAAACCATTCAAAAGAACTACTTCGGGTCCGTCCAATTTGGACCGAATACTCGACCGCTCGTGCCAGATACACGACACCCCCGAAAAACCAGCCAACCACACCAACAGGGACTGTTGGGTATTCAAGCAGGCAGGCAAGTTAATTGCCGAAAACAACGACAAGGGGCTGCATAGCGATGACGAGGAAGAGACCCGACCGCCGAACAATAGAGGACAGAAGGGTTTCCCCCCACAAGTGCGGACGGTGAACATGATATACGCAACACACATACCCAAAAGGGAGCGGAAGCGTGCACTCACGGATGTATATGCGATGGAGCCAGTTGCCCCGAAGTTCAATCCATGGTCCTCCTGTCCGATCACTTTTGACCGAAGGGACCACCCCACCAGCATCTGCCACGGCGGATTCGCCGCATTGGTTTTAGACCCAATCGTCGATGGATTTCACCTCACCAGAGTCCTGATGGACGACGGCAGCAGCCTGAACCTGCTTTATCAGGATACAATGCGCAAAATGGGCATAGACCCCTCAAGGATTAAACCAACCAACACAACCTTTAAAGGCGTCATACCAGGTGTAGAAGCCAATTATACAGGCTCAGTTACACTGGAAGTGGTCTTCGGATCCCCGGATAACTTCCGAAGCGAGGAGTTAATCTTCGACATAGTTCCGTTCCGCATCGGCTATCATGCTCTACTCGGACGTACCGCGTTTGCAAAGTTCAACGCGGTGCCGCACTACGCATACCTCAAGCTCAAGATGCCAGGCCCTCGAGGAGTCATCACGGTCAACGGAAATACTGAACACTCTCTCCGACGGAGGAACATACAGCAGCTCTCGCGGCAGAAGTACAGTGCAGCCTCTTAAGGCAATTCTCGAGTCCGGCCTTTAAGCGACCGGACACGGCTAAACGCGCCCGGAGTAACCTACAACAAGACAACCTGGCACGTTCCGAGCATGCGTAGTAGTGCGGCCCCAACCCCAGCCCCTGCAAAACGTCAAGACAGGTCCTTCGCATACACCATTACGCTTTGGAGATACCATGGGCATGGGGAGAGGGGCACGACCATGATAGGCCCAGAATGCGGCTCAACCACACCAGGGGCTCTCAAGTGTGTCGCTTTTTTTTCTTTTTCCTTTTTATTTTTACCCACATGACTCCGTTCGTCAGAGGCCCTGTCCGGCAGCAGACCTGCCGAACTCACGATGCAACAGCCAGGGAAGGAGAAAGGCTAGAACGAATATCCAGGTGGTCTCCATTACGAGCATTAAATCTGTTTTATACACCATTCTGCAGCCTACCCCTGGAGGGGGACATGTTTAATAGTCCCATCCCTTGCTTATCGCACCATTTGTATCGTTCTGCATATCCAGCAATTTTTCTTGAATAAGTAATGCAGCACCCTTTTTGCTTCCAATTGCATTTCTTTCTTATACATATGTTCATTTATGACATGTTGCATCCGTACATTTTGGTACGGCTAAATACACCAGGGGCTTATGTTTCCCACATCATGGTGTGATAAGTCCGAACACTTTCACAAGTGCGGCACCCCGAACTTATAGCATTATATGCATCGACTCCGAATCATGTCTTGGGTCAATAGTTGGGTTTGCCCGGCTCCCATGTTTTGGTACCTTACGTTCCATTGTATCGGCTAAGGTAGCACTGGGAGAACCACTGCGATTGCGCCCCAGTTGAGCTGGGCGAGCGCCTCAGTGGAGAAAGCTAAAACTGACTGTCATGATCAGGCGAGAGCCGGTCGCTGTTCGAGAGGTTTTTTGCGAGTCCCTAAAGACTTATGCCGCTTAGAGCGAGGAGCCAGCTTTGTCCGGCCCAGGCGTGGATAGCGCCCCAAATTCGGCCTTCCGAAGACTAGGGGCTTCGCCGAAATTTAAAATTATAGAATTCTATGGCTAAGTGAGAGTGTTCAAGCATTATAAGTCCGGTTGCCTTGTTCGTTGTGTTGAGCGCCTCCCTAGATGGACCCAAAAATGGGAACAAGAGTGCTCAAATTTATCCCGAACACCCTAGCACTCGTGGCATGGGGGCTAAAGCCGACGACTTGCCATCTCTCAGATTTGATAAACAGCCACACAGAAGGTAATTATTTTAAATTAACGAGCGTTGCTTAGCGCATATGAACTAAGTTTTCAGCGCACAGGATAACAAAATGCGAGTCTACTCAAATATTACATCTTTGAAGCACTCACCCGCAATAATGCGGGCACCCTTCAAGACACTCTTATAATACATCTCGGGCGTGTGATGCTCCTTGCCCTGCGGCGCCGCGTCCGTCACAAGCTTCTGAGCATCCATCTTGCCCCAGTGCACCTTTGCGCGGGCAAGGGCCCGACTGGCACCTTCAATACAGGCGGAGTGCTTGATGACTTCAACCCATGGACACGCATCCACCAGCCGCCGCACCAGGCCGAAGTAGCTCCCAGGTATGGCCTCCTTCGGCCGCAACCGAACTATGAGGCCCTTCATGGCCTGTTCGGCCACCTTGTGGAGTTCGACCAGCTGCTTCAGCTGGTCGCTAAGGGGCACCGGATGTCCGGCCTTAGCATACTGAGACCAGAAGACCTTCTCCGTCGAGCTCCCCTCCTTGGCCCTGTAGAAAGCGGCAGCATCGGACACGCTGCGGGCAGATCTGCGAACGCTCCTGGAGAGCTCCGAATTCGGGTAAGTGATAGGTAATTCACATTCACATGCTTACTTTGCATGAAAAATGCCTTACCCGCCGCTATTTTCTTCAACGCCTCGACTTCCTGGAGGGCCTTATAGGCTTCTGCCTTAGCGTCTTTGGCACTCTCAAGAGCCGTTGCAAGCTCGGACTCTCGAGTCTTCGAGTCACGCTCCAAACTCTCGTGTTTTTCCACGAGAGCCTGGAGCTCTTGCCGTACCTCCGCCACCCGCGCCTCCTGCCTCTCTCGCTCGGTGCGCTCCGCGGCGGCATTATGTTCGGCCGTGGACACCACCTCCTTCAGGGTCGCCACCTCGTTAGTGGCCCCTGCAATACCCACGTTATCCTTGTCATTCTTCTTGCAACCAAAATCCTTTTCTGTAAGGTACAATTTCAATAAGGTGTTACTCACCTTCCTTGTCCTCGAGCTGCTTTTTGGCACGGCCGAGCTCGTTCTCGGACCACTCGAGGATTTGCTTCAAAGTATTGACCTCCGCAGTCAGTGCGGCAGAGGTCAGCAGCGCATCCTTCAATCCCATATTGACATATTTTTTATGACTCCTGCGTATATCTTTTTAGATCCTCAGTCCGGCTTTTCTTTCCGAACACCGAACTGAGCATCAGGGGCTACTGTCTATGCGGTACTATTTTACATATATCAAAATTCTTACCTCAAAGCCTGTTAGAAGGCTGCTGCAGGCTTCGGTCAGCCCGCTCTTGGCGAGCTGAACCTTCTGAATCACCGCACTCATAACAGTGCGGTGTTCCTCTTTGATGGAGGCGCCATTGAGCGCCTCCAGCAAGCTATCCGGCGCCTCCGGATGGACGGAGGCTGCCGGCGTCACAGTCTTGCGCTTCTCATGAAGGGGCCGCCCGTCGGACTCCGGAGCCACTACGGATTCCGGGGCCGAGTCCGGTGCAAAGTCCGGAAGGTTGTCCTGCGACACCTCTAGGCCCTCCTCCTCCTGGTGGGTCCCTTCCTGGGATCCCACCTTGGCGTCGTCCGCATCTTGGGGGGTGGAGGCGGTCGGAAGATAATCCATATCTGACGCTCCCAAGGACCCGCTCGACGAAGCGGGAAGATCATCCTTGGGCGGACTGCAGGGTTGTATGCGGCATTAGAAAGACACTATGTGGCGAAAAGAAAAAACCATGAAGTTATTCGGGAGTCCGGATACTTACGATCTCGCCAGGGGCTTGGCCCTTGGAGGCCAGTCCTCGTCGTCATCACTGGCGCTGGCAGAGCAGTCCGGGGGAAGGGTTTTTCCTTTCTTGGACCCTTCGGCCTCCCCCGTTGGGGAAGCCTTCCTTTTCTTCCCTCCCCCCGCTGGGGGAGAGGCTTTCTTCTTCTCCTCCTCACCTTTGTGGGAGGAGTCGGCCTCGGAGTCATCATCCGATAACACCTGAAACGGGAACTCTTCCGAGTGCCCGTGGCCTTCTTCTTGGCCTTCTTCTCCAGCACCACGTGGGGTGCCGGAGCCAGCAGCCTCGTTAAGCGGGCGTCCGCTGGGTCCTCTGGCAATGGGGCCGGACAGATAGTCTGTTCGGCCTTCGTCAGCCAGTCCTATCAAAGGAAAGGGAGTTTAGATCCCGCATAGAGTCAAACTATGGAAAACAAGCGTCCCGTAAAGGACAAAATCACTTACCTCGTCAGCCGGACGCTGCGAGCTGAATCCGCAATCTTCGGTAGCGGATGCGGGAACCTCGGCGCCCTTGAACAACACCTTCCAGACATCTTCGTACGTAGTGTCGAAGAGCCCGCTCAAAGTCTAG
Organism: Triticum dicoccoides; assembly: GCF_002162155.2. NCBI lineage: Eukaryota > Viridiplantae > Streptophyta > Magnoliopsida > Poales > Poaceae > Triticum > Triticum dicoccoides. The sequence goes on from NC_041389.1 coordinate 291,253,956, forward strand.
TGCTGCGCCGGATCGAACTCCCACATGTTGAAGCCCCGTCGTTGGCACGGGAGAATCCGGCGGGTGAGCATGACCTGGACTACGTTGACAAGCTTGAGCTTCTTGTCCACTAGCTTTTGGATGCAGGCTTGGAGTCCGGTCAACTCCTCCGATTCACCCCATGTCCGGCCGCTCTCTTTCCAGGAGGTGAGCCGTGTGGGGATGCCAGATCTGAATTTGGGGGCCGCTGCCCATTCGGGGTCACGCGGCTCGGTGATGTAGAACCACCCCGATTGCCACCCCTTAATGGTTTCCACGAAAGTGCCCTCAAGCCAAGTAACGTTGGACATCCTGCCCATCATGGCGCCTCCGCACTCCGCTTGGCTGCCCTTCACAACCTTCGGCTTGACACTGAAGGTCTTGAGCCACAAGCCGAAGTGGGGCTGGATGCAGAGGAAGGCCTCACACACGACGATAAACGCCGAGATGTTGAGGATGAAATTCGGGGCCAGATCATGGAAATCCAGGCCGTAGTAGAACATGAGCCCCCGGACAAAGGGATGGAGTGGGAAGCCCAGTCCGCGGAGGAAATGGGGAAGAAATACTACCCTCTCATGGGGCCTGGGGGTGGGGATGAGGTCTCCCTCGTCGGGGAGCCGGTGCGCGATGTTGCTGCTCAAATATCCGGCGCTGCGCAGCTTCTGGATGTGCCCCTCCGTGACGGAGGAGGCCATCCACTTGCCTCCCGCTCCGGACATATTTGGAGAAGGTTGAGGTGAGATGTGCGGACTTGGGCACTGGAGCCCGAGTTCGCGGAGATGGATAAGCCAAGGAGGAAGAAGGCGCAGGTAAAAGGGTTGGATCTTTATCCCCTTATATGGGCGGACAAAAACATGTGTCCCCACCGGCCTGATAAAACTCGCTTATCTCCCAAGCGCCACAATCAATGGCGCGGTTGGGTTACCCACGTCCGTATTGATGGGAATCCCGGAATAAGGGGAACACAATCTCTACTTTGACAAGACGTGCCAAGGAAACCGCTTCGCTAAACACGCTGAGGTGGTATAATAGAAACAATTCGAGTAAAGGCTTGGTAGTGGTGTGACATCACGCCACCAAATACGTCAGCAGATTGAACTTGTGTGAGTATTATTCTCTCTACGGTGGTACGTGGAATTTATTTTGCAGAGCCGGACACTATCCTGGTGTTCACAATCTTCTATAAATTATTCGGAGAAGGAACCCGCCTTGCAATGCCGAAGACAATATTCGCGCCGGACTCGTCGTCATTGAAGCCTAGTTCAGGGGATACTGAGGGAGTCCTGGACTAGGGGGTGTCCGGATAGCCGAACTATCATCATCGGCCGGACTCCAAGACTATGAAGATACAAGATTGAAGACTTCGTCCCGTGTCCGGATGGGACTTTCCTTGGCGTGGAAGGCAAGCTTGGCGATACGGATATGTAGTTCTCCTACCATTGTAACCGACTCTGTGTAACCCTAGCCCTCTCCGGTGTCTATATAAACCGGGTGGCTTTAGTCCATAGGACGAACAACAATCATACCATAGGCTAGCTTCTAGGGTTTAGCCTCCTTGATCTCGTGGTAGATCCACTCTTGTAACACACATCATCAATATTAATCAAGCAGGACGTAGGGTTTTACCTCCATCAAGAGGGCCCGAACCTGGGTAAAACATCGTGTCCCTTGTCTCCTGTTACCATCCGCCTAGACGCACAGTTCGGGACCCCCTACCCGAGATCCGCCGGTTTTGACACCGACACTCATGAAGGTTTCCTACTAGGTTATGGCTCAAACTCTCACACTTACCGTGTCTACAACAATTTCACCCGAAAGGTTGAAGAGACGGTAGATGTGAAGTTTGATGAATCTAACGGCTCGCAAGTAGAGCAATTGTCAATTGATGTAGGAGACAAAGATCCTTCGGAAGCAATCCAAGACTTGTCTATTGGCAAGGTCCGTCCAACGGAGGTGAAGGAGAGTACATCGTCCGTCCAAGTGGAAGCTTCTACTTCACGACAAGGTACCAAGAGTTGATACGAAAGCATCCACAAGTGGGACACACGAAGATGAAGAAAACGAGGAAGTGCATCAAGATGAACATCAACAACCTCCTTATCCACCACGACAAGAGTACGACAACGCCAACAATGAAGAAGGCCAAGAAGAAGAACAAGATGAAGAAGAAGTTCAACCAAGATCCAAGCAAAAGCTTTCACGAGTTTGAGCAAGAATTGCTAAAGACCATCCCGTCGAGCAAATCTACAATGATATTCAAACCGGGAGAATCACTCGCTCTAAAACTCGTTTAGCTAACTTTTGTGAAAACTATTCTTTCATCTCTAGCATTGAACCTATGAAGGTCGAAGAAGCATTGGAAGATCCGGATTGGATAAATGCTATGCATGAAGAGCTACACAACTTTGAGAGGAACCAAGTTTGGACATTGGTTGAGAAGCCCGACAACAACCACAACATCATCGGTACCAAATGGGTGTTTCGCAACAAGCGAGATGAAGATGGGAAAGTAGTTCGCAACAAAGCACGTCTCGTCGCCCAAGGCTACACACAAGTCGAAGGTATGGACTATGGTGAGACTTACGCTCCCGTTACTAGACTTGAGTCCATTCGCATCTTATTTGCCTATGCTAATCACCATGATATCACCTTATACCAAATGGACATTAAAAGTGCTTTTATAAATGGTGAAATAGAGGAGGAAGCAACCTCCCGGCTTTATCAATCCTAAGAAACCGAATCATGTTTACAAACTTCGCAAAGCTCTTTATGGCCTTAAACAAGCTCCTAGAGTGTGGTATAAATGCTTGACCAAGTTCCTTATTGAAAAAGGCTTTGAAATTGGGAAAATTTATTCTACTCTTTTTACTAAAAGGGTTAATGGAGAACTCTTTGTATGCCAAATTTATGTTGATGATATTATATTTGGTTCAACTAACCCTCATTTTAGTGAAAAGTTTGGGAAGCTAATGTCGGAGAAGTTTGAGATGTCTATGATGAGTGAACTCAAATTCTTTCTTGGGTTGCAAATCAAGCAAACTAAGGAAGGTACTTTTGTTTCTCAAACAAAGTACACCAAGGACTTATTCAAGAAGTTCAATATGCAAGAATGCAAAGGTATGACTACACCCATGCCTACTAGTGGACATCTTGATTTGACCAAAGATGGTGAACCGGTTGATCAAAAGGTTTATCTTTCTATGATCGGTTCATTGTTATATCTATGTGCTTCAGGTCCTGATATTATGCTAAGTGTGTGCATGTGTGCACGTTATCAAGCTGCTCCTAAAGAATGTCATCTTAAGGCCATGAAAAGGATAGTGAGATACTTAATTCATACACCAAATTTTGGCATTTGGTATCCTAAGAGGGCCTCTTTCGATCTTGTTGGCTACTCCGACTCGGACTATGCCGGAGACAAAGTTGATAGAAAGTCCATTTCAGGTACTTGTCAATTTCTTGGTAGATCTCTTGTGTCTTGGTCCTCCAAGAAACAAAACTCGGTATCCTTATCCACTACCGAAGCGGAATACATTGCCGCTGGTTCATGTTGTGCTCAATTACTTTGGATGACCCAAACTCTTAAAGATTATGGGATATATGTGAAACATGTTCCATTGCTTTGTGACAATGAAAGTGCTATCAAAATTGGTCATAATCCTGTGCAACATTCTCAAACTAAGCATATTGAAGTTCATCATCATTTCATTCGAGATCATGTTGCTAAGGGAGACATTGATCTTAAGCATGTTCGCACCGAAAAGCAATTAGCAGATATATTCACTAAACCTCTTGATGAGAAAGTGTTTTGCAGGTTGAGAGGAGAATTGAACATCCTTGATGCTTCAAACTTGGAGTAGAAACTCCATTGGATACATGCAAGACATGAGCTTATGACTAATCCTTGATATTTCTCTTATGATGAAAATAGTATATCTTGGACATATTTGCATCTTGCATGTTATCTAACCCATGTAGGTACTTGGTTGAATCAAATTCCATGAGATTGTAACCTACTCATATCTTGAGCAATCTCTACATCACCAAGTCTCTATACAAAGGTGGTTGAAGACAAGGAAGCACGAAACCATTCAAACATATCCTTTGACAAATTCTATGTTGAGCTTCATGATTGTCATTTATGGATACACAAGTGCTCTTCCTTGCAAGAACTAACCCATGTAGGTAGATGGACTCAAATTCCAAGTGGTGCTCCAAACTCTTGATGAGCTACATCAACCTTGAGCAACCCACACAAGTTCAACTACATGATCAACACCACCAACCAAGGTATGTTATTCCATCTTAGAGAAGCTTTACTCCGAGTCATGAGCTAAAGCAACTCGACAAGATGTGAATACATCAAGATGCTTAAACGAAAAATGGTAATCCCATTTTGAGCTTAAACGATGAGTATGACCTATGGTCAAGTGATCTCACTTGACTCCTAAGTCATGTACTCTAACATAGGTGACTTTGTCGCCGACCATCTCTAGATGAAGTTCTCTTGTGTTCTTTTCTGTGTTTTTGCATTTGTCTCATGCATATTTTTTCCCCTTTCAAAAAACACTTCATCTAGATTTCTTTCTTTTCTGTTTGTTCAGCATTTTCTGCATCCAATTCATTGCATATCATTTAGTAAATTCCTTGCAAATCTTTGTGAGATCCTACTAGTCTAGTGAACTGAGGTGACAAGTGTTTTCTCTGCGATGAACTCGGTTCCACCGATTAGTTATTTTCGGTCCAACCGAATCCTTTCGGTACAACCGACGCATACCACTCGGTGCCACCGACTTCACAACATGAAAAACAGTTTGCCACTTATTCTGTGATTCTTCTGATCCAGCTCCACTCAATGAATCTTGTCCTCTACGAGCATCACATTTTTATCATTTGTCTTGTGCTGTGACTCAAGGACCAAACCCATTCGATAGAAACCTTCTTGGAAATTGATGTCAAAGGGGGAGAGAGAGATCACATCAAAGCTTATCATTTAGAGAGAGATCACATCAGAGAATATATCACCTCCTCAGGGGGAGAAAGAGATCTCCAGGGGGAGAGAATACTCAAGTAGAAAGTATTTCTCAAGGATCCCAAATGCTTGGTGTTCAAGAGGAGAGATGCCACATGTCTTACTGAGGGGAAAGACATGTGCTTATTTGCATTAGTTTGCATTAGCTCTGGTCATTCATATCTTCCAGCTCTAATTTTCTGTTCCCTATTTTCTCCTAGTATCCCATGCTTGATTCAGGGGGAGCAAGACATCTAAGGGAAAGAAATCATTTAAATTCATTGCATATCTTTACTCTTGGGGACATGTCTAATCCAATGTGGTACTTAGTACTCACTCTCTTCATGTCATCCCAGTCTTGGTATTCTTGTGGTTTCTTCTGTTTGCTCTGGCTAGTAGATGTACCTGTGTTATCTAACCTTGTTTACGCAGGTTCATTACATCATAAGCCAACTCAAGACTACAAGGTAAGTATATGCATCACAATCATGTGTATGAGGAATTCTTGCTGATGTACATACTGTTTGCAAGAAGGACTCATGAGCATGAAGGTATTTTCTCTAATATTCTTTGCTCTGATGCATATGGCCAAGATACATGTAACTCATTGCCTACTCTATCATGGTTATGCTCTCATATGCTTCTACATTCCATATTCACATGTTTGCATACATGTAGGGGGAGCCTATGCTTGTTACATGTCTTTCCAAAGCTTTACTTGCTATTCTTTATATCCTTATCTAAAGCTTTGATGTATGTTGTCATCAATTACCAAAAAGGGGGAGATTGAAAGCACAAGTGCTCCCTAGGTGGTTTTGGTAATTAATGTCAACATATCTCTTGTTGGACTAACACTTTTATCTAGTATATTTCAGACAAGTTCAACATTGGAGTGGCATGGACTAAAGGATGTGGGAACTCCTTCAAGATGCTAAGGACAAAGGATTGGCTAAAGCTTCAAGCTCAAGACTCTTCATTTTACATTTTAGTGATCCAAGATCACATTGAGTCTATAGGAAAAGCCAATACTATCAAGAAGGGATGAGGTGTTGCTTAATGAGTTTCTTGCTCCACAGTGCTTAGTGATATGCTCCAAAACCCTCAATTACTTTCCCACTTCCCTCATATGACGTAAACCTAAAGCCAAAATCGGTCACACCGATTCTTTCTATCCGGTGCCACCGAGTTCATCTATCATAGCCACTACCACAAACCCTAGGCAAATCGGTCTTACCGATAGGGATCTCGGTCGCACCGAGATGGGATTGTAATCTCTCTGTGTATGTCCATCATCAAAATCGGTCTCACCGAGTTTGAGCAATTGGTACTACCGAGATTACAATGCAAACTTCCTGGTTGACTCATTACCAAAATCGGTCCCACCGAGTTTGAGTAATCGGTCAAACCGAGTTTGCCTGACCAACTTTCTGGTTAGCTAATTACCAAAATCGGTCTAACCGAGTTTGTGTAATCGGTCTCACCGAGATTACGTTATGCCCTAACCCTAACAATATCGGTCCCACCGAGTTGCATTTCGGTCCCACCGAAAATCCTAACGGTCACTAGGTTTACTAAATCGGTCTGACCGAGTTTGTTGATTCGGTCCCACCGAGTTTGGTAAATTGTGTGTAACGGTTAGGTATTGTGTGGATGCTATATATATCCCTCCACCTCCTCTTCATTTGTGGAGAGAGCCATCAGAACAAACCTACACTTCCAACTTACCAGTTCTGAGAGAGAACCACCTACTCATGTGTTGAGGCCAAGATATTCCATTCCTACCATATGAATCTTGATCTCTAGCCTTCCCCAAGTTGCTTTCCACTGAAATCTTCTTTCCACCAGATCCAAATCCTATGAGAGAGAGTTGAGTGTTGGGGAGACTATCATTTGAAGCACAAGAACAAGGAGTTCATCATCAACGCACCATTTGTTACTTCTTGGAGAGTGGTGTCTCCTAGATTGGCTAGGTGTCACTTGGGAGCCTCCGACAAGATTGTGGAGTTGAACCAAGGAGTTTGTAAGGGCAAGGAGATCGCCTACTTCGTGAAGATCTACCGCTAGTGAGGCAAGTCCTTCATGGGCGACGACCATGGTGGGATAGACAAGGTTGCTTCTTTGTGAACCCTTCTTGGGCGGAGCCCTCCGTGGACTCGCGCAGCCGTTACCCTTCGTGGGTTGAAGTCTCCATCAATGTGGATGTACGATAGCACCACCTATCGGAACCACGCCAAAAACATCCGTGTCTCCAGTTGCGTTTGAATCCTCCAAAACCCTTCCCTTTACATTCTTGCAAGCTGCATGCTTTACTTTCCGCTGCTCATATACTCTTTGCATGCTTGCTTGCTATATGTTGTGAATGTTAAACTTGTGCCTAAACTCCACTTAAACTTAAAGAAGCTAAAAACTGCAACTTTGGTACTTAGTGTCTAGTCACCCCCCTCTAGACACCTCTTCTCAAGGTCCTACACTTCGTGAGCAAGCAAGTTGGATGCACACCCACATAATTTCTTTTGTTGAGCTTTCATATATTTATTGCTCTAGTGCATCTGTTGCATGGCAATCCCTACTCACTCACATTGATATCTATTGATGGGCATCTCCATAGCTCTTTGATACGCCTAGTTGATGTGAGACTATGTTCTCCCTTTTTGTCCTCACAACCACCACCATATACCACCATAGTTCTATGTCCATGGCTTGCGCTCATGTATTGCATAAAAGTTGAAAAAGCTGAAGCGCGTTAAAAAGTATGAACCAATTGCTGGGCTCGTCATTGGGGTTGTGCATGATAGGAGCATTCTGTGTGACGGAAATGAAGCATGGCCAAACTATATGATTTTGTAGGGATAAGCTTTCTTTGGCTATGTTATTTGATAAGACATATTTGCTCGGTTGGTATGCTCGAAGTATTATCGTTTTTATGTCAATGATAGGCTATTGCTTTGAATCACTCGTGTCTTAATATTCATGCCATGATTAGACATATGATCAAGATTATGCTAGGTAGCATTCCACATCAAAAATTATCTTTTTTATCATTTACCTACTCGAGGACGAGCACGAATTAAGCTTGGGGATGCTGATACGTCTCCGTTGTATCTATAATTTTGATTGTTCCATGCCAATATTCTTCAACTTTCATATACTTTTGGTAACTTTTTATACTATTTTTGGGACTAACATATTGATCCAGTGCCCAGTGCCAGTTCCTGTTTGTTGCATGTTTTATGTTTCGCAGGAAACCCATATCAAACGAAATACAAACGGGATAAAAACAGACGGAGAATTATTTTGGAATATTTGGGATTTTCCGGAGGAAGAATCAACGTGAAACAGTGTCCGAGGTGGCCACGAGACAAGGGGGGCGCGCCCTCCCCCCTGGGCGCGCCTGGCACCCTCGTGGGCCACCCGTAAGGCGGTTGATGCTCTTCTTTTTCCGCAAGAAAGCTAATTTTATGAGAAAAATATGGGCGAAAGATTCACCCCAATCGAAGTTACGGATCTCCAGATATAAAAGAAACAGTGAAGGGGCAGAATCTGAGAATGCAAAAACAGAGAGAGACAGAGAGATAGATCCAATCTCGAAGGGGCTCTCGCCCCTCCCACACCATGGGAACCAAGGACCAGAGGGGAAACCCTTCTCCCATCTAAGGAGAAGGTCAAGGAAGAAGAAGAAGAATGGGGGCTCTCTCACCCTTGCTTCCGGTGGCGTCGGAACGCTGCCAGGGGCCATCATCATCACCGCGATCTTCACCAACACCTCCATCATCTTCACCAGCATGTCCATCACCTTCCCCCCTCTATCTACAGCGGTCCACTCTCCCGCAACCCGCTGTACCCTCTACTTGAACATGGTGCTTTATGCTTCATATTATTATCCAATGATGTGTTGCCATCCTATGATGTCTGAGTAGATTTGCATTGTCCTATCGGTGATTGATGAATTGCTATGATTGGTTTAATTTGCTTGTGATTATGTTGCTGTACTTTAGTGCCCATCATATGAGCGCGCGCGTGGATCACACCATAGGGTTAGTTGTATGTTGATAGGACTATGTATTGGAGGGCAAGAGTGACAGAAGCTTCAACCTAGCATAGAAATTGATGCATACAAGATTGAAGGGGGACCAATATATCTTAATGCTATGGTTGGGTTTTACCTTAATGAACGTTAGTAGTTGCGGATGCTTGCTAATAGTTCCAATCATAAGTGCATAGAATTCCAAGTCAGGGATGACATGCTAGCAGTGGCCTCTCCCACATAAAACTTGCTATCGGTCTAATAAAGTAATCAATTGCTTAGGGACAATTCCACAACTCCTACCACCACTTTTCCACACTCGCTATATTTACTTTATTGCATCTTTATCTAAACAGCCCCTACTTTTTATTTACATGTTCTTTATTATCTTGCAAACCTATCCTATCACACCTACAAAGTACCTCTAGTTTCATACTTGTTCTAGGTAAAGCGAACACTAAGCATGCGTAGAGTTATATCAGTGGCAGATAGGACTTGAGAGAATATTTGTTCTACCTTTAGGTCCTCGTTGGGTTCGACACTCTTACTTATCAAAAGAGGCTACAACTATCTTGTATACTTGCGGGTCATCACACTTGAGAACATTTTTCCTTTCCATCATTCTCACAAAAGATATTAAAAAGATGAAGCGTATGAGACAAACTCAATTCCATTTTTGTGTAGTTTTATTTTATAGACTAAACTAGTGATAAAACAAGAAACAAAAACATTCGATTGCAAGATCTAAAGATATACCTTCAAGCACTCACCTCCCCGGCAACGGTGCTAGAAAAGAGCCTGATGTCTACTACACAACCTTCTTGTAGACGTTATTGGGCCTCCAAGTGCAGAGGTTTGTAGGACAGTAGCAAATTTCCCTCAAGTGGATGACCTAAGGTTTATCAATCTGTAGGAGGCGTAGCATGAAGATGGTCTCTCTCAAGCAACTCTGCAACCAAATAGCAAAGAGTCTCTTGTGTCCCCAACACACCCAATACAATGTCAAATTGTACAGGTGCACTAGTTCGGCGAAGAGAACGTGATACAAGTGCAATATGGATGATAGATATAAGTATTTGTAATCTGAAATTATAAAAACAGCAAGGTAACAACTGATAAAAGTGAGCGTAAACGGTATTGCAATGCTAGGAAACAAGGCCTAAGGTTCATACTTTAACTAGTGCAAGTTCTCTCAACAATAATAACATACTTGGATCACATAACAATCCCTCAAATGCAACAAAGAGTCACTCTAAAGACACTAATAGCAGAGAACAAACAAAGAGATTATGGTAGGGTACGAAACCACTTCAAAGTTATCCTTTCTGTTCTATCCATTCAAGAGTCCGTAGTAAAATAACATGAAGCTATTCTTTCCGTTCAATCTATCATAGAGTTCATACTAGAATAACACCTTAAGACACAAATCAACCAAAACCCTAATGTCACCTAGATACTCCATTGTCACCTCAAGTATCCGTGGGCACGATTATACGATATGCATCACACAATCTCAGATTCATCTATTCAACCAACACAAAGTACTTCAAAGAGTGCCCCAAAGTTTCTACCAGAGAGTCAAGACGAAAACGTGTGCCAACCCCTATGCATAGATTCCCAAGGTCGCGGAACCCGCAAGTTGATCACCAAAACATACATCAAGTGGATCACGTGAATATCCCATTGTCACCATAGATAAGCACGACAAGACATACATCAAGTGTTCTCAAATCCTTAAAGACTCAATTCGATAAGATAACTTCAAAGGGAAAACTCAATCCATTACAAGAGAGTAGAGGGGGGAGCAACATCATAAGATCCAACTATAATAGCAAAGCTCGCGATACATCAAGATGGTATCACCTCAAGAACACGAGAGAGAGAGAGAGAGAGAGAGAGAGAGAGAGAGAGAGAGAGAGATCAAACACATAGCTACTGATACATACCCTCATCCCCGAGGGTGAACTACTCCCTATTCGTCATGGAGAGCGCCGGGATGATGAAGATGGCCACCGGTGATGGGTTCCCCCTCCGGCAGGGTGCCGGAACAGGCTCCCGTGAGGTTTTTGGTGGCTACAGAGGCTTGCGGCGGCGAAACTCCAGATCTATTGTTGTCTTTGAAGGTTTTAGGGTGTATATAGGCGAAAGAAGTCGGTCAGGGGATGCTCGAGGGGCCCACGAGATAGGGGGCTCGCCCAGTAGGGGGGGGGCGCCCCCCACCCTCGTGGCCACCTCGAAGCTTCCTTGACTTCAACTCCAAGTCTCCTAGATCACGTTCGTTCCAAAAATCACGCTCCCGAAGGTTTCATTCCGTTTGGACTCCATTTGATATTCCTTTTCTTCAAAACACTGAAATAGGCAAGAAAACAACAATATGGGTTGGGCCTCCAATTAGTAGGTTAATCCCAAAAATGATATAAAAGTGTAAAGTAAAGCCCATAAACATCCAAAATGGGTAATATAATAGCATGGAAGAATCAAAAATTATAGATACGTTGGAGATGTATCAAACTCCTTATTCTATGTCCGCAACCTGGGTGCGGACCGCATCAATCTTTCATCCTTCGCCAGCGCATCGCCGTAGGCGAAGATGAACTGGGGCTACTCCCCCAGGCGCCCGTCGTAGGAGATTCTCAATCTCTGCGAGCGGGTGGCAATGATGAGGATGCGGGAGGGGCTCACCGGCAATGACCTCATCGCCGCGTTCATCATACGCCGGGTTCTCCCGCTGCAGAGGCGCTCCTGCCTCATCGGCGAGATGGCCGGTCTTCAAGATCCCAACCGCATGGGAACGACGCGCCTGACAGCAGAGCAGATCGTGCGTTGAGTGAACGATATCTCCAAGGCCAACCTTGGGGAGGACTAGCGGTTCGGCAAGGTGTCGTACAGCGAGTCGAATCCAGCGCCACTGGTGAGTGTTTGGTCACCTTACTTTGCTGCTGCGCATCTCCTTGTTCGCCCTAACGCGACGAGGGAGGTGCTTCTAAACGTGATCCGGCATCCTTACGCCCGGGCTCCGTCGCAGGTGGAGCGGGCAACGTCGGAAGAGCCCGCGACCCATGACAGGGTGGAGGAGGCCGAGGCAGACGCCGGCGCTGGGCGTCGCGCGGGTAAGTCTTGTCCTTTTCTTCGTGTTTCTCAAGTTGTTGACTGTGGCACGACGCGGGTGATGCTGACGCAAGTTGTTGGTGTAGTGGCACTGGGCGGAGGAGGCGGCGACGCGGGCAGAGCCGAGTCGTCGCTTGGGGCGTCGCCGAGCCGCTCGCACGGAAAAGATAGTGTCGGGCCACAGCCCCGGGCCTCGAAGCGCGTGACGGACCCGGCCGGGAGCGGGAAGCCAGCCAAGAGGAAGCATGGCGCCGGGCATGGGAGGCCGGCCCCCGTCCCGGTCTTGACAAGGTAAGTTTCTTCTCTTGTATGCATCCGAACAGTCGAGCTGGTTTTGTTTTTGCTCATCCTGTCTTCTACTTCAGGTTGCCGATCACGCTGGCGAGGGCGGCGGCGGACACCGCGACCGCCGAGGGGACCGTGTTCTGTAGGAGCTGCTCCGACCCGGACCTCGGCCTGGACCCAACCGACACCGAGGGCCTGGCCTGGCGGGATAGGAAAAGGGCCGAGACGGAGCTGGAGGCAGCATCGGTCCGGGCTTGGATCGACGCGATGGCGGCATGGGCGTGAGCCGGCGCAGAGTCGGCCTGGCGCGAGATGCCGGAGGGCTCGGTGGTGGCGGCGACGGTCTTCCAGCCGTTGTCGGTGAGGGAGCGCGGCCGTTAAGGCCGGGCTGAGGTGGTGATCCTTGACCAGGAGGTCGTGGAGGTGGAGGACGACACCCCACCACGGGTCGACGTTGTCGAGCAGGCGGGGGTTGATGGAGGCGGTGGTGGCGCCGTCTTGGAGGAGGCGCTGCGGGCGGCGGAGCGCGAGACACCGCCGGTGTTGGAGGACGCGCCGCGGGCGGCGGTGCCGCAGGCTATTGGAGAACATAGCAGAAATTCAAAATTTTCCTACGAGTCACCAAGATCTATCTATGGAGAGACTAGCAACGAGGGGAAGGAGAGTGCATCTACATACCCATGTAGATCGCTAAGCAGAAGCATTCAAGAGAACGTGGTTGAAGGAGTCGTAGTCGTCGTGATCCAAATCACCGGAGATCCTAGTGCCGAACGGACGGCACCTCCGCGTTCAACACACGTGCAGCCCGGTGACGTCTCGCATGCCTTGATCCAGCAAGGAGAGAGGGAGAGGTTGAGGAAGACTCCATCCAGCAGCAGCACAACGGCGTGACGGTGATGTAGGAGCATGGTAATCCAGCAGGGCTTCGCCAAGCACCGCGAGAGACAAGGAGAAAGAGAGGTAGGGCTGCGCGAGGGAGAGGTGGAAACTCTTGTGTATGGCAGCCCCAAAACCTCAAGTATATATAGGGGAGAGGGAGGGGGGTGCGCCCCCTCTAGGTTTCCCACCCCAAGGGGTGCGGCAGCCCCAAACCCATCTAGGGTGGCAGCCAAGGGGGGGAGAGGGGGAAACTTGCCCCCCAAGCAAGGTGGGTGCGCCCCCTCCCCAAACC
>NC_041389.1:291267714-291419443 GCF_002162155.2 Triticum dicoccoides
CGCACCAGCCCACCTGGGGCTGGTCCCCTCCCACACTTGGCCCATGCTACCCTCTAGGGCCGTGGCCCCAGTTGGTGGACCCCCGGGAGCCTCCCGGTGGTCCCCGTACATTACTGATAACACCCAAAACTTTTCCGGTGACCAACACAGGACTTCCCATATATAAATCTTTACCTCCGGACCATTCCGGAACTCCTTGTGACATCCGGGATCTCATCCGGGACTCCAAACAACATTCGTTAACCACGTATGTCTATTCCCTATAACCCTAGCGTCATCGAGCCTTAAGTGTGTAGACCATACGGGTTCGGGAACCATGCAGACATGACCGAGACGTTCTCCGGTCAATAACCAACAGCGGGATCTGGATACCCATGTTGGCTCCCACATGTTCCACGATGATCTCATCGGATGAACCACGATGTCAAGGACTCAATCAATCCCGTATACAATTCCCTTTGTCTAACGGTATTGTACTTGCCCGAGATTCGATCGTCGGTATGCCGATACCTTGTTCAATCTCGTTACCGGCAAGTCTCTTTACTCGTTTCATAACACATCATCCCGTGATCAACCCCTTGGTCACATTGTGCACATTATGATGATGTCCTACCGAGTGGGCCCAGAGATACCTCTCTGTTACACGGAGTGACAAATCCCAGTCTCGATTCGTGCCAACCCAACAGACACTTTCGGAGATACCCGTAGTGCACCTTTATAACCACCCAGTTACGTTGTGACGTTTGGTACACCCAAAGCATTCCTACGGTATCCGGGAGTTGCACAATCTCATGGTCTAAGGAAATGATACTTGACATTAGAAAAGCTTTAGCATACGAACTACACGATCTTTGTGCTAGGCTTAGGATTGCGTCTTGTCCATCACATCATTCTCCTAATGATGTGATCCCATTATCAACGACATCCAATGTCCATGGCCAGGAAACCGTAACCATCTATCTATCAACGAGCTAGTCAATTAGAGGCTTACTAGGGACATGGTGTTGTCTATGTACCCACACATGTATCTGAGTTTCCTATCAATACAATTATAGCATGGATAATAAACGATTATCATGAACAAGGAAATATAATAATAATAACTAATTTATTATTACCTCTAGGGCATATTTCCAACAGTCTCCCACTTGCACTAGAGTCAATAATCTAGTTCACATCACCATGTGATTAACACTGATAGGTCACATCGCCATGTGACCAACATCCAAAGAGTTTACTAGTGTCACTAAACTAGTTCACATCACCATGTGATTAAGACTCAATGAGTTCTGGGGTTTGATCATGTTTTGCTTGTGAGAGAGGTTTTAGTCAACGGGTCCACAACATTCAGACCCGTATGTATTTCACAAATCTCTAGGTCATATTGTAAATGCTGCTTCCACGCTCTACTTGGAGCTATTCCAAATGGTTGCTCCACTATACGTATCCGGTTTGCTACTCAGAGTCATTCAGATAGGTGTTAAAGCTTGCATCGACGTAACCCTTTACGCCGAACTCTTTATCACCTCCATAATCGAGAAACATGTCCTTATTTACTCCAAGGACAATTTTGACCGCTGTCCAATGATCCATTCCTGGATCATTCTTGTACCCCTTGACTGACTCATGGCAAGGCACACTTCCGATGCGGTACACAACATAGCATACTATAGAGCCTATGTCTGAAGCATAGGGGACGACCTTTGTCCTTAGTCTCTCTTCTGCCGTGGTCGAGCTTTAACTCTTAACTTCATACCTTACAACTTAGGCAAGAACTCCTTCTTTGACTAATCCATCTTGAACACCTTCGAGATCATGTCAAGGTATGTGCTCATTTGAAAGTACCATTTAGCGTTTTTGATCTATCCTCATAGATCTTGATGCTCAATGTTCAAGTAGCTTAATCCAGGTTTTCCATTGAAAAACACTTTTCAAATAACCCTATATGCTTTCCAGAAATTCTACATCATTTCTGATCAACAATATGTCAACAACATATACTTATCAGAAATGCTATAGTGCTCCCACTCACTTCTTTGGAAATACAAGTTTCTCATAAACTTTGTATAAACCCAAAATCTTTGATCATCTCATCAAAGCGTACATTCCAACTCCGAGATGCTTACTCCAGTCCTTAGAAGGATTGATGGAGCTTTGCATACCTTTTAGCATCCTTAGGATCGAAAAAACCTTTCTGATTGTATCACATACAACCTTTCCTTACGAAAACTCGTAAGGAAACTCGTTTTGACATGCATCTGCCAGATTTCATAAATGCAACTAATGCTAACATGATTCCGACGGACTTAAGCATCGCTACGGATGAGAAAATCTCATTGCAGTCAACTTCCTTGAACTTGTGAAAAACTCTTCGCCACAAGTCGAGCTTCATAGACGGTGACATTACCGTCCACGTACGTCTTCTTCTTAAAGATCCATTTATCTCAATGGCTTGCCGATCATCGGGCAAGTCCACCAAAGTCCATGCTTTGTTTTGATACATGGATCCTATCTCGGATTTCATGGCTTCTAACCATTTGTCGGAATATGGGCCCACCATTGCTTCTCCATACCTCGTAGATTCATTGTTGTCTAGCAACATGACCTTCAAGACAGGATTACTGTACCACTCTGAAGTAGTACGCATCCTTGTCACCCTACGAGGTACGTTAGTGACTTGATCCGAATCTTCATGATCACTATCATAAGCTTCTACTTCAATTGGTGTAGGTGCCACAGGAACAACTTCCTGTGCCCTGCTACACACTAGTTGTAGTGACGGTTCAATAACCATATCAAGTCTCCACCATCCTCCCACTCAATTCTCTCGAGAGAAACTTTTCCTCGAGAAAGGACCCGTTTCTAGAAACAATCCTTTTGCTTCCAGATCTGAAATAGGAGGTATACCCAACTGTTTTTGAGTGTCCTATGAAGATGTATTTTATCCGCTTTGGGTTCGAGCTTATCAACCTGAAACTTTTTCACATAAGCGTCGCAGCCCCAAACTTTTAAGAAACGACAACTTAGGTTTCTCTAAACCATAGTTCACACGGTGTCATCTCAACGGAATTACGTGGTGCCCTATTTAAAGTTAGTGCGGTTGTCTCTAATGCCTAACCCATGAACGATAGTGGTAATTTGATAAGAGACATCATGGTACGCACCATATTTTTCCAATAGGGTGCAACTATGATGTTCGGACACACCATCACACTATGGTGTTCCAGGTGGTATTAATTGTGAAACAATTTCCACAATGTCTTAATTGCGTGCCAAAGCTCGTAACTCAGATACTCATCTCTATGATCATATCATCGACATTTTATCCTCTTGTCATGATGACCTTCAACTTCACTCTGAAATTAGTTGAACCATTCAATAATTCAGACTTGTGTTTCATCAAGTAAATATACTCAGTATCTACTCAAATCATCCGTGAAGTAAGAACATAACGACATCCACTGCGTGCCTCAGCACTCATTGGACTGCACACATCAAAATGTGTTACTTACAACAAGTTGCTATCTTGTTCCATCTTACTGAAAACGAGGCTCTTCAGTCATCTTGCCCATGTGGTATGATTTGCATATCTCAAGTGATTCAAAATCAAGTGAGTCCAAACGATCCATCTGCATGGAGTTTCTTCATGCGTATACACCAATAGACATGGTTCGCATGTCTCAAACTTTTCAAAAATGAGTGAGTCCAAAGATCCATCAACATGGAGCTTCTTCATGCGTTTTACACCAATATGACTTACATGGCAGTGCCACAAGTAAGTGGTACTATCATTACTATCTTATATCTTTTGGCATGAAAATGTGTATCACTATGATCGAGATTCGATAAACCATTCCTTTAGGTGCAAGACCATTGAAGGTATTATTCAAATAAATAGAGTAACCATTATTCTCCTTAAATGAATAACCGCATTGCGATAGACATAATCCAATCATGTCTATGCTCAACGCAAACACCAAATAGCAATTATTTAGGTTTAACACCAATCTCGATGGTAGAGGGAGCGTGCGATGCTTGATCACATCAACCTTAGAAACACTTCCAACACATATCGTCGGCTTACCTTCAGCTAGTCTCCGTTTATTCCGTAGCTTTTATTTCGAGTTACCAACACTTAGCAACCGAACCGGTATCTAATACCCTGGTGCTACTAGGAGTACTAGTAAAGTACACATTAACATAATGTATATCCAATATACTTCCGTCGACTTTGCCTGCCTTCTTATCTACTAAGTATCTAGGGTGGTTCTGCTTTAGTGTCCGTTCCTCTCATTACAGAAGCACTTAGTCTCGGGTTTGGGTTCAACCTTGGATTTTCACTAGAGCAGCAACTATTTTTTGCCGTTTCATGAAGTATCCCTTCTTCCCTTGCCCTTCTTGAAACTAGTGGTTTTACAAACCATCAACAATTGATGCTCCTACTTGACTTCTACTTTCGCGGTGTCAAACATCGCGAATACTTCAAGGATCATCATATCTATCCCTGATATGTTATAGTTCATCATGAAGCTCTAGTAGCTTGGTGGCAATGACTTTGGAGAAACATCACTATCTCATCTGGAAGATCAACTCCCACTCGATTCAAGTGATTGTTGTACTCAGACAATCTGAGCACAAGCTCAATGATTGAGATTTTCTCCCTTAGTTTGCAGGCTAAGAAAATCGTCAGAGGTCTTGTACCTCTGACGTGGGCACGAGCCTGAAATCCCAATTTCAGCCCTCGAAACATCTCATATGTTCCGCGACGTTTCGAAATCGTCTTTGGTGCCTCAACTCTAAACCGTTTAACTGAACTATCACGTAGTTATCAAAACGTGTATCTCAAATGTTCTCAACATCCACATACGACGTTCGAGGTTCAGCACACCGAGCGGTGCATTAAGGACATAAGCCTTCTACGAAGCAATGAGGACAATCGTCAGTTTACGGACCCAGTCCGCATAATTGCTACTATCAACTTTCAACTAAATTTTCTCTAGGAACATATCTAAAACAGTAGAACTAAAGCGCGAGCTACGACATAGTTTGCAAGAATCTTTTGACTATGTTCAGGATAATTAAGTTCATCTTATGAACTCCCACTCAGATAGACATCCCTCTAGTCATCTAAGTGATTACATGATCCGAGTCAACTAGGTTGTGTCCGATCCTCACGTGAGACAGACTAGTCATCATCGGTGAACATCATCATGTTGATCGTATCTACTATACGACTCATGCTCGACCTTTCGGTCTCTTGTGTTCCGAGGCCATGTCTGTACATGCTAGGCTCGTCAAGTCAACCTAAGTGTTTCGTGTGTGTAAATCTGGCTTACACCCGTTGTATGTGAACGTTAGAATCTATCACACCCGATCATCACGTGGTGCTTCGAAACAACGAACTTTCGCAATGGTGTATAGTTAGGGGGAACACTTTCTTGAAATTTTAATGAGGGATCATCTTATTTACTATCGTCGTTCTAAGCAAATAAGATACATAAACATGATAAACATCACATGCAATCAAAAAGTGACATGATATGGCCAATATCATTTTGATCCTTTTGATCTCCATCTTCGGGGCTCCATGATCATCATCGTCACCGGCATGACACCATGATCTCCATCATCATGATCTCCATCATCATGTCTCCATGAAGTTGTCTCGCCAACTATTACTTCTACTACTATGGCTAACGGTTTAGCAATAAAGTAAAGTAATTACATGGCATTGTTCAGTGACACGCAGGTCATACAATAAATAAAGACAACTCCTATGGCTCCTGCCGGTTGTCATACTCATCGACATGCAAGTCGTGATTCCTATTACAAGAACATGATCAATCTCATACATCACATATCATTCATCACATTCCTTTTTGGCGATATCACATCACATAGCATACCCTGCAAAAACAAGTTAGACATCCTCTAATTGTTGTTTGCATGTTTTACGTGGCTGCTATGGGTTTCTAGCAAGAACGTTTCTTACCTACGCAAAAACCACAACGTGATATGTCAATTGCTATTTACCCTTCATAAGGACCCTTTTCATCGAATCCGATCCGAATAAAGTGGGAGAGACTGGCACCCGCTAGCCACTTATGCAACAAGTGCATGTCAGTCGGTGGAACCTGTCTCATGTAAGTGTACGTGTAAGGTCGGTCCGGGCTGCTTCATCTCACAATACCGTCGAAACAAGATTGGACTAGTAACAGTAAGCATATTGAAAAAAATCAACGCCCACAACTACTTTGTGTTCTACTCGTGCATAGAATCTACGCAATAGACCTAGCTCATGATGCCACTGTTGGAGAACGTAGCAGAAATTCAAAATTTTCCTACGAGTCACCAAGATCTATCTATGGAGAGACTAGCAACGAGGGGAAGGAGAGTGCATCTACATACCCTTGTAGATCGCTAAGCGGAAGCATTCAAGAGAACGGGCTTGAAGGAGTCGTACTCGTCGTGATCCAAATCACCGGAGATTCTATTGCCGAACGGACGACACCTCCGCGTTCAACACACGTGCAGCCCGGTGACGTCTCCCATGCCTTAATCCAGCAAGGAGAGAGGGAGAGGTTGAGGAAGACTCCATCCAGCAGCAGCACAACAGCGTGGTGGTGATGGAGGAGCGTGGTAATCCAGCAGGGCTTCGCCAAGCACCGTGAGAGAGAAGGAGAAAGAGAGGTAGGGCTGCGCCAGGGAGAGGTGGAAACTCTTGTGTATGGCAGCCCCAAAACCTCAAGTATATATAGGGGAGAGGGAGGGGGGTGCTCCCCCTCTAGGGTTCGCACCCCAAGGGGTGCAGCAGCCCCAAACCCATCTAGGGTGGCGGCCAAGGGGGTGAGAGGGGGAAACTTGCCCCCCAAGCAAGGTGGGTGCGCCCCGTCCCCAAACCCTAGGCGCCTTGGGCCCTTGGGGGGGGGGGGGGGCGCACCAGCCCACCTGGGGCTGGTACCCTCCCACACTTGGCCCATGCTACCCTCTGGGGCCGTGGCCCCACTTGGTGGACCCCCGGGACCCTCCCGGTGGTCCCGGTACATTACTGATAACACCCGAAACTTTTTCGGTGACCAACACAGGACTTCCCACATAAAAATCTTTACCTCCGGACCATTCCGGAACTCCTCGTGACGTCCGGGATCTCATCCGGGACTCCGAACAACATTCGGTACCCACATATATCTATTCCCTATAACCCTAGCGTCATCGAACCTTAAGTGTGTAGACCCTATGGGTTCGGGAACCATGCAGACATGACCGAGACGTTCTCCGGTCAATACCCAATAATGGGATCTGGATACCCATGTTGGCTCCCACATGTTCCACGATGATCACATCGGATGAACCACGATGTCAAGGACTCAATCAATCCCGTATACAATTCCCTTTGTCTAGCGGTATTGTACTTGCCCGAGATTCGATCGTCGGTATGCCGATACCTTGTTGAATCTTGTTACCGGCAAGTCTCTTTACTCGTTTCGTAACACATCATCCCGTGATCAACCCCTTGGTCACATTGTGCACATTATGATGATGTCCTACCGAGTGGGCCCAGAGATACCTCTCCGTTACACGGAGTGACAAATCCCAGTCTCGATTCATGCCAACCCAACAGACACTTTCGGAGATACCCGTAGTGCACCTTTATAGCCACCCAGTTACATTGTGACATTTGGTACACCCAAAGCATTCCTACGGTATCCGGGAGTTGCACAATCTCATGGTCTAAGGAAATGATACTTGACATTAGAAAAGCTTTAGCATACGAACTACACGATCTTTGTGCTAGGCTTAGGATTGCGTCTTGTCCATCACATCATTCTCCTAATGATGTGATCCCGTTATCAACGACATCCAATGTCCATGGTCAGCCGTAACCATCTATTGATCAATGAGCTAGTCAATTAGAGGCTTACTAGGGACATGGTGTTGTCTATGTACCCACACATGTATCTGAGTTCCTATCAATACAATTATAGCATGGATAATAAACAATTATCATGAACAAGGAAATATAATAATAATAACTAATTTATTATTGCCTCTAGGGCATATTTCCAACACAGGCTACCCCGACAGCTGGGTCGGTGGTGGCGCAGCAGGCCGTCCCGGTGTCCGGACCGGCGACGGTGACGCAGGACATCCCGGCATCCGGGTCGTCGACGACGCTGGAGGAGGTGCTGGCCGCGTTGGAAGCGGCCAGTGGGGAGCATGCTTTGGTGCCCCGGCAAGGAGGGCGTTGGGCCGCCGCGCCGCAGTCGGTGCGGAGCAGGGGCGCCGTGGTGTTCGGACCTCAGACCCAGGAGGAGGCGGCGATGGACGCCGTCAGCCGCCATCTGCATGGCCGGATGAACCGGCTCGAGGCGTTCGCCGAGGCCGAGGTGGAGCAGACGCGGGACCTGGAGCGTGCCGTGCTGGTAAGCTTCCTTTTGCAACTTCTTCTTTGTGGGGGCGCGCCAGCGCACCCATTGGGTATAGCCCCCGAGGTTCAGGCCATCTACGTAGTAGTTGGGTCGAATCTTTAGAATGCTGTCTTTGTTCTGATTACTGCTTTCTTCAGCAACTCAAAGCCTACCGGGTCGGCGCCTTCAACCGCCTCCTGGGAAAATACTGGGAGCTCAAGCAGCAGCTCGCCGCCAAGGAGGAGGAGCTCTGCTTTGCCGCAGGTCTTCATGCTCTTTTCTAGTGGGGGCGTGCTAGCACACCCACTGGGTGTAGCCCCCGAGATTCGGGCCAACTGTGTAACAGTTGGGCCAAATCTTAAGTCTTGCTTTCTTCTTTCTTGAATCTTCCTTTTTGCAGCCGAGGTGCTGTCCCGGCAGACCCGTCTGCTCCGGGCTTGTCATCACTATGATCGGCTTGTCACCGACACCGGCCGTCTTGACGCCGAGGTGGCGCTGGAAAGGGCAGAGGCGGCCGCGGCCCGGCGGTCGCTTGACGAGGCCAACCAGCTGCGCGAGCAGCTGGCGTGTCATAAGAGCTGCCTCGATGCCGAGTTGGAGCTCCTTAAGGTAGAGGCCGCCAAGGTGGTGGAGGTGCAGCAGGCTCTGGTCGAGGCAGACCAGCAGCGCGGCAGGCTGGCCGACGACAAGGGCCAGCTCCAGGCCGAGGTGGAGCGCCTGCAGGAGCAGGCTGCCATGGCCGAGGGGGCCTGCCAAGATGAGGCCCGTCGTGGCGAGGCGGCCGAGAAGGCGTTCGATGACAAGGACGCCGAGTTGAAGGCAGCCCTAGCCAAGGCGGCCGATCTGGAGAAGGCGCTCCAGGAGTGCGACCACATCATTGACCGGGAGCGGCGTGGTACATTGCTCGAAGCGCAGTACCTGGAAGAGTCCTTCTCCAGTAAGTGCTTTTCTTGTGTTTTGCCGGGTCGGGATCCGTCCTTTCGTCCTTGTTGTCTTTTTACTGATATGCTTCGCTTTTCTGGCAGGAGCCTTCTCGGAGACGCATCGGTTGGCGGAGGAAGCCGTCCTCTTTCAGCGCGACCCGACGGGAGTCATCGGATCCGGGACGGAGCCGCATGTGGCGTGGACCTTCCAGGAAATCATAACCGCTGCCGAGGCCCGCGTGCGGGTCCTAGGGGAGAAGATGGGGCGGCTGTCCCAGGCTAGCACCGCGATGACGACGGCCCTTTGGCCGGTCTCCGTCGCGCCGAACAACTTCACGCGCCTGGCGCGTTGGCTAGAGATGGGGCCGGACCGGCTTTACGAGTGGCACGTCTCTGCTGCCTGTGCTGGTGCTGAGATGGCGCTCCAGTTCACGCTGTCTTGGCATCCAAACCTGCAGCTGGACGCGCTTATGGGCTAGCGGGCCGGCTCAGAGCAGCTGTTGCAGGAGCAAGCCGGCCGGATTGCCTCCCGGGCCAGCTACATCGCAGAGTTCGCCTTCCATGACGAGTTCCACCCTGAGCGGGTGGAGGACGGCAGGGTCATGGCTGGTGACGACTTCAGCCTGCTTCTTCATGATTTGGAGGGGAGCTCCGAGGAGACGGGCGTCTACCGCGACGGGGGCGCCGAGGAGGACACCGGTGCCTCGCTGGACCCGGAGGCCGCCAGGGGAGAGCCGTCGACGTTGTGACGCAGCGCTGGAGATGCCTGAGATATCTTAGTAGGATTCGTTAGGTAGCAGGTTCACCCACCCGTTGGGGTTACTGGGTGTAATGAACTTGGGTCGTGGGCCTTTAAATTTTTATGTGTACATGTCGTGAATGTTTCTACTCTTGCTTTTGGTTTTTTGGACCGATTTCTTGCGGTTTTTCTTTCTCAAACCTCCCCTCCCGTGAGTTAGACAGCCGAGGCTCCGGTCTGTGACAAGGAGTTTGATTCTTCAAGAGGAGCGCGCAAGACTTGGGTTCTTCAAAACGTTGAGCGCGAGCGAAACACCCACTGGGCCGGCTGGTGGCAACCCGGCGGAGCCAGTTGGCGAGAAACTGGTTGTGTGGCTGTTTATTTTTATTTTCTGAGCGGTGGGCCAGGTTGGTCGACCCGTCAGCCTTTGACTCGGTGTTTGAAGCATGAAGGAGCTCTGGCCCGTTGTGCTTGCCAGCCGATAGCCGAAGCCGGGTCTGTGGCTTAGGGCGAAGTGGGTGACCGCGACATCCTTAGTGCATCAGGAATCACCAAGTAAGGCGGCGGGGTAGCGATCGAGCCGGCCAGCCCCCGAGCCCCCGAGTCGAGCGGGTCGGACCAGTGGCCGGGTTCAGGAGCATAGTGATGCAAAAGAGTAGGGGCACAATAAGCTGGTCGACAAAAGGCAGCCCCCGGGTCTCTTTCGGGGACCCGATGGTTTCATGCATTTGCAAAAGGCGATGATACATACACTCGTGCGGCTAACTGTAAAACAGGCGGAGGAGTTCCGCGTTCCACGGGCGGATCGTTTCTTCACCGTGGTGTCTCTCTTGCGCTTGTTTGACTTGCGTGCGTCGATGAGGTAGTAGGCGTTGCGATCGCGCAAGGCCCTGCTCACAATGAATGGGCCCTCCCATGGAGGGGACAGCTTGTGCTGGCCGACTTGCTCTTGGACGAGTCGGAGGACGAGGTCGCCCTCGCGGAACGCGAGGGGCTTCATCTTCTTGCTGTGGTAGTGCCTCAGGCCTTGGTGGTAGATGGTCAAACGGCTGAGCGCTAGGAGGCGGGCTTCTTCGAGCAGGTCGACGCCATCTTTGCGGGCTTCTCTGGCTTCTGCTTCGGTGTACATCGCGACGCGTGGCGAGTCGAACTCGACGTCGGTCGAGATGATGGCTTCGGCTCCATAAACGAGGAAGAATGGGGTGAACCCAGTCGACCGATTCGGCGGTGTGCGGAGACTCCAGAGAACGGCTGGCAACCCATTGAGCCAGCTGCCAGGTGAGCGGATGAGAGGCTCGATGAGTAGCGGCTTGATGCCGGACAGGATGAGTCCGTTGGCCCACTCGACCTGCCCATTGGATTGCGGGTGCGCAACGGAGGCCAGGTCGAGGCGGATGCCTGAGACGGAGCAGTATTGTTCAAGCGCGCCCTTGGCAAAGTTGGTGCCGTTGTCCGTGATGACGCTGTTCGGCATGCCGTAGAGAACCGCTATGTCCTTGATGAACCGGACGGCTGTTGGCCCGTCTAGTTTCTTGATTGGACGTGCTTCGATCCACTTGGTGAACTTGTCCCCAGCAGGTGAGTCATGCCGCCTCGAGCGGTCTTGAAGGGTCCCACCATGTTGAGTCCCCAGACCGCGAAGGCCCAGGCGATCGGAATGGTGCGGAGTGCTAACGCCGGCTGGTGGCTGCGCTTGCTGAAGCGCTGGCATCCCTCACACTTGAGAACAAGCGACTCGGCATCTTGGAGGGCCGTGGGCCAGTAAAAACTATGGTGGAACGCCTTGGCCACCAGGGAACGCGACGCGGCGTGGTGCCCGCATTCGCCCTGGCGTATGTCGAGGAGGATGTCGACGCCCTGTTCCTGCTTGACGCAGCGCTGGAACACACCAGTGGAGCTGCGCTTGACAAGCTTGTTGTCGATGATGCTGTAGGCGGATACCCGGCGCTGCACTTGTCGGGCTTCGGTCTCATCCATGGGGAGAACCCCATTTTCCAGGAATTCTAATATTGGGAGGGCCCAAGACGGAGCCGTCACCACGGCGAAGATGGCCACCAAGGCAGGTTCCGAGTCAGCAGCCCCCGAGTCGGGTTGAGCATCCCCCGGGTTAGGGATGGGGACGGCCGGGTCCGGGGCGATGGCGGCTGGGTCAGGCTGAGCAGCCCCTGGGCCGGGTTCGGAAGTCCCCGGGCTGGGTTCAGCAGCCCCTGGGCCGGGTTGAGATGCGGCTGGGCCGTTTGGGATGTGGATGGACTCGAAGTCTGGCGACGGCTTGACAGACGGCTTGCGCAGGTTCTCGAGGAAGACGCCGGACGGGATGTACTGCCGAGACGAGGCGATCTTGCCGAGTGTGTCAGCCGCTTTGTTCTCCGCGTGCGGGACGTGGAGAAACTCGCAACCCTCGAAGGACCCGGACAACTTCTGGACGAGGAAGTGGTAGCTTGTCATGTTGGAGTCGCGGGCGTCCCACTTGCCGAAGCACTGCTGCACCGGTAGGTCCGAGTCGCCGTAGCACAGGATGCACCGAATGCCGACTTCCTTGGCAAGCCAGAGGCCGTGCACAAGGGCTTCGTACTCGGCGACGTGGTTGGAGGCGGCGAAGTGGATCTGGAGTGCGTAGCGGAGTCGGTCGCCGTTCGGGGACGACAACACGATGCAGGTCCCTAGGCCAAGTCGCATCTTGGACCCGTCGAAATGCATGCACCAATGCATCGAGTTGGGTGGCGGCGGTAAGTACTGGGTCTCAGTCCAGTAGACGAGGAAGTCGGCCAGATCCTGAGACTTGATTGTGGTGCGGGGCTTGTAGAGGATGGTGTGGCCGGCCAGCTGGAGCGCCCACTTGGCGACCTGGCCAGAGGCATCCCGGCACCCGATGATTTCTCCGATAGGGACCGTGCTGACCACGGTGATGACGTGCTCTTGGAAGTACTGCTTCAGCTTCTTGGCGGTAAAGTACACGCCGTAACACATCTTCTGGTAGTGCGGGTAGTTCTGCTTGGAGTTGGAGAGCACTTCGCTCATGTAGTAGACCGGACGCTGGACGGCTTGGATCTTGCCCTTCTCTGGTCGCTCGACCACCAGCACCGTGCTGACCGCCCGTGAGGTCACGGCTATGTAGAGCAACAACGACTCCTTGTCGGCCGGTGCGGCCAGGACTGGTGCGGTGGAGAGCATACGCTTGAGGTCTTGGAAGGCCTCGTCTGTCTGGTCATTCCACTCGAATGACTTCGTCTTCTTCATCAGCTGGTATAGGGGTAGCGCCCTCTTGCCCAGCCGGCTTGGAAACCGGCTGACCGAGGCCAAGCAACCGGTGA
Source organism: Triticum dicoccoides (assembly GCF_002162155.2). NCBI lineage: Eukaryota > Viridiplantae > Streptophyta > Magnoliopsida > Poales > Poaceae > Triticum > Triticum dicoccoides. The sequence goes on from NC_041389.1 coordinate 291,281,099, forward strand.
ACTTCTGGACATCGCGTAGCCGAGCCGGCTTGCGCATCCGCTTGATGGCCTTGATCTTCTCCGGGTTTGCCTCAACGCCACGTTCTGAGACAAGGAAGCCGAGTAGCTTTCCGGCTAGGACGCCAAAAACGCATTTTTCCGGGTTAAGCCTGACCTTGTATTCGCGGAGGTTGGCAAATGTTTCCTTCAAGTCATCGAGGAGCGTGAGGTGCTGCTTGGTCTTCACCATGATGTCGTCCATGTAAACGTGGATATTGCGACCGAGTTGCGGCAACAGGCATTTCTGCATGCAGCATTGGAAGGTGGCGCTGGGTTTCTTCAAGCCAAATGACATGGTGATGTAGCAATACGCCCTAAAGGGCGTGATGAAGGACGTCTTTATGGCGTCGGCCGGGTCCAGCTTGATCTGGTGGTAGCCGGAGTAAGCTTCCAGGAAGGACAGGAGTTCGCACCCGGCGGTCGAGTAGTTGACTTGGTCGATCCGTCGGAGAGCAAATGGGTCCTTGGGACATGCCTTGTTGAGGTTGGTGTAGTCGATACACATGTGCCAGGTCTTGTTCTTTTTCAGGACGAGGACTGGATTGACCAGCCACTCGGGGTGAAACACTTCCATGATGAAGCTGACCGCCAAAAGCTTGGTGACCTCTTCACCGATGGTTCTTCTCTTCTCTTTGGAAAAACGTCGCAGGGGTTGACGGACAGGCTTGGCGTCCTTGCAGACGTGAAGTTTGTGCTCGGCGTACTTCCTCGAGATACCCAACATGTCCTTGGGGGTCCATGCGAAGATATCCCGATTCTCATGGAGGAAGTCGACGAGCTCGCCTTCCTATTTGCTGTCGAGGCGAGCGCCTACAACAACGTACTTGCTGCAGCTGGGATCCTCCAGATTCAGCTTCACTCTCTTGGTCTCCTTGGAGGGCTTGAAGGCGGCCTCGTCGGTCGGGTCCTTAGTTGGGATTGACGCGGCCGAGGCCTTGCCTGCCATGGCGATGATCCGGTCGAGCTGGCGTCGCTCCTCGGCAATGATCATCGACTTGGCTAGCTTGGTGCCGTCTCGGGCGCACTCCAGGGACTTGCGATAGTCACCGGTAATGGTGATGAGGCCCTTGGGACCCGACATCTTCATCTTTAGGTACGCGTAATGGGGGACCGCCATGAACTTGGCGAGCGCGGGTCGGCCCAGCAGTGCATGGTACGCGCTGGACAGGTCCACCATCTCGAACCAGATTGGTTCGCGCCGGAAGTGGCTGCTATCACCGAACAGGACGTCGAGCCGGACCCGGCCAATGGGGGAGCAAGAGAGGCCGGGTACGATGTCATGGAAGATCGTCCGGGTTGGTTCCAGGTCCTCGGCCTTGAGGCCGAGTTTGGGCATTGTGTCACGTAGAAGATGTTGATGCTGCTGCCGCCGTCGACGAGGACTCGGGAGAACTTCACGTGCGCCGCGTGATGATGGTGGGGTTGAAGACGAGGGCATAACCACCTAGATTCGGCATGAATGCTAGGTGATCCTCCAGGGTCCAGGTGACCGGGCGGTCCGACCAGTGCATGAACTCTGGTTTGCCCGGGACGACAGTGTGCACCTCCTGCTGAAGGAGGCGCTTGCTATGCTTGTCATCGCTGAGGCTGGTGAAGACGACGTAGGCCGCGTTCTGGTCCGGGTAGGAGTCGTCGCGCATCGTGCCGCCAACTGGCGGTGGCGATGGAGGCAGAGGCGGAGGCGGATGCCCCGCGCCTGGAGCCGGAGCCGGAGGAGGTGGGACGTCGCCCCTCATGATGCGCTTGGTGATGCCGCACCACCAAAGCGTGTGCATGGATGGTCTTGCGCCGCTGTGGTGCTTGCAGGGGCGTCGAGCATCTCTTCGAAGCTCATGGAGGGTTGCCACGCCATCTTGCCGGTCTGCCGACGCTTGGCCTCCGGGTCCGCCGCGGGCTCGGCGGCCGCAACGAGCCGGTTGTCGTAGCGCTGCACCGGCTGGTCGGCCTTGCGCTTGTTGTTCTGGTGATGCTGCTGCCGGCTGATTTCGTCGGCCGGCTTTAGAGGGTGAACCGGCTTGGCCTTGCCGGCTTCATCCAGGGCCACCTGGATCTTCATGGCGGAGTCGGCGTTGGCGTATTGTCTGCCGTCACCATGAGCGCGATCATGGTGGCCGGCTTGGAGCGTAAGAGCTTGTGCTTGAGGAGGGTGCCATATCGGCACCCGTTGACGAAGTACTGGATTGCTTGGACTTCATGGACGCCCTCGCAGCTATTCCGGATCTTGGTCTAGCATGCGAGGTACCCGCGACCGGTCTCCACAGGCCCTTGCACGCACATGGCGAGCTGGCTAGGACGACCGGGTCACTTGTATGTCCCCGTGAAGTTGCGGACGAAGGCTTGCTCGAAATCGACCCACGTGTTGACGCTGCCCATTGGCAGATTGTTCAACCAGGTGCGGGCCGACCCCTGGAGTATGAGTGGTGCATAGTGCACAGCGAGCCGGTGATTGGCCCCGGTGATGCCAATGGCGGTGGTGTAGTCGGTGAGCCAGTATTCTGGCTTCACGGCCCCATTGTACTTGGGGGTGTCGCGGGGGAGCATGAACCCTTTGGGAAAGGGCTCTTCCCGGATGCATGGGCCGAGGCACGCCGGCCCAATAGCGCCGCTTTCCTCCCCTCAAGGGAGGGAGTGAGCTGCTCGAGGCAGTGGCGAGCGTCGGCATCGTTGATGGTGCGCGGGCCGAGTCGACGGGCGACCAGGCCATGGGGGGCTGGGTCGGTTGGAGCCGGATGCCGGCCATGCTGGCCGGGTCCATGCTGGCCGGGTCCATGCTGGATCTCCGGGATGGGCTCGTCGCCCAAACCGCTGGTGGCCATGGCGGCCGGGTCGCGCCGAGTCTGGGCCCGGAGTGCGCCTCACCGAGTGGCGAGGAAGTTGTGTGCTGAAGTTTGCCGGGTCCACCAATGCGGGCGGAGCCGGATCCCGCTGGCTTGGCGAGCTGGTTGAGGCGGTCCTACTGGGTGTTGGCCGCGTTGAGGAGGTCGCACATCCGCCCGATGCTCTCCCTCGGTTCCTCGCCCATGAGCTGGTCCAGGTTGACTGCGGCTGCCTAGGCAGCGCACTTGTTCTTTGCTGGGTTCTCGTAGACAGTCGGGACGGCGCCGAGGGGCCGGCCGATCGCTCCTCCCCGGGCATGCACGTCGGGGACCCGGCTCGACTCAGCCGTGGCGGGCGTGAATCCATAGTCAGTGTTGCGCTCCAGCTGAGCGGAATCCAGATGGCGCTGGGTGGCGGCGAGCGTCTCGGACAGGTCCAGCATCTGCTGGCGCCTTTCCTTGAGCTGGGCTCGGGCCTCAGCGATGTTGGTGGCGTCGACGCGGTGCCGATGGGGATGCGGAGGCTCTGCATCGTGGTGCACAATGGATCAGACAGCTCGGTCCGTTCCGTTGTGGTCCTGGCTTCGGCAGCCTTCCTCGTCTTGCTCGATGAGGAGGAGGCGCCATCCCAGGTGTTGAAAACCTCCACGTGGACGTCCATTGCCTCGGCGGAAATGCCACCGCCGAGGGAGAGGGGGGAGTCGGAGTAGCTGAGTACCTCGCTGGGGTACTCGTCGGCCGTGTGCGCATCAGAGATGCGCAACACGGCGAAGGAGGCGGCGAGTGCGTCGACGATGTCGTCCATTAGCACGACGGACTCGTCGGAGTAGGAGAAGGGCCTCGTCTGAAGCATGATCCCAGCTAGCTCCTCGAGCTGCCCCATGCTGGGCGCCAACTGTCATGGTGGGCGTATGGCAGATGTCATGGGATGGCTAAAGAGATGTGGAGGCTCGAGGGCACTGGTGGGCTCTAGAGGCAGGGTTGGTATGAGCGAGCGCGGGACGCAAGACATACCCAGGTTCCGGGCTCTCCGGAGAGATAACACCCCTAGTCCTACCGAATGTAGTTTGATGTTCGACAGTACAAGGTTGCTCCTTGAGCTGTGTGGGGGAGGAAGGAGGGCTGGCTAATGCTTAGTGTTGGGGATATGACTACTGAGTGTAAACCGCCCAGGAGAGCCCGGATTACACTCACAAAGGAGTCCTGCATGAGATCCCATGAAGATGATGTATATGGCGCTTTAACTATGGAGGCTTAGAGGCCCAGAGCCCAATGGCAGATTAGGGCCCATAGTAGTAAACCGCCATACATGTGTAACTTGTATTGTAAGATCGGGAAAGGAAGAAACTGAGACGGACACTTGTATGAGCCGGCCTCGGGATTCTGTAGACCGGCCGGGCATCAACCTGTGTATATATAGGGACGACCCGGCGGCGGTTCAGGGATAGGAAACAACAGCTAGAGAGATAGGTAAAGCGGATTTTCTCCCTGCTCATCGAGATCAATCAATCCCACAACAACTGGATCGTAGGCTTTTACCTTCACCGTAAGGGGCCGAACCAGTATAAACTCCCGTGTCCTTTGTTCCGGTTTAACCCCTTCAAGTTAATCTCGTTGTGATGGCTCCATGACTAAGTCCTTTCATTAGGACGTCTGACGTGATAATTCCACGACAGTTGGCACCCATCGTGGGGCTATCGCACGATGGTTTCGAGTTCTTGAAGGGCATCTTCGAGGGACTCAAGGGATACGCGGTTGGCCGGATGACCAGGAGTCGTCGCGCCAAGCTCTACATCGATGACGCAGGCTGGGGCCCTGAGGCTGGCTCAATTGAGTACGGGTACCGGGTCCCCTTTGGAGGAATTCATGTCTTCATCGGCAAGATCGGCGAACCCGGCCCTGAGCTGGACATCTGCACCGACCTCGTCGAGACAGCTCAGCCTGCAAGCCCTGCCTGGGTTCAGCCTGCCATGAAGCGGGCGTTCGTAGGATTCATCCACGGTACCGAATCTGAACCGGTATCTGATGGTGAGACGGCTATCTACTCCAATGGAGGATCATCTACCGGAGAGACTGAGTCATTGTATCAAGTTCAGGATGGCCTGTTTGGGGGTTATTCCGATGGCAGCAGTATTCCGGACTCCTTTGAACCGCCAAACTGGGTTGCAATCTTCATGGCTGGTACACAACTCGCACCTTAATCTTCAACAGCGGCGGCGATGATTTCCAAATCGGCAGCTGGGGCAGGTTGCCCTACGCGCCGGCCGGCTCAAGTTCTGTCCGGTTTGTTGGATGCCTGGACGATGTTGCTAACTACAGCAGTTACCCCAGCAACTCAAGATCACCATAATGCGGAGGTTGCAAAGCTGCAGGATCAGATAACTCAGGCCAAGGAGGATTTGGCAGCTGAGGAAACCGGGATGGCTGAGGAATGTGCCGCTTTAGATGCCCAGTCGCAGAGGATTCAGGCCGAGAACTACCGATTCCTGCTGGATCAGAACGCTTCGAATGATGTATTAAGGAGAAGGCATCAGTCTCGCCTACCGACGGATTACAATGTGATGAATCTCTTTAGTACGCCGGGGGCAGGGACCAGCAACCCGGCAGCGGTAAACCGGACTGCAGCGCCTAGGACCGGAGCGCCAGATCAACCACGGGTGATGGGCCCGCCTCGACGAACAGATAACCCGCCACAGTACACGACACCCAAGCCGGGTCACTTCTCCACCCCTTTGGACAACATGATCGCTGCGGCGTCTCGTTTGGCAGCTATTCTGATGGAGGGTGAGTCACCGGCAGTGGTTGAGATGCGGCGGGCCAGGGATCTTCTTCAAACTGCCATGGTGCAGCAACAGGCTTATTCATACAGCCGAGACAGGATTCACTCAGCCCCTCGCCCGAGCAAGAGCTACAACAGGCACATGGATGAACCGGCTGTGTCAAGCAGTGCGCGGAACCGTGACGCCCCTCGAGGGCCCAATCCGGCGCGTGGTGGTGCGAATGCTCATGACGTGGTGGATAATGGCAGAGCTCGAAGGGAGGCAACGTTAGCGGCACAGTACGCGGGTCATCATCAACCCGCCCCGGTTCAGCTAGCGGCGTCAGTAGAACGGGGACTTGCTTTCAGCTCCTGGGGAGTGCCGTGTCTCACCTCGGCTCTACGCAATGTGCGGTTACCCAAGGATTTCAAGGGCCCGCGTAAGGTGCCTAACTACACCGCCGACCAACCCCCCGAGTCATGGGTTGAGAGCTACGAGATGCCTATGGAGATGTTGGATGTAGATGAAGCGGCATGTGCAAAATATTTCATTATGATGTTGGAAGGAACAACTCGCACTTGGTTAAAGAGCCTGCCTGCCAACTCCATCGGTTCATGGGATGAGTTGAAGGCCCGGTATATAGCCAACTTTAAAGATATATGTAAGCAAGCTATGTCAATCGTGGATCTGGCTGCTTGTGTCCAAGGGGAAAACGAATCAACGACTCATTGGGTGCGCCAGGTTTCAGAAATTCTGCATTCATCGGACCGTATCAGGGCTGATTCGGCAATCCTGACTTTGGAGGCCAATTGCCAGTTTAAGTCACTGAAGATGAAATTGGGACGGCTCAAACGCCACTGCAATGACATGGGAATACTTATGGCAGCCTTGGTTAAATATGCCAATTCTGATAATACCAAGGATCCCGATTCTGACGAAGAGAAGCCGGAGAAGGGAAAGAAGAACGGTAGCGCAAAGGGACAACAGCATAACCAGGCGGGCCATGGGAACAATGGTAAGCGTAAAGCAGATAATTCGGATTTTGTGGCTAACACCAATGTGCAGGGCAATGCGCAGCGTCGTAAGGGTAAACCGCCCCAGCGCGGTGGAGGCATGAATCTAGAGCGCCTGTTAAACCAGCCCTACCCAAAGCACGGGACGAAGGAGGTTCCGGCCACACACCTCTGGAAGGATTGCTTCATTATGAAGGAGTTCAAAAATTCTGATCTCTTCCGGTATGATTAGGGTCCGTCTGGCGGTTCAGGTCCAGGATTTCACGGGCCGGGTTACGGCAGCGGCGGTTCAAACTCTGGATTTCAGAATAATCAGGGCAACCAGAACAACCAAGGTGGTCACAACCAGCCGAATAATCAGGGTAATTAGCAGCAATCAGGTTTTCAGAGTCACCCAAAGCAGTTGAATGGCGGGTAGTATCATGTTTTCACCACTAGCTTGTGTAAGCACGATCAGAAGCTTCACAAGAGGGCAGTTAATGCTGTTGAACCGACAGTACCTCGTTACTTGTGTTGGTCTGAGCAGCCCATTGTGTGGAGCAGGGAGGATCACCCGCCCCGGACTGATAATCCGGGTCATCTGGCTTTAGTGGTGGCACCTCAGGTGGGGGGGGTTATAAATTCACCAAGGTACTCATGGATGGAGGGAGCAACATCAATATCCTGTATTATGAAACCTTCCGACGCATGGGGTTGACGGATAAGAATCTTAAACCGTCGAACACTGTTTTTCATGGTGTAGTACCAGGTAAATCGGCATATAAAGTTGGCAAGATAGCTTTGGAGGTTCTATTTGGTGATGAGCATGATTCCAGGTCAGAAACTTTGACCTTTGAAGTGGTGAAAATCAAGAGCCCATATCACGCCCTGTTTTGACGGCCGGCTTACGCAAAGTTCATGGCAAGGCCCTGTTATATTTATTTACAGCTCAAAATGCCGGGTCATAAGGGGACCATCACGGTGCACGGGAGTCGTAATATCACTTTGGACTGTGAAGAGGGTGATGCGGCCTATGCTGAGTCAGTTTGCACAACAGAAGAGTTGAAGTTCTATAAGGACAATGTTGATCCGGCAGATATGACTCCTCTAAAAAAACCCACCACAGAGCATGACCCGACCCTAGAGTTTAAACCGACTAATGAGACTAAGTTGGTAGATTTTGTTCCTGGCGATTCATCCAAACAGTTTAGTATCAGCACCACTCTGGATCCGAAATAGGAAGGCGCGCTCATCGAGTTCACCCATGAGAATCGGGACATCTTTGCATGGAAACCATTTGACATGCCTGGTGTACCGAGGGAACTTGCTGAGCACAATCTCAATATTGATCCTAAGTTTAAACCGGTCAAGCAGTTTCTCCGACGCTTCAATGAAGAAAGGCGTAAGGCTATTGGTGAGGAGGTAGCCCGGCTCTTGGCAGCTGGGTTTATAATTGAGGTTTTTCATCCGGAGTGGCTGACTAATCCGGTACTAGTGCTTAAGAAGAATGGGACTTGGCGCATGTGTGTGGATTACACAGACTTGAACAAAGCTTGTTCGGCTAATCCTTTTGCTCTCCCTCGTATTGATCAGATCATTGATGCTACGACGGGTTGTGAGCATTTGAGTTTTTTGGATGCTTATTCTGGTTATCATCAGATTAAGATGGCAGTTAAGGACTAGGAGAAGACAGCCCTCGTCACTCCTTTTGGAGCCTTCTGCTTTGTATCTATGCCCTTTGGGCTCAAGAGTGCCCAAGCAACTTATCAGCGATGTGTGCAGAATTGTCTTCATACTCAGATTGGGCGCAATGTTCATGCTTATGTGGACGACATTGTGGTGAAATCAAGGAAAAAGGAGACATTGATAGATGACCTCAAGGAGACCTTTGACAATTTTCGGGTTTATAAGATGATGCTCAATCCGGACAAGTGCGTTTTCGGTGTTCCGGCAGGCAAGCTCTTAGGTTTTCTGGTATCTAACAGGGGCATTGAGGCTAATTCGGAAAAGATCAAGGCTATTATGTCTCTGGCTAAACCGGCGTGTATCAATGATGTTCAACGTCTAGCGGGTCGTATTGCAGATTTGAGCCGGTTTATCAGCAGGTTGGGAGAAAAGGCAATCTCTCTGTATCAATGTTGAAGCAGACAGACAATTTTGTCTGAAGTGATGCTGCTAATGCGGCATTTGAGGACTTAAAAAAGCAATTGGCTGAACCGCTGGTTCTTGCTGCTCCAGTTGATAAGGGGCCGATGTTGTTATACGTGGCTGCCAATGCCCGAGCTATCAGCGTAGCTATTGTGGTGGAGCGCAAGGAGGTTGGAAAGGAATATCTGGTTCAAAGGCCGGTTTATTATATCAGCGAAGTGCTCATTGAGTCAAAGCAAAGATATCCGCATTGGCAGAAGCTGGTGTATGGGGTTTTCATGGCAAGTCGGAAGCTTAAACAGTACTTTCAAGGCCATCCCATTACAGTGTTCAGTTCTGCTCCTTTGGGCGATATAATTCAGAACAGGGAGGCAACTGGCTGGGTTGCTAAGTGGGCTATTGAACTTGGACCACACGGTTTGAAATATATGCCTCGAACAGCTATCAAGTCCCAGGCTCTTGTGGATTTCATCAATGACTGGACAGAGTTGCAGGCACCATAAGACAAACCGGATAGCACATACTGGACTATTCACTTTGATGGGTCCAGACAATTGGAGGGCTCGGGGGCTGGAGTTGTCCTTACTTCCCCTCGAGGTGATAAAATTTGTTATGTTATCCACTTAATGTTTCCTTGTACTAACAATGCAGCTAAGTACGAGGCCTTACTCCATGGTCTTCGAGTGGCTAAGGAAATGAACTTAAGCCGGGTACGATGCTTTGGGGACTCCGATGTAGTGGCTTAGAAAGTTTCAGGTACTTGGGATTCCAAGGATCCACTCATGGCGGCTTACTGACGAGAGGTGGATATTGTTGCTGGTTATCTCAAGGGTTATCAGGTTGAGCACATTGATCGGCGCAAAAATGAAGCAGCAGATGCTTTAAGCCGGCTGGGATCTCAACGTATACCGATGCCACCTAATACCTTTCTGGATATCTTGCATAACCCGTCAGTTAAGTTGCCTACAGAGGAGGACCTAGCTATTCCTGATCTGGAGGCACAATTGGTGGCCGTTTTACATATTATTCCGGATTGGACGGTTCCATATTTAGCGTATATGAACCGGGGCGAGTTGCCAGAAGATGCAGTTTTGGCCAGGCAGATAATCCGGCGATCTAAGTCCATGGTTATTCACAACAGCGAGTCACACCACTATAGTGTTTCAGGTGTGTTCCAGCGCCGTGTTTCTCCTGAAGAAGGTCGTGAGATTCTACGTGAGATCCACGAAGGATACTGTGGTCACCAGGCCGGTTCAAAATCCTTGGTTGCTAAAGCTTTTCGTCATGGCATCTATTGGCTGACGGCTCATGCTGATGCTGAGGACTTGGTGAGGCGGTGCGACGGTTGTCAGAAGTTCTCACGACGAGCTCATGTTCCAGCCCAGGAGCTAAGGATGATTCCAATCACTTGGCCATTTGCTACTTGGGGGCTTGATATGGTAGGGCCTTTTAAGCGCTCCAAAGATAAGAAGACCCACCTGTTAGTGGCAGTTGACAAGTTTACTAAATGGGTTGAAGCGGAGCCAGTAAGCAAGTGTGATGCATCCATGGCGGTTCAATTCATCAAGAAGGTGATCTTCCGCTTTGGTTTTCCACACAGCATCATCACAGATAATGGCACGAACCTTTCCAAAGATGAGATGGAGGACTTTTGTCAATGAGAGCACATATGGCTTGATGTGTCGTCCGTGGCTCACCCCCAGTCTAATGGTCAAGCTAAGAGAGCTAATCAAGAAATCCTGAAGGGTATCAAGCCCCGGCTTATGGTTCCTTTGAAGCGGACGTCGGGTTGTTGGGTGGAGGAATTACCATCCGTGTTGTGGAGCATAAACACCACCCCAAATCGATCTACGGGTTATACACCTTTCTTCATGGTTTACGGGGCAGAGGCAGTACTCCCAAGTGATATTCGTCATGACTCGCCCCGGGTTGCGAATTATGTTGAAGCGGACAATGAGCAAGCACGTGAAGAAGCACTGGACCTGTTAGATGAAAAACGGGACATGGCGTTGGCTCGTTCGGCGGTTTATCAACAAGACCCGCGGCGTTATCACAGCCGTCGGGTTAAAACAAGAACCTTCCAAGAAGGCAACTTAGTGCTCCGGCTCATCTAGGATCAGACTGATATGCACAAGTTATCCCCACCTTGGGAAGGGCCCTTTGTGGTCAGCAAGAATCTGCACAACGGATCATACTACCTCATCGACGTCCGAGAGCACAAAGACTCACGCAAATCAGAGGAGGAGACCCATCGGCCGTGGAATATAGCTCATCTTCGGCCTTACTACACCTGAGCTAGATGCTCCCATTATGTACATATTTTGACAATGTATATATTATGATCAATATAATAAACCGGCATCATTGATACAAGCAGGGCCTCTACCGTTCTTCCAATATTTCTTGGTTACATGGGGGCTTCTGCTTATAAAGCGACGTCCTATTTGTTCATTAAACCAACTATCATGCCACAACAAAGCTTGGGAGCTTCACACCCAAGGGTCCAAAGAGAGTTTTGTTGCTAAGCATAGCTCAAACATAGGCACCCATTGAGCACAACTCACAAAGTTACTTGGGGGCTCTTTGTGCAAAGCAACAAAGAGTTTGGAAGGACCCTTGTAATTGGCTATGAAGCCACGGCTTGGAAGCCTGGTGTATTCACCTAAAACCCGAGGTTAACCTGCCTTCATCAAGTAAGCCACTCCTGTCCAGGTAATCCTGGTATGACCCGTCGAACGTTTGACAAGTCAATCTTATACAGACCCTGAACTTGTCAAAGTTAAAACGACGATTAGTTAATTGGAGGCCCATCTTAAAAGGCTTTGTCAAATGGTTTAACTCAGTGGCCTGGCAGCCCATGAAAAGCCTCAAATTTGGGCCTGGCAGCCCTTGAAAAGCCTCAACTACAAGTTTTTAGTTGATTTTTGCAAAGTTTTCTCCCCTTTGATAAGGTTTTGAATTAAACTGGTATCTCTTGACCCAACCTGACTATAAGTCGTCAACTATAAACCGGTGTTTGTTAACCCGACTTGTTTTTTCAACTATACGTTGTTGGTACACAATCGATTTTAACCGATATTTGTTAACCCGGCCTGACCTTGACTACAAGTCACCGGGATGATCATCCGGTGTTTATCATAACCCGACATGGCTTATTATATGCCAGTACAACATGGTCTGAGTTATCAAACACTCAAGATTTGGGTTATCACCCTTACTACAATCACATTGGTAAGTCAACAATATGATTCAATATCACAGGTATGATCTATTTCATATTTTGGTATTCTTGCAGCCTCGGTTATAAACTAGGCTTTGTATTGGGCATTATGACCCGTCCGACAGTAAACCACGAGGAAAACTTTTTTATGCAGAAACAAGGATTGCATGAAATTACCAAGGCATACAAGCAAGCATAGCAACAATCATGGCGGATTAAACAGTGTCATGTAGCAGTGCATGATGGCAGCAGATCAAAGTATTTCAACTAGCCTATTACAAGGCGCTTTGATGCCAAAATAATGACTGTTTATTGCACAGAACGCAGTTTGCGGAGATCAAGCCGGCCATCGGATTAAGATTCAGCACCAGGTTGACGTGAAGTTGATGGATCATCTTGCGCCGGTTCACCCTCCTCCTCCCCATCCACTAGCTGGAAGTCAGTGTTTGCCCAGTCCATTCCATACAAAGCTCGGAAGACAACTTAATCACTTATAAGATCTGATGGTTCAATGTCAGGGGCATAAGTGTGCTTACGGATTGGTGGGATTAGATTCTGCATTTCATGGAGAGATGCCTCAATTTGCTTGTTGTCCGCATCATAGCTGGTTCGGTGGACAGGCAAGTCAACTTCTTCCGCTAATCTACTGGCAAGCGGACGCATCTCCTTAGTCAAGGCTTTGAGGGCTTCATTATCAAATTCTGACCCGTCTTCTTGTTGGCTAGGATAGCCATTTCCAATGTCTACCGGATCAAGATCAGCTATCCACGCCTTGGCCCGGGTTAGTGCAGATAAAGCGCCAGCGCTTGCAGCAGATCGCTTCATCTCTTCTAGCTGAGCAGGAGTCATAGATAACTTGGCCAACGTGTCCTTGATTAAAGTGGGGGCCGGTTTGTTGTAAGAAGCTGCACAGATGACCCGTTGAGCGCCAGTATACAACTGCTCTATCAAGGTGTAGGCAGCCTTCAACTTCTTCCGCATATCTGAGCCCAGATGAGCAACACGACTACCTGCAACGGTTTAAGTAATTACTGTTAAACCGGCAATGTCAAAAATATTTACTAGAAACCTGAAGAAGAATACTTGCCAAATACAGCAGAAGTCATCGCGTTGATTTGCTTCTTTAAGCCACTCAGCTCTTCTGTTACCGGTTTAAGTGCCGCTTTAGTATTTTCTGCCCGTTTCAGCAAAGCGGCTTTCTTAGTTTCCCAGCCTGCCTGCTCGTTTTTAAATCCATCCTTCAATTGTTCCATGGCTGTCAAAGCGCCTTTGAGTTCATCCTTCGCCTTGGATGTTTCGGCTTGCTGGGACTTGATATTTTCTTGGAGATTGGCGATTTGAGATTTTTTTCCGGTTAAATCAGCCTGCAACACACATAACAATTAAATTGGCTATATTATTTCAAAGTCCCAAGCACATAACAAGTTATACACTTGGCACCTGGGGGCTAATGCGGATTGCTTCTTCATAACTGTTCTTTGAAGTCCCAAGGTTCAATACAAGTATTCATCTTGGCACTTGGGGGCTAATGCCTAATTGATCAGATCAACCGGAGGTGAAGGAATTCAACAAGGTTAAGCTTTACAACAGAAAGTCTCGGTTCATCTTGGAAAGATAAACCGGCCCTTGGGAGCTACACTGGAGTTGATATAAAGCGAAAGGAAGGAAGATTTATGAAATGATTTGAACAAGAATTACCTCGTAGCACTCTTTCATCAAGTTGACTAAACCGGCCTCATAATCGCGGCTTGTATATAGGCGGTTTAGGTATCCAGAGTGGAGATCTTGAGCATTGAGGTGAGCATAGCTGGATAAATCCATCTTCCACTTGCCTTTATCCATGGCAGAGAACTCTTGCTTGGCACTGTGCTTTGATAAAGCGACAGGGTTGCCTGGAGTAGTATGACCAAAACCAGTGATCACAATGTCGTCTGTAGTGTCAATAGTCTTTGGTGGGCTTGGCGGTTTGTCAGCAGATCTGGCCGGACTTGGTGGATCAACAGCTGGGCTTGGTAGATCAGCATGATGGCTGGTTGGATTACTTTCTGGCGGATCAAAAAAAGTATCCTGATCCTGCGGAACCGGGTCATCCAGAGCAATATCAACATTCTGATCATCACCTTCTGAAGTCCTTTCCGGTTCAGCAGCAGTCGGATTATCATCAGTTGGAACAGTCAACTTAGCCTTTTTGCTAAGTCTGGCTTTGGCACTGAAGAGAATAAAAGTACAGAGACTAGTACAGTAAACCGGCGCAACATATAAACGTAAATCTATTATGCTTACCAAGGAACAGTCTTGAGTGGAGGCATCTGTGTGGTTGATGAATTGCCAGAAGATGAATTGGAAGTTCCCTGATAATTCGAATCAGACGGATTAAGAGGGTATCGGAAGTAACCCGCCAAGGGATAAGATGTATTAGAAGTACAAGGGACCTCTGGACGGTGTTTTCGAATTGGGGTGTCTGGTAAACCGGAGGAACTAACCTGTTTGCCATTATGCCGGGTTGTGCGACGAGCTTCATGTTGCCATTTCTTCAAAGAAAAGTGTGGATCCAAATGAGCAAGAGGATGAGAACGTTTTACTTTCCGGACTGTGCAACAAAGTTTTTGTATCGACACATGATCTGAATCGGAGGAAAGGGAGATTACCTCTACGTGGTCAGCGCGGCTGGCTTCCGCATCATCCTGATAATAATCATTGTCAATAAGATGCATGAAAAATGAACCAAGGGAGTCAAGTTCTACCTCTGGTTCCGAGTCATCAATATCTTCGGGCAGATCAAAGGACTCGGCGGTTTTCTTCTTTGCTGGCCTCTTTGTGACCTTGGTCTTGTTACGAGGTGCTCTCGCCGGTTTGTCTTGTGGTTTTGCCAGTTTGTCTTGAGTTTTCCTCTTCCAGAACGGATCTTTGTCCTGCAAGGATAAACATAAGGCTATCAGAAAGTGTTTAAAGGGAGACGGATTAAAAGCAGAAAAGTAAATTCTTACAGCTGGCAGTTTGTTGGAGGGATAAAAAGGATGCAACCCAGTCTTGCTGCACTTAGTTATCGGTTCACCTAACATCTTTTTGACAGACTCAGTGATCTCATCATCATTCAGCTGTATCTCAGTGTGCCGTTGAGGGTCCTTGGCGTCCCCAGAATATTCACACATTAATCCGGAGCGACGGCTTAAGGGCAAGATACCCCATGAAACCCAACAACGGACAAGATCAATACTGGTTAAACCGTTTGCAATCAGAGCCTGGAGTTTAGAAAGCTGTGGTGCATATGTTGATCGTTTTCTGGCAGTAAGCCATTGAGGCAGTGGATGTTCATTGCTGAGTCGATAAGCACGATAACCCGACAGAGGATTTTCATCATCAGGAGCAGTGTTCCGGCAGTACAACCATGTCTGATTCCAATCCTTGGGATGGCTGTGATGTTTGGCATGAGGAAAATTGACTTATTTCCTTTTTTGAATCGACACCCTGCCAAGCTCTGTGTTGGGGCTGTCGGCGAACTCAGTACGGCGGTTCAAGTGAAAGAAGTATCTGAATAGTTCAAAAGTTGGTTCTTCTTGCAGGTAAACTTCACAAAACACTTGGAAGTTACAGATGTTGGACATAGAGTTCGGTCCAATATCTTGAGGATGGAGTTGGAAGATGGCAAGCACATCACGGAAAAATTTAGATCCAGGAGGGCTAAACCCTCGGTCCAGATGCTGCATAAACACAACCACTTCTCCATCTTAAGGTTCAGGAGGATTCTCAGTACCTGGGACTCGCCAATGAATGATCTCTTTCTTTGCTAAAGCGCCAGTCACAACATACCCAGTAAGCTGCTCTTCTGTAATCCGGGAGGGAACCCAATTGCAAGAGGAGAACTGTTTGACCATTTTTGATGACAAGCTATAAAGGAAGTTCAAGTACCGGTTCACGGTTCAAGATTGATATGCATAAACCGGTTCAAACCGGGGGATTTAATCAGAGCATGTATGCACGTTAAACCGGATACTGATGCTCAAGTAAAGATGGTGGTTTACGTGAGGGCTAATGGTACCTAGTGGATTATCATTTTCTAAAGGTTAAACCGCCGACGGTGGTATGGACAAAAACAGATCTAAAAATTGCTAAGTGCTACGCAAACAGGTTTCACAAGCTAAGGTTATCATTATGGATCTAGCACAATTCAGGAAAGGAAAAATATCAAAGCCCTAAAATGGCGACAGCAAAACAGAAAGGATCCAGATGGGATCTGCTCGTAGCCGAAAGGATACTATGGCAAGGCAAAATAAACTACAGCTTTGGCCGCAAGGGAAAGTTGTCAAGCTTATCTAGATTCGATGAGACAGTAAGGTCGAAGCAATGAACACTGATGAACACGGATGAACACCGAAGCCCTAACACAGATCTAGGGTTGAGGGAAGGAGGCTTACCGGGTTCACAGGAGTGGCGGACAAGTGCCGCAGATCTCTGGCACGTTCAGGTTGATGCAGCAGCTAGGGGCCATGCAGAGCTTGAGAGTCGAGGGCGGCGGCGGAGCTGTAGGGCTCGAGAGTCGCGAGGAGGAAGAAGAAGCACGGAAGGTGGAAAGAGAAAGACCCTTGGGCCTATTTATAAGGCGAATGGATAAGTAAGGCAAGCGCGGGAATCGAGGAGCCCGAACGGAGAATGGGGCACAGCTATCGCCTCGATCTTAGGAGATCAAATAATAAAAGGGGAATATATACGAGTTTTTATGCAGATGACGACACGGCGGTTTACGACGATTTCAGAAGATGACGTCACGGCGGTTTATAAGATCAACATGAAAATGTTCAAAACAGAATTTCTCTAAGTTGAAGATTGACATGAAGAGGTTCAAATCAATTTGGGGCCTAATGTTTGGGATATGACTACTGAGTGTAAACCGCCCAGGAGGGGCCGGATTACACTCACAAAGGAGTCCTGCATGAGAGCCCATGAAGATGAAGTATATGGCGCTTTAACTATGGAGGCTTAGAGGCCCAGAGCCCAATGGCGGATTAGGGCCATAGTAGTAAACCACCATACATGTGTAACTTGTATTATAAGATAGGGAAAGGAAGAAACCGAGCCGGACACTTGTATGAGCCGGCCTTGGGATTCTGTAGACCGGCCGGGCGTCAACCTGTGTATATATAGGGATGACCCGGCGGCGGTTCAGGGACAGGAAACAACAGCTCGAGAGATAGGTAAAGCGGATTTGCTCCCTGCTCATTGATATGAATCAATCCCACAAGAACTGGATCGTAGGCTTTTACCTTCACCGTAAGGGGCCGAACCAGTGTAAACTCCTGTGTCCTTTGTTCCGGTTTAACCCCTTCAAGTTAATCTCGTTGCGATGGCTCCACGACTAAGTCCTTTCGTTAGGACATCTGACGTGATAATTCCACGACACTTAGGCTGCTCCTTCTCTCGAGTGGGTGTTACTTTTGGGTGGCTAGTTCTTCTCTACGTTATCTGTCTCTCGTTGCCCGTATGCATGGGCTCCTGGGGGGGGGTTTATAGGCCAAACCCCCAGGGATACAATGGTAATGTTACAAGTTGGTGGGTCCGGGTTGTCAGCGTCCGGGGACCCGGGCTGGGGGCCTGTGGTTGGTCGGGTTCCCCTAGGTGCGGGCCCCGCGTGCCTAGGGGGGCTATGCGCCGTCTTGTCGATCATCAGGGCGTGGCCGAGTCGAGTCGGAGAGTTTGGCCGGGTTGCGGGGTTTGGCCGGGTCGAGCGACCCGGCAAAGCGTGTGCCGGCTTGAGGGGCGATGCCGGCCCCGTTTTTTGAAAAGGATCCGGGTTCCGTTACCTGCCCTGGGTTCATCCCCCCGACACCCTGCGTAGGCTTCGACCTATTGGTCCACATGTCAGCCTGCAAAAATGTGGCATATATTTAACCCATGTTTTCTAGAATGTACAGTCCATTTGCTGGGCTGGGTGAACAAATAATTTCACGTCAATGCGGCCCATTTATATTTTCTAAGAAATCCCAGCCCATTTGCACTTTTTTGAAATACACGAATTAGCTGGGCTCGTTCTATATATAATGTTAGGTTAGAAGGAGCAATTAATATCAAGAAATAAACCAGAGAGGACACATTTTTATGTATAAAATTAACAAATTAGCGAGCTATTGCTCAAAATAAAAATGAGTGCGTTATTATTACATTGGTCCTAAAAATCTTCGCAAGCTTTTGTACGCAATCACCAAAATTTTCCTTGCTTGTGAGTCAAAAACAACCAGTATTTTCCTTGCCAACTTCTGTTAAACATTTACTTTTATAAGTTAATAACACGTGTGATGTTTTTATAATGTATATATAAGTCTCTATAAAATATACGATAATAGTAATAATATAAATATATATAATGTGGTTAGAAAGGAAAACATAAATTGGACACATCAGTTCTTATATATAGATAAATAGAATAGAGATATGCGTTTTATTAAAAAAAATACATTGGGCTGCCAATCTTTAATAAAAAGCCCATAGGCCGGTATGGACCTCAAAAAATAAGTTGAAACCATTATCTCCGTATGTCGTGGGCTATGCATGTTAAAAAACAAAACCTAGGCCTAGCTGATAGTTGTTCGCCCTCTGGAAAAAATGATACTAGCTAGATCCCCGAGTGAACTGGATTAATGAGGGGGCCGGCGGCGCGACTGAAGAAGCACATCATGAGCAATTGTTTTTGTTCAGTGGATGGCTCTCGATGGCGTTTTTTTACTTGCCTCTGCACCATACAACTTGTATTTGTAGCCTCCCAATACGTGGTGGACCAGCAGCCCATTTGCTGGCTGGGCCAACCTACAGAAACCAGCAATCGATTTTTCATCAAGCCCTCATAACAACGCAGTACTATGTTTGTTTTGAGGCCGAAAACATTACGGCAGGGGTTGAGGGGGGAGGGGGGAAGACAAAGCAAAAAGATTAAAAAGAGTTGATGCGTCGTTGCTACCCTAACAAAGCAGGTGCAATTCTTCTCGGGAAGAAGGTGTGCCGTTAACACCCACACGTCATATATCCCACATTAGGCATCCTAAAAAGTTCACACACAAGTACAGCAGAAAAGGTAAACATTCGTATCAAACTCAGGTTCACATGACACGTTCATATTCATAGCCAACATTCACAATCAACAACTCAAAAGATTCATATATACACAAGTTCAGCATGTCTATGCATCCAAATGATTGATAGATCACAGGACAATATTCATAGATTATTCACAAAAAGATTTAGATATACACATGTTCAGTATGTTTATGCATCCAAATGATTGAGATCACAACCAATATCATCCATGGACGAACTTTAATTACCTAGGGTACTGACTGGTAAATGGTGTTAAGTCGGAGGTACTTCTTGCTAAAATTAATGCTTGTACGAGTAAACTTTCGAGTACATAAGAGGCAGCATAGTAAATCTGAACTTTGCTTGTAGGATTATCCTCAAATAGTGGCCTCGTGCCGGGGGAGGTTTGAAAAACTTGGCCATTACTTTCATCGAACTAGTTTACTGGCTCATCTTGGTCCTGTAGCTCGCGAAAATTCTACATTGCAGACAAGAAAGGAGGCGGTTGAGAAAATGAACCACCCAAATTTTTTGTGCAGTTCAACTGAAATGGAGCATCCCTGGTGTGCAGACTGATTAAGTGCTAGATGAATATACGCGTCAACCAACTTGTCTGGTATCTTTAGACTCCATGCCATATAGTTCGCTACCATATCTGCCGATAACCAACAGGCACAAGTTGGGACCAAAGACCGGACTGTGTTTTTCTGGGCTATGCGCCAAGCAATATTTTTGGTGTTCACTCTCCTAATACTTGGAGTTTGACAACTGGTTGATGCCGGTTGATACTCGAATGAATATAGGCACTTCTTCTTGTCAACATTGATGCTTGTCTGAGTGAACTTTGAAGTACATAGCAGCAACATAAGTATCTGTCCATCTGATCTTTTTGTGCAGTTCTACTGAAATCACCCAATGTAATGATTTGCATGCGAGTTTAGGCTCCAAGTTACTCCTTTATAAAATCGGCAAACAATAGCACAATACCAAATTACCAATACATATGACAAGCACAATAATCAGGATAAAGACCAGTACCAACCTGTGTGAGGTAGCATATAAATTACTATTTCCTTTGACTGGAAGCCGAGATAAGTGAAGTGACAGACAACAAAGGAAGGAAGCAAGCCCAGATTAGCGACTGGCAGGAAGGGATGGAAGTTGTCGAGGCAATGAAGCACCCAAAGTTTTTGTGTAGTTCCACCAAAATCGAGCATCCCTGTTGGCACATATATTGAGAGAGTGAGAATACTGTAATAGTGGGACTAGTCGATGAAACATACACTAAAAAATAGAAGCACCCTCATTATCTTAATGGGTAAAGTTAGCAACATAGTAGTCTTGCTTAAAGAGAGGTATTAGTTTATTTAATCAGTGCCAATTATCTCAACACTCAAAGCATTGCCATGTATCATAGGTTGCAAAACTTTAACGTGCAAAGATAAAGGAGTTTCTCATGACAGTAGCACGATACAAATTGAGATGACAACAAACTAATTTGGATGAAGTCCTTAGGCCCGTACCAACCTGAGGAAAAAAGATTATTCATGTAGTCCCATAAGAGATGATAAAGCACTCACTGGAATCACTCAATAGTACATATTTTTGTGCACTTCAAATGTATGGTTGAAATCACTCTTGTTTACCAGTGCTGAGATTATATCGAAAGATTATCAAGAACTTCCAGTAGAGTTAAAATACTGGCTGTGATACAGTTCATTGTATTGTCTTGTGTAGTTCCACTAAAGTGTATGATTGGCACCACATGATCCCTGTTTGCACAAGTAGGAACAAGGTAAAACCTTCATTAGCTTTGTGAGAAAGGATAGAAAGACATTAGCATATTACTCTAACAGTAGCATCAAATTCATGATGGAAAATACGCAAAACATTGCCTCATTGAACCAATGGCAATAAATTGATATGCAAAACAATAGCACTATTGTGTCATGACACTAATAATATTCCCTCCCTGCTCCACCACATGATTCACCTCCATAGACAAACATACACACGTACATGATTCATCATAGGGTGCTGCTAAAGATTTGTTTAACTCCGACAGGAAAATTAGGTAGCAATAAATTAGTGGTACTTAAGTACTCCTAATTAATTAAGTGACCTTGCAGGAGAGACAATAGAAGTGGAAGGGCTTCCTGCAGGATCGTCTCACATGTAAGGTAGACATTGTCGGAGCCCTTGAATGGCCTCGACTGAGGCCTCTGGCTTCAGCAAGATCACCTTGGCACTGTTTATTCTTCTTCTTCTCCCTCTTCATGCTTTGTTTCTCTTTCTCCTCACCAGTTGGTGAAACCAAGTACATGATTGTCCTTCTATTTCAAAATTGGTTTTGTCAGTGAGGGAGTACAAGTGTACTAGTAAAAAATAGCATTATTTTCCCATGGCAGTCGCAAAATAGAGATGAGCGCATGCGTTAAATATCACTCTTACCTAAATGAAGGTTATGGTGCCAATATGGATGATGAGGATTGGAACACAGATCTCCCTTTGTGCAGTTCCACCAAAATGAACCAACTATTCCATTCTGACATTCCAGTTGAACAACACAAAAGTCACTTCTTTTAAGAAGTGTTTTGTGCAGTGCACCAAAAGGTCACAACAACAACCAGGTGAAATGGATATCCCTGTTTGCATAAAAAGCTACAGAGGAAACAGTCAGAGTCTCAAAAATTACAGGCAAAAACATTTAGCTAAACTTGTCATGGCTTATAACAGTGGCATAGCTTCATTTTACCAGGGGAATTAGATTAAGAAACCTAAATATTTGGTATAAGGGCATGGGACAGTGGGTGCACCAGCAGTCCAGCACCATGTACCTAAACAGGGGCATAAAGTGGTGATTCATAGTTTGTTGCCCCGAGAAACAAACATCCAAGAAACATATCTGGGTTGGTCCCATTTTTGTTCACTCTAGCCACCTACTCCTATGTGTGGATAGCAAATCTAGTCCTCGTCATACCACGGTGTACAATGTTACCCCTATATTTGCCTTTTCGACCAAGAGACCGGTTGGATGACCAGGCTGTACTACTTTCACCCCCTTTCCTTCCTGTTTGTACCAAGTCCGATGTACATACTAAATTCCCCCACCCGTACTTTATTTCTTGTTTGAACCAAGTACAAGATTCGACTCCTTGAAGTAGCATTACCTCTAACAATAGAAAAAATTGGTGACGTTGGACCATCTGATCAAGAGGGGCTGAGAGGTAGAAAATGATGCACATGCAGCGACGTAGCGAGCTAGGGAAGTAGAGCTAAGGCGGTTTCAAAGGAAGATATACCTGAAGGTCATCGGGATGTGGATAGGTGGGCGGCAGGAGGCCGGATCTGCCCACACTAGGGCAACGATGAGGGGATTGGAGGACCTCCCGCGTCGGTGCTCGACCAGAGATAATGGTGCGGCCGGCAGTGGGTCTCCTCCCTCGTTGTCGATGACGTCCTAAGCGCTGCCCCTCCTCCCCTTCACCGTAGGAGGGGGATACGCCCGGATCTGTAACCAGCGGTGAGGATAGAAAGCCAATGTTTTTTGAAGGGAGAAAGACAGTGTTACCACCACTATCTTGTTTAGATCTAGAGAGTATGAGAGTGTGTGAATAGAGCAACCCTAGCAAGCAAGCGCGGAGGCTCCGACCTATATATACGTAGTGGGGTAGTTTTCCTTTTTCACTCCATCAAAACAATCATTGAAAATTGTGTACGTGCCAGATCACCGTTTTTAGTTGTTGATTGTCTTTTGAGATAGCTACCCGATTATTCCAAGTGGTGTTACGATGTGCCAGGTCGCACTTTGTATCGTTCAAGTCTAGTACAAGTCCCTCCATTCAATGAACAACCACCCCCTCGTAAAAATTGTGAACAAGCCCATGGCTAAAATTATCGGAAACATGGGCTACCCCAACATGCATTATTATTTATATTTTCCACTCCTTCCGTTCCTAAATATAAGTCTTTTTTATTAGTCACACCTAAGACAAGAATTTTTTTATTAGCAGTGAACCCCACATGTCATAGACACAAAAAGTGTGGCAAGATTCCCTTAGGCAAGCCAAAGTGTGTCTAACAATTTGAGCAACTCAAGTTAGGCAAGTGTGGCAAAAATAATGTGGCAACATAAGACAAACATAGTCACAATCCAAATAGCCCCGTAATTTTTTGTGACATGCATGAACATTTGGTTAGTTAGATTTATAGTCAAAATTTGGCAAGGTGCATCAAATCAACACATGCAAGTATCAAAAGGAAAGTCACGGCATCCATGCATGTGTTGTACTCCCTCCGTTTCCAAGTATATGTCTTTTTAGAGATTGCAACAAGTGACTACATACGAAGCAAAATGAGTGAATCTACACTCTAACATATGTCTACATACATCCGTATGTTGTAGTCTATTTGAAATGCCTTAACTGCACCTGCCTTTGGCTGCATGACAGGTGGGCCACCCACCTGTTGGGCCCACCTGTCATAGATGCAAAGGCAGGAGCAGTAAGTCAATGAAGCTGCATCCCTCCCTCGCGCATGAGCGTGGCGGCTGGCAGGACTAGGAGAAGCTTTCGCTACACGCTATCCCTCCCGCACGCGGTGGACGGATATGCAGCAGTGGATTCGATACTGTAGAAGTAGTAGTAACATCATTGTTCGTCTTCTCGAAGAGGCGAAGAGCCAAGTGCAACCTGAACGTCATAGTTGTGAATGCTCACGTGGCAGTCTTTGTGTAGGGGTGGGGCGTGGTGCGGTGCCTTGGAGCACGCATATAGTAAATGGAGACTTTGACGCCAAAGATCCAGAAATGGCAATCTACCGTAACGTCGTCCTAAAAATGTCAGCCCGGTTCGAAGGACTCGAATTCCACCATGTAGCCCGGGATAATAACCAGGCAGCAGACGTGTTGGCACGTATCGGTGCAAAACGCGACGCCGTCCCTCCAAACATCTTCCTGGAACGGCTCTTTAAGCCATCCGTATTATGGGAAGAGGAGTCCGGAAATAACAACCCGGAACCAACTGCACCACCCAACACAGAACGTTCTGACACAATCGGTGGCTCAGCCAATGAAATAACACCTTCAACCGACGAAATAATGGCCGTAATTGCCCCGTGGACGGAACCATTCCTAGCCTACTTAATCAGGCAGGAACTTCCCGAAGACCAAAATGAGGCCCGCTGCATAGTTCGGCGATCTAAAGCCTACAAGGTCCATGAGGGAGAACTTTATAAGAAAAGCACAACCGGAGTCCTTCAAAGGTGTATCTCCGAAGAGGAAGGGCGAAATCTCCTGGCTGAAATTCACACCGGACTCGGCGGGCACCACGCTGCAGCCCGGGCCCTCGTAGGAAGGCCTTCCGTACAGGATTTTATTGGCCGACAGCCCGGGCAGATGCTCAGGACTTAGTCCAACGATGCGTTGGTTGCCAGCTCTTTGCTAATCAAAGCCACATGCCACCCACCACCCTCAAAACTATACCCATCACTTGGCCGTTCGCGGTCTGGGGGCTTGACATGGTTGGACCCCTTAAAGGGGGAACCCACAAGCACAAATACTTATTGGTCATGGTGGACAAATTCACCAAATGGATAGAGGCCAAGCCGGCTAAAATGGCAGAATCCGGACCTGTGATAGACATCATATCCAGGGTAGTACACCGTTTTGGCGTCCCCCACAGCATCATCACTGATAACGGCACGAATTTCACGGACGACGAGGTTAAACTCTGGTGCAAAAACATGGGCATCAAGCTCGACTACGCTTCAGTCTACCACCCTCAAACTAACGGTCAAGTGGAACGAGCAAATGGTCTAATCATGAGCGGCATTAAACCCAGATTAGTGCGGTCCCTCACGGAATCTAACACGCACTGGGTAGAGGAGCTCGACTCCTTACTCTGGGGGCTGTGGACCACGCCAAACCGCACTACCGGATTCACACCATTTTTTATGGTATACGGCGCCGAGGCAGTTTTGCCCTGCGATATAATTCATGACTCACCTCGCGTGCGCATGTACGAAGAAAGAGAAGCCGAGTTGGATCGGCAGGACAGTTTGGACACCTTAGAGGAGGAGCGCGACGTGGCAAAATCCTGTTCCGCATTCTATCAGCAGCAGGCTCGAAGATATCAAAGCAGAGAAGTACGGGCCAAAACTTACAATGTTGGCCAGCTAGTTCTACGCCTGCCAGACAAGAAAAAGGACAAACTTAAGCCCAAGTGGGAAGGTCCCTTCATCATCGACCAAGTCCTTACCGGCGGTGCATACCGTCTACGCAACGCATCTAACAACCGACTCGAGCCAAACCCATGGAACGCAGCCCGTCTCCGAAGATTCTACGCCTAGCGCCAGACTCAGAGTTCGTCTCCTTCCTCCGTCCACCTTTCATATTTTTTCGCTGTCTTTGTTTTCCCTCCTTTTTCCTCCCTCTTTCAGTACAAGCCTCTTGAGGGCTGATCTGCGCTTTGTTCGCACTCACTCGATGTGCTACTCGCACTCGTTATACCTGGGGGCTTCTTTAACTGAAGCTTATTTATATGGGCTTCATGCCCAACACATGTGTCATACTTCCGCATGTACCTTTCACTCACCATTATATGCATCGATATGACTTAAGTTTTGGCCAAGCCGGGTTGCCTGGCTCCTGTGCTTACCCCTACGTTCCCGATTGTTCGACTAGGAGGTAAAGGGAGCACCTCTGCGATTGTTACTGCCGGGTCAGCCGGATGTGTACCTCAGACTGGGTGAAGCCGAAGGCTAGCGTTCTTAAGGGAATATTCGGTCGGTGACCTGAAAGATGATTTATTACTTATTTATTTATCTGCCCCCAGATGCTTTTTCTGCTCTTTTCGCAGTCCGGTCATGCACTTTAGGGCATGCCTCCCAGGGAAAGGAACCCCTAACGGAACTATTCTCCCTAGAAGATGTTTCTTACTAACCATGTAATATAACATAGCTAGTTGGGCACTTGTCTGATAAAGCACTTATGACCCCTACGCCTTGTCTCCATGCATGCCCCGGTTTTTCTTTTTTTATAACCGTAAGGGTATTCGGACACACTCCGGACTGTTGGGTCCCGAGGTTGAAGCGGAAAGGTCCGCAAAGACAAACGATCTACAATCCGGCTAGAAGGCATTTTACATGTCATTTTAAATTAGATCGTCAAACTGACTGATTGTACTCCTCTTCAATCCCATCTAACAGGCTGTCTAATTTACAGTCCTGTTGGGAATATTTCGCGGCCAACTCTACTTGGCCGTACATCAGGCTCACAGGGATTTCCTTCCCATCGGGCCCCGCAGGTCCGACCTCGGCCATGTGGTTTGGATCAGCCTTCGGGTACCGCGTCTTCACCATGGCCCAGGCCTCCCTGGCGCCTTGACGGCAGGCCGATATCTTCCACAGACGGAGACGCCGCCATACTCCCTGAAGCTTCTCAGCAAGCCCTCCAAGACCCTCGGGTAGGGAGACGGAAGGCCATAAGGCCTGAACGACGCCGCTCATCGCCTACCGAACATGTTCGTGCAGTTGCAGCAGCTCGGGAAGAGGGTCTCCCATGGAACCAGGCATCTCCTCCGCCGGACGACCCGTGAGCACACCTATAGACACATTTCTGTCAATCGACTTCCTCGCCGGACGACCCGTGAGCACACCTACAGACACATTTCTGTCAATCGACTTCCTCGCCGAACTCTTCTTTTCAAAAGAGTTTGCTCAAGCACTTACTATAAATGCCGCGACGAAGCCGCCGATTCTCCTTTACAGAGTTAGACAGCTGGACCCGAACAACTTTTAGTTCTTCGCCCAGCTGGGTGTTGGCATCCTGGAGTTTGTTCCTCTCCTGCTGCACCCTCATAAGCACCTTCTCTAACCGTCCTTCAGCTGGCGCAGCAGATGTTGCTTGTCCGGATCTAGTCCGGCACCCTCTGCAATATTATTGTCAGACTATACACACGCCACACTTCATAAACTATTTCTCTTTTCGAAATATGAATTACTAGAGGGGGTCTCTGTGGCTCCCCCGGCAGCGGCTAGTGCGGCCTCAAGTTGGGCCTTGCATTCTTGAAGCTCCTGGGACAGGTGGGTATTCTTGTCTGTAAGATCCTGCATAACAAATGATCCTTAAATCAGTTAGTTTAACTATTTTAAGTCTCGGGGGCTACTGGCATATATAACTATTAAAATTCCTCACCCGTATGTCTTTTACATACTGCTCCGTGGATCTGGTTAAACCATCTTGAGCAGCACAGAGGTGCGCGTCTCCCGCATTAAAGGCATTCAACGCCTCTGGGGAGAAACACGCGTCATGAAGAACTGTCCGACGGCGCCTGTGATTCATGGCGCTCTCCACCTCAGATCTGGTGGTGGACAACCTGTCGGCATCCTCCGTTGGAGGAGCATCCGGCTCGCGCCTTGCGCTCGCCTCCCTCTCCGGACCAGGCGTTGGAGCCTGGCTGGCGGAGGCTTGGTTGGCAACCTCTCCGGACTCAGTCCGGTGAGTGCTCTTTCTCCTGGAAGAATCATGAGCATTAATATACCCCCCAGGAGTCTTTCCCTTAAAAGACAATGGTGCGCCATACCTTTGCGGCGACGTTTCGATTCGTGCCACACTCCTCTTCCGCCTGCTGGGCCGCACTGACCTTGGTTGGACGGTCGCCGCGGGCTCGGCTTCCCGCCATAAAGGCCCCTCCTGCGAAGCACCATTGGTACACGGTGGTCAGAAATAAGCATTAAAAAGGTAATGGTGTCAGGACTTCGGTCGTACTCACCTGGGAAGCCGGGGATAAACCGGGGTAGTCAGCCGTAATGGCGACTAGATCATTGTCTATGCTGAGCTGGTGGAACACCCCGTCAATCAGTTCCACCATTATGTCCGGATCCTCTCCGGAGGCCGGATCAAGGGATCTTCCTGGATCCTCGGGTTGCGGAGTCGGGATTTCTATGCCCTCCACATCCCGGCGCAGTTCCTGCGTCGAAATCATAACGTAAGACGCTTATCTTTGAAGGAACGAATCAGATATATAAACGTCCGCTTACCCAGCTCCGAGGGTTATTCATGGAGAATCCATTCAATGGACTCGTGCGGACGAAGTCCTCCTTTTACCCCTTGTACAAGCCGGACAGGACCTTCACCAGATCGGCGGCCGATCCCGGCCCCTTGCGGCCATGACGGGTGGCGTCATTCTCCCTGTTGAAATCCCACATGGGGTGGCCCCTATATTGGAGCGGCTGCACCCCTCGCATAATGCATGTGGCCATGACTCCAATCATCGTTAATCCGGAATGAGCCAGTAACCGTATCCGTCCCATCAGATAGTGGACGCTCCTATCATCTTCCCGTTTAGGGCTCCGCGGGCGCCAACTCAGGCGTTTCTTCAGAGGAGCGTTGCTAAACTCCGGGAGGCCGATCCGAACTGGATCCGGCAGCGGGGCGTCTTCCATATAGAACCACTCCAAACGCTAGTCTTCGGACGCCTTCTTCGGGGTTCCGGATAGATATCTGGTCCCGGCGATGCGCCATATTTCGGCTCCGCCCACTTGATATATCGACCTCTCGTGAGAACGGGGTACGAGGCAAAACAGTCTCTTCCACAACGCAAAATGGGGCTCGATGCCCAAGAACAGCTCGCAAACAGCTACAAAGCCCACGATGTGCAAAATGGAGGCAGGTGTGAGGTGGTGAAGTTGGAGTCCCTAGAACTCCAGGAGCTCCCGGTGAAACGGATGTATGGGAAATCCGAGTCCCCTTATTAAGTAGGGGACGAAGCATACCCGCTCTCCTTTGGAGGGATTGGGGATGCTCTCCGCCTGCTTCCCACCCTTGTAGGTGGCCAGTCCGGCTCGAACCGGAACCATAGAGGCTGGGGGAAGGTATCCCTCTGCTTAGAGCGTCACTAACTCGCTATGCGGGACTGAGCATCTCCTCCAATCTCCTGGCTGAGGGCTGGGAGCACGAGAAGAGGAGCCGCGTCGACTATCCATGTTGGAATGGATTCTTGTCAGATGCGCTTCGATGAATACTTGCGGAAGGAGGATGGTGTGATTCGGATCTGGATCCACGCCTCTCTTATAGGCGGCTTATTCGGGCAGCTAGGGGGGTAAAATGAAAGATACCCTGGCTTTTCGCATTCATACAACATGTGGAAGAGGGCCATTATTGGGCGTGGAAGCCAAGGAGCGCAACATTTATGAAGAAACTGGACACTATTCGGCTAACACATGGAATATGGAGGAGAACCCGCCTTGCAAATGCCGAAGACAACATACGCGCCAGACTCGTCGTCATTGAATCCTGGTTCGGGGGCTACTGAGGGAGTCCTGGACTAGGGGGTGTCCGGATAGCCGAACTATCATCATCGGCCGGACTCCAAGACTATGAAGATACAAGATTGAAGACTTCGTCCCGTGTCCGGATGGGACTTTCCTTGGCGTGGAAGGCAAGCTTGGCGATACGAATATGTAGATCTCCTACCATTGTAACCGACTCTATGTAACCCTAGCCCTCTCCGGTGTCTATATAAACCGGATGGCTTTAGTCCGTAGGACGAACAACAATCATACCATAGGCTAGCTTCTAGGGTTTAGCCTCCTTGATCTCGTGGTAGATCTACTCTTGTAATACCCACATCATCAATATCAATCCAGCAGGACGTAGGGTTTTACCTCCATCAAGAGGGCCCGAACCTGGGTAAAACATCGTGTCCCTTGTCTCATGTTACTATCCGCCTAGACGCACAGTTCGGGACCCCCTACCCGAGATCCGCTGGTTTTGACACCGACATTGGTACTTGCTACTTTTGTTTGATAGTGAATCATGCGAACCCTCTCCGAGTTATGGAAACAGATGTACCCTCAGCAACTTTTGATGTAATATATGGCATGCTTAGATGTAAGTTTGAACTGTTTATCATAACAGCAGGGCTTGTTTGATGATTCTTGGTGTTAGTAGGCTAGATAATGTGCGAGCTATAGTACTTGCAAAACACTCACCGAAGGTAAACGTTGGGGATGATGAACTCGTGGTACGCTTATACATATCCGTCGTTGATCGGCCAATAGCCCAAGCTCCTAAAATTGTATGCTTAGCGATCGATCAGACAATAGTTGACACGGATACATTCATGCCTCATTTGGTTCACAGGGTAGGAAAATGATAGCAAAAGTATGGAGACGTACAACACAAAATCATAGCAGTACAGAGACGTACTCCCTCCGTTCCAAAACAAATGACCTAGGCGGGCTAGTTTGGCCTAGTGGGTTTCAGTGATATGACATGGTACAGTGCCGTCCAGTCTTCGCGTGTGGTAGCAGTATTGCGGGTACAATATGTTTTTTTGAAGAAGCGGAATTCAACAAAGTCATGATGGTTCCTTCGTCCGATCAACTTACATTGGGAAAGGTTGGGCCTGCGCTACAACCGGGGTGGACTAGGATAATTTTTTGCATGGCAGGTGGACCAGGATGGTCGATGTCCCACATGTCGGTGAAGGAAAGTATTCTTTCCGATATAGAGGACGAACAATGGGTATTCATTGTTTATTTTTGATGAAAGCTAGTGTCTTCACTATTGCGACGGAGGAGTGTGAAACACGGCAGCCCAGTGAACTTGGCATGTGCACCACTCCCTCCTTCCTCATGTAATACTACCATAGTGTTGACTATAAGGTTACAACGTTTTCTCACTTTCTCTCTATCTATTTCCTCTCAAATGTTTTTTACCTTTCTTTTTTAGACACAATTGTTTTTATGCCTCTTTTTTTTAGAATTAGTTTTTTTATACCTAGGAGCACGTGTAGAGACGGGCTCTTGCAGATCCCACTCCTTGACTTTGTCAATGCCTCTCTCTCCTCCACATAAGCGGGCTTATAGCCCAGTATTTTACTGGTACTACTTGCTATGAATGCAGGCAGCTGGCGTCTGAGGAGGGAGGGTGCGCGGGGAGGTGGGGGGGGGAGGTTTCTGCTGGGCCAGGGCCGTCAGAAGCGGGCTTGGAAGCGGTCCAGACTCCCGCATGGCCCACCTCACATTATCACCATATATTTCTTGGAGTCCGTGCGCGGCGGGCGGGTGATCTCTTCTCCCTTACCCGTCTCTCTCTTCTCAGCTGACGCCCGCCGAGCGATTAGATTTCGGCTATCGACGGTTTATTCAATTGCAGTCCCACATGTCAGTGAAATTGCAAGACAATGCATGTCCCCTCTGGTGAGCGGCGTGAGAGCGGGCTGTCGGGGGTGCGACGCGTACGAGTCATAAGTCTGCCACCTTTTCCTTTTGAACTTGCAAAGCATAACATTTTCGTGCGATCGATTGATAGAAATCCAGAATAAAATGACGAGGGCGGTGCTTTCCCATGTGTTAGGCGGGCTAGTTTGAGTGATATGACGTGCTATAGTGCCGTCCACTTGCTCCATTTTTATGTAAGCAAGAGTTTACACTCTTACGTGGGAGGAGTGCGGAACACGGCGGATCTGATTTTGATCGAGGGATAACTGTTCCCTGCCAAATAATGGAGCACTGTTAGCGATTATAACATGATAGTTAGGGCATCTCCAGCACTGGCCCACAAATTTACACCAGCATCTGTCCGAGGACACTGATGGATGCCATCCGATGCTGCCCACATACCTTTCGACAACTATATGAACTAACCGGACGAAATTCGTGCAAGCAAAGCAAATTTCAAATTAACCGGATGAAATTCATTACATTTTGAAAACTTTTCCTACAAACTGGACGAAATTCATTACATATTTCGAACAAACTGTACTAAAACCTACTGTAAACCTAATCTAAATGATCGCCGGCGCCCGACCACCATGTACGACCATGAACCCGAGAAAGTTGGCCATTGCCTTTGCCTCCTGCTCATCCGCCTCGATAACCTCCTCCTTCGGAGCACCAAGTTTTGAAGATTTCTGCCTCCACGTCACCGTCAGGCGGCTAATCGGCCACCGATGTTTATCCCACCAAGCTTGGCATCGACGGAGTGGAGTAGCGGTGGCCTTTCTGGGACCAGACCAATGGCAACCTACCATGTACTACTCTTCCTCGCTGCCAGCTGCGCCCACGCACGGGCGCCGATTTCGTGGTCATGGTGGCGGAGGGTGGCCGGGGGGGGGGAGTCATGTAGGATCAAAAGTATGTCTAGAGGGAGGGGGGTGATTAGACTACTTGACCAAATAAAAACTTAACCTTTTCCCAATTTAGTTCTTGGCAGTTTTTAGCCACTTAGCACAAGTCAAGCAATCAAGATACAGTTCAAGCAAGCATGCAAAATAGTATATGAGCAGCGGAAAGTAAAGCATGCAACTTGCAAGAAAGTAAAGGGATGGGATTTGAGTATGCAGACGCAATTGGAGACACCGATGTTTTTGGGGTGGTTCTGATAGGTGGTGCTATCGTACATCCACGTTGATGGAGACTTCAACCTACAAAGGGTAATGGTTGCGCGAGTCCAAGGAGGGCTCCACCCACGAAGGGTCCACGAAGAAGGAACCTTGTCTATCCCACCATGGGCATCTCCCATGAAGGACTTGCCTCACTAGGGTAGATCTTAACAAAGTAAGCGATCTCGTTTCCCTTACAAACTCTTTGGTTCAACTCCACAATCTTGTCAGAGGCTCCCAAGTGACACCTAACCAATCTAGGAGACACCACTCTCCAAAAGGTAATAGATGGTGTGTTGTTCATGGACTCCTTGCTCTTGTGCTTCAAATGATAGTCTCCCCAACACTCAAGTCTCTCTCATAGGATTGGATTTGGTGGAAAGAAGATTTGAGTGGAAAGCAACTTGGGGAAGGCTAGAGATCAAGATTCATATGGTTGGATTGGAATATCTTGGCCTCAACACATGAGTAGGTGGTTCTCTCTCAGAAATTGAATGCTGGAAATGTAGGCACGTTCTGATGGCTTCCCTCACAATGAGGAGAGGGTGGAGGGGTATAAATAGCCTCCACACAAAATCTAACCGTTACACACAATTTACCAAACTCGGTGGGATTGGATCAGAAAACTCGGTCGGATCGATTTAGTTCATAATGTGACCGTTAGGAATTTTGTTGTGGGACCGACATGTCAACTCGGTGGGAACGATATCATTAGGGTTAGGGCATAACGTAATCTTGGTTTGACCAATTACGCAAACTCGGTTGGATCGACTTTGGTAATAAGCAAACTAGGGAGTTGGTTAGGCAAACTCGGTGGGACCGATTCGCTCGTCTCAGTGGGACCGAAGCGTTACGAGAAGGAAACAAGAAGTTTGCATTGCAGACTCGGTGGGACCGATCGCTCATCTCGGTTGGACCAAAATGTTAAGAAGGGAAACAGGGAGTTTGCAATCCCATCTCGGTGAGACCGAGATCCCTATCGGTTAGACCGAAGTGACTAGGGTTTATGGCAACAGCTATGTCAAATGAACTCGGTGGCGCCGGATGGATCAAATCGGTGGGGCCGAGTTTGACTTTTGGTTTGGGACATATGTGGATATGAGAAAGTGGTTGAGGGCTTTTGGAGCATATCACTAAGCATTTTGAGCAAGCAAGCCATTAAGCAACACCTCATCCCCTTTTAATAGTATTGGCTTTCCTATAGACTCAATGTGATCTTGGATCACTGAAAATAGAAAATTTAGAGTCTTGAACTTTAGAGCTTGAGCCAGTCCTTTCTCCTTAACATTTTGAGGGGTCCACATTCCAAATCCATGCCATGCCAGTCAGTGGACTTTCCTGAAATATTCATCTTGTAATAGCATTAGTTCAATGAGCTATATGTTCTTAATCATTACCAAAACCACCAAGGGATAGTTGCACTTTCAATCTCCCCCTTTTTGGTAATTGATGACAACATATAGATCAAAGCTTCGACAAATGATAATAAGATTGAAATACGTTGTCGCTTTGAGAAGTATGTGATAAGCAAGAGCTCCCCCTAAATTTGTGCATTATTTAAAATTTGCTTTGGACTGCAAATGCACAATCTGTTAGGATCATGGGTCACTCTTCCATGTCACATACATCTTGGTGGAGCGCTCAAAATGATAAAAATGTAAAACATGACTCATCACCAAGCAAAGTGAATGATCATAAATGAACATAAGGGATAATATCATTCAAGCACACATTAAAGTAGCATAATGATCAACCACATGATCATCCAAGTATCTCACAAAAGAACATAGTGTATCAAGCAAACACACAATAAAGTTCAACCAAATAAAGAGCAAGAGAGACAAAAAGCAACACTATCTCCCTCGAAGACTATGATCTATACATATTTCTCCCCCTTTGGCAACAAATTACCAAAAAGTTCAAACATGCATAGTGCTATGTGACTCTCAGGCTTGGTCTCCATGAGGTGGTGTAGTGATGACTCCCAGGACGAAGGCTTCTGTTGATGTAGCTGGAGCTGGTGGAGTGGCTGCTGGAGGTGGCACTGAAGCTGTGGCTGCTGGTGCAGATGTGGTTGCTCTAGTGTCAGGAACAGGCACTACATCAGACCTCTAACCTCTTGGCACATGCACTCGCTGAAAAACATCTGTTGTTGTCTTTCCCTTCTTCTCCTCTACTTCCTCCTGGAGCTGCTCTACTGCTGACTGAATCTCAGTTACTTTGACATCAAGATCATAGAACTTTTGCTCAATGATCCTCTCCAAACTCTCCTGATTTTGAGTCAGGGTGGCCAAGCCCTTCTCAATCCTCAAGGTGGATTGGATCAGAAATCCAAGTTGATCTTGTTTGCTCTTTAGGAATACCTACGATGCCTCTTCTGCACTTGATATCTTTGCAGCTTTCTCTGCCCTTGCTTTAGCTCTTTTCTCATGTACTTGCACTGATGAAGGATCATTCTCATCCATGACCACGGTGTTATTCTCAAAATATGGATTGAGAGGTAAATGCTCCTTGTCCAACAAATAAGTGCATGTGCCCATCTTTGAGTTGATGAGCACGTGAATCTGTGGAGCATACCCACAAGACCTCTTCTGATCTGTTGCTGTCCTCTTGATTGTTTCCATAATCAGACTCATCACTTTGAGCTTTTGAGGGACATAAAAAATGTGCAACAAGTTGATGGAATGTCCTCTTATCATTCTTTGATCTCCAAACTTGGGCAAAAGAGTATGCCTCAGGATGGTGTTGATTGTAGGCATACCAGACAATAGAAACTTCACCGATCCCAACTTATGAATTTCCAGGGCATCATCAGGAATTTCCTTGTACATACTTGCCATTGAGTTGTGATCTTTCTTCTTCTTGGCATACACATCCAAGTCATCCTCATGAGCTGCTTGGGTATTTATCAATTTGGCCCATTCATCAACAATGGATTGGTACCTAGTACCTTCTGACATCCATACAATCCTTCCATCAGGATAGAAGTGAGCAATGGAGTAGAATTGCATGATCAGCTCATCATTCCACTTAGTGAGCTTCTGGCCAACAAACTTGTCCACTTCACAAGCCTTAAATCTATCATAGACACCTGGGAAATGATCTTCATTCTCTCTGATGTATGTTCGGTCAACCCATCTCATGTCACAGACAATTGGCTTCTTGTCAAGCAGAATTGTCTCATAAAAGTCTTGTTGTTCCTTAGTGTGGAACG
Organism: Triticum dicoccoides; assembly: GCF_002162155.2. Lineage (NCBI taxonomy): Eukaryota > Viridiplantae > Streptophyta > Magnoliopsida > Poales > Poaceae > Triticum > Triticum dicoccoides. Next base: position 291,316,740 of record NC_041389.1, read on the forward strand.
TGCAGTCCACAGTAGTTCTCCTCACAGCATAAGGGTCACTTTTCCTCCAAAGTCTCAGACCTGCACCCTTCCTGATGCTCATGTCCTCTGCCACTGGATGTGTGTCATTGTGGTCTGGGATCTTTGGCTTGAGCTTTCTCAGCACTTGGGCTTCAACTTCTTCTTCTTCAGCTTCAGGCACTAGGGCCTTATTCTTCTCCTCAGCAGGGATGTTTCTTGTGCTTCTCTTGGGTGCAGACTTGGTGGCTTGAGCTACAGCTTTGGGAGCAGACTTGGGCTTAGGAGCAGCCCCTAACTTGATTGCATCTCCCATAAGCTTTTGTGCCTTAGGTGCTGGAGCAGCATCCTCTTCCTCTTCCTCTTCATCATCAGAAGGATCTCTCACCATAGTTGACTTTCCAAGAACTTTATCTATAGTGGTTCTTGCCCTCTTCTTCTTCTTGTCATCACCAGCTGCCTCTCCTTCATCAGATTCAATTGTGAATTTCATAGTTTGTCCTGTGGCAACCTTTCTTGGCTTGGATGTTGGGATTCTCCTAGCTGGTGCCTTCTTGTTCAAGCCAGGCTTAGTGGATGCAGTAGTGCCAAACTCATTCTTCACCACTCTTTTCTTTGAGATGGCCTCATCTTCAGCTGCAACATAATCTTCATCTTCAGAATCTGACGTTCTCTTCTTGCTTGCTTTAGTGGCTGCCTTGGGCAAGTTACTAGGTGTGCTCCTGCTGCCCTCATCATAGCTGCTTGAGGGAATAGTGCCCTCACTCATATGCTCTAGCTGTTCAGATGTGTTCTGGCTATCTCTCTGGTCAGACATCTTGGCAGGCAACTGACAGCAGACCCTGTGAATAGATTATAGATGAGGTAGAGTAGATGAGCATCACAAATTACAGAGGTTTTGCAAAAGAAATGAGTCAAAAACTTTGTTTTAGTTCTCTATAGAAATGATCTCAGAGCTACCGAATTGACAAACTCGGTGATACCGAAGCAACAGTTGGAACCTAAACTAGTGAACTTGGTCAGACCGAGTCACATTTTGGTGGCACCGAGATTGCTAGGGTTTCACAGAATATTGAACTCGTTCACACCGATTTGCAGTTTTTGGTCAGACCAAAAAACACATGTGCAATGGCCTAAGACAAATCGGTGAGACCAATTTCTACGATTCGGTCGGTTCGAGATGAGTTCTGCGGAGAGCTAACCCTAAAATTTTCGAATCAAGCTAGGCCTAAGGAAGATTTTGCTGGATAGATCGATTTCTTTCGTGGCAAGAATCATGGCATTGCCCTCGTGCTAGGAATCAGAGTTAAAAGGACATCACAAGGGGTCGAACACTTACCCTAGTTCGGCGGGTGTTCGCTACAGCAGCGACGGCGGAGCAGATTCCATCGGCGGCAGCAGAAACCAGTAGCGGGAGGTTGCTGGCGGTGAGGAGGCAATCCGGAGACCCAAGGAGGCAGAGATGGACACGCGCGGGCTGAGGGGTTTTGAAGAATTTTCCAAAATCTCACCCGTGGGTATTTATATCCTGACCCTGTCGGTGTGACCGAGTGGAACAACTCATGGCACCAAGATTGCAAAATCGCAAGCGGTTGCTGCAACTCGATGTGACCGAAGTGTTCAAATCGGTTGCACCGAGATGAAAACCTAGATCAACTTAGTGAACTCGGTTTGACCGAAATGGGTGACTCGGTCAGAACGAAATGCACAAAGAGGTTGTGGAAGTTTAAGTCTATGACGAATCGAGGAGTCCGAGTGCTCCTCACACGGAGTGGTTCGAATCTGACTTGATCAAACTTTGTGATGTAGCATGAATAGAGTTTGAGACGAGAAAAGCATAGGTAGCTAGAGAAGGTTCTTAGGCATTCTTGTCCATCCACTTGGCAAAAGAAAGAGCCAACCAATCAAAACAACAAGTGGATTCCCTCGAGTGAGTAAAATATGCAACCAACATGCTCACACTATAAAATGGCAAATGAAATATGTGGCAAAGCATGCACAATCATTCTAGTATCTATCAAGCAATTTGCGATGACTAGGTTATCTATATATGAGTATATTGACTTAGGAGTCAAATGAGAACATTTGATCATAGGTCATACTCATCGTTTAAGCACAAGTGGGGTACCACTTTTACATAAAGCATTGTTGTGTTCACACCAATAGAGTTTCTTTAGCTCAATTCTTAGAGTAAAGCTCCCCCTAGATGTGATATCCCCCCTAAGAGGGATGAACTAACCTTGGGTTTTGTCGATGATGACTTCATATAGGTGTTGAAGATGTGGATGATCAATCTTGATGTAGATCATTTAGAGCTATCCATTGGAGTGAGTTGCACTTTCAATACCTACACGGGTTAGTCCCACAAGGAACAAGCAAGAATATCCATAGACATAGAGTGAAGCACACACAAGTTGATGTCCATGAAAGCATTTGGATACCTTGTCCCTTGTCTTACCAACAAGAGGGTTTGTGACTCCTTCAACTAGTGCAAGATGTGGAAGTTGATTGTACTTGTCCTTGCGAAAATGATGTGAGTGAAGTGTGTTGGCGGAGTCACCCTCAAGAACTCTCTAGTTCTTCTTCTTTGGGATCCACATCATCTTGATGGGAATCCTTGGGGTTTTATGTTCGGGAACGTAGTAATTTCAAAAAAAATCCTACGCACACGCAAGATCATGGTGATGCATAGCAACAAGAGGGGAGAGTGTTGTCCACGTACCCTCGTAGACCGAAAGCGGAAGCGTTAACACAATGCGGTTGATGTAGTCGTAAGTCGACCGATCCAAGTACCGAACGTACATCACCTCCGAGTTCAGCACACGTTCAACACAATGACGTCCCTCGAACTCCGATCCAGCCAAGCTTTGAGGGAGAGTTCCATCAGCATGACAACGTGGTGACGATGGTGATGTTCTACCGATGCAGGGCTTCGCCTAAGCACTGCTACGATATTATCGAGGTGGATTATGGTGGAGGGGGGCACCACACACAGCTAAGAGATCCAAGGGATCAATTGTTGTGTCTATGGGGTGCCCCCTCCTCCGTATATAAAGGAGGGTAGGAGAGGGCCGGCCAGGAGGAGGAGGCACGCCCAAGGGGGGGAGTCCTACTCCCACCGGGAGTAGGACTCCTCCTTTTCCTATTTGTAGAGGGAGAGGGAAGGAAGAGGAAGGAGGGAGGAAGGAAAGGGGGACCCGACCCCCTTCCAATTCGGATTGGGCTTGGGGGGGCCTCCCTTGCTCCTTTCCCCTCCTTTCCACTAAAGCCATTAAGGCCCATATACCTCCCGGGGGGTTTTGATAACCTCCCGGTGTTCCGCTATTATCCTGATCTCACCCGGAACCATTCTGGTGTCCAAATATAGTCGTCCAATATATCGATCTTTATGTCTCGACCATTTCGAGACTCCTCGTCATGTCCGTGATCACATCCGGGACTCTGAACTACCTTTGGTACATCAAAACACATAAACTCATAATATAACCGTCATCGAACTTTAAGCATGCGGACCCTACGGGTTTGAGAACTATCTAGACATGACCGAGACACGTCTCCGGTCAATAACCAATAGTGGAACCTAGATGCTCATATTGGCTCCCACATATTCTACGAAGATCTTTATCGGTTAAACCGCATAACAACATACATTGTTCCCTTTGTCATCGGTATGTTACTTGCCCGAGATTCGATCGTCGGTAACTCAATACCTAGTTCAATCTCGTTACCGGCAAGTCTCTTTACTCATTACGTGATGCATCATCCCGTAACTAACTCATTAGCTACATTGCTTGCAAGGCTTATAGTTATGTGCATTACCGAGAGGGCCCAGAGATACCTCTCCGACAATCGGAGTGACAAATCCTAATCTCGAAATACGTCAACTCAACAAGTACCTTTGGAGACACCTGTAGAGCACCCTTATAATCACCCAGTTATGTTGTGACGTTTGGTAGCACACGAAGTGTTCCTCCGGTAAGCTGGAGTTACATAATCTCATAGTCATAGGAACATGTATAAGTCATGAAGAAAGCAATAGCAACATACTAAACGATCAAGTGCTAAGCTAACGAAATGGGTCAAGTCAATCACATCATTCTTCTAATGATGTGATCCCACTAATCAAATGATAACTCATATTCATGGTTAGGAAACTCAACCATCTTTGATCAATGAGCTAGTCAAGTAGAGGCATACTAGTGACACCATGTTTGTCTATGTTTTCACACATGTATTATGTTTCCAGTTAATACAATTCTAGCATGAACAATAAACATTTATCATGATATGAGTATATAAATAATAACTTTATTATTCCCTCTAGGGCATATTTCCTTCAGTCTCCCACTTGCACTATAGTCAATAATCTAGATTACACAGTAATGATTCTAACACCCATGGAGCCTTGGTGCTGATCATGTTTTGCTCGTGGAAGAGGCTTAGTCAACGGGTCTGCAACATTCAGATCCGTATGTATCTTGCAAATCTCTATGTCTCCCACTTGGACCTTGTCCTAGACGGAATTGAAGCGTCTCTTGATGTGCTTGATTCTCTTGTGAAATCTGGATTCCTTTGCCAAGGCAATTGCACCAGTATTGTCACAAAAGATTTTCATTGGAGCCGATGCACTAGGTATGACACCTAGATCGGATATGAACTCTTTCATCCAGACTCCTTCATTTGCTGCTTTCGAAGTAGCTATGTACTCTGCTTCACATGTAGATCCCGCCACGACGCTTTGTTTAGAACTGCACCAACTGACAGCTCCACCATTCAATATAAACACGTATCCGGTTTGCGATTTAGAATCGTCCGGATCAGTGTCAAAGCTTGCATTGACGTAACCATTTACGAATAGCTCTTTGTCACCTCCATAAACTAGAAACATATCCTTAGTCATTTTCAGGTATTTCAGGATGTTCTTGACCGCTGTCCAGTGATCCACTCCTGGATTACTTTGGTACCCCCCTGCTAAACTAATAGCAAGGAACACATCAGGTCTGGTACACAGAGCCTATGGCTGAAGCATAGGGAACATCTTTCATTTTCTCTCTATCTTCTACGATGGTCGGGCGTTGAGTCTGACTCAACTTCACACCTTGTAATACAGGCAAGAACCCTTTCTTTGCTTGATCCATTTTGAACATTTTCAAAACTGTATCAAGGTATGTGCTTTGTGAAAGTCCAATTAAGCGTCTTGATCTATCTCTATAGATCTTGATGCCCAATATATAAGCAGCTTCACCGAGGTCTTTCATTGAAAAACTTCTATTCAAGTATCCTTTTATGCTATCCAGAAATTCTATATCATTTCCAATCAACAATATGTCATCTACATATGATATCAGAAATGCTACAGAGCTCCCACTCACTTTCTTGTAAATACAGGCTTCTCCAAAAGTCTGTATAAAACCATATGCTTTGATCACACTATCAAAACGTTTATTCCAACTCCGAGAGGCTTGCACCAGTCCATAAATGGATCGCTAGAGCTTGCACACTTTGTTAGCACCTTTAGGATTGACAAAACCTTCGGGTTGCATCATATACAAATCTTCTTCCAAAAGTCCATTCAGGAATGCAGTTTTGACATCCATTTGCCAAATTTCATAATCATAAAATGCAGCAATCGCTAACATGAGTCAGACAGACTTAAGCATCGCTACAGGTGAGAAAGTCTCATTGTAGTCAACCCCTTGAACTTGTCGAAAACCTTTCACAACAAGTCGAGCTTTGTAGATAGTAACATTACCATCAGCGTCAGTCTTCTTCTTGAAGATCTATTTATTTTCGATGGCTTGCCGATCATCGGGCAAGTCAACCAAATTCCACACTTTGTTCTCATACATGGATCCCATCTCAGATTTCATGGCTTCAAGCCATTTTGCGGAATCTGGGCTCATCATTGCTTCCTCGTAGTTCATAGGTTCGCCATGGTCAAGTAACATGACCTCCATAATAGGATTACCGTACCACTCTGGTGCGGATCATACTCTGGTTGACCTACGAGGTTCAGTAGTAACTTGATCTGAAGTTTCATGATCAATATCATTAGCTTCCTCACTAATTGGTGTAGGCGTCACAAGAACCGGTTTCTGTGATGAACTACTTTCCAATAAGGGAGCAGGTACAGTTACCTCATCAAGTTCTACTTTCCTCCCACTCACTTCTTTCGAGAGAAACTCCTTCTCTAGAAAGGATCCGAATTTAGCAACGAAAGTATTGCCTTCAGATCTATGATAGAAGGTGTACCCAATAGTCTCCTTTGGGTATCCTATGAAGACACATTTCTCCGATTTGGGTTCAAGCTTATCAGGTTGAAGTTTTTTCACATAAGCATCGCAGCCCCAAAACAATAGCGGTAAATCAGTAAGAGACATCATAGATCGCACAATATCTAGTAAAGTATGATTACGATGTTCGGACACACCATTACGTTCTGGTGTTCCGGGTGGCGTGAGTTGCGAAACTATTCCGCATTGTTTCAAATGTAGTCCAAACTCGTAACTCAAATATTCTCCTCCACGATTTGATCATAGAAACTTTATTTTCTTGTTACGATGATTTTCCACTTCACTCTGAAATTCTTTGAACTTTTCAAATGTTTCATATTTATGTTTCATTAAGTAGATATACCCATATCTGCTCAAATCATCAGTGAAGGTGAGAAAATAACGATACCCGCCGCGAGCCTCAATATTCATCGGACCACATACATCAGTATGTATGATTTCCAACAAATCTGTTGCTCACTCCGTAGTTCCGGAGAACGGCATTTTAGTCATCTTGCCCATGAGGCACGGTTCGCAAGTACCAAGTGATTCCAAAAGTCCATCAGTATGGAGTTTCTTCATGCGCTTTACATCAATATGACCCAAACGGCAGTGCCATAAATAAGTTGCACTATCATTATCAACTCTGCATCTTTTGGTTTCAACATTATGAATATGTGTATCACTACTATCGAGATTTAATAAAAATAGACCACTCTTCAAGGGTGCATGACCATAAAAGATATTACTCATATAAATAGAACAACCGTTATTCTTTGATATAAGTGAATAACCGTCTCGCATGAAACAAGATCCAGATATAATGTTCATGCTTAACGCTGGCACCAAATAACAATTATTCAGGTCTTAAACTAATCCCGAAGGTAGATGTAGAGGTAGCGTGCCGACCGCGATCACGTCGACTTTGGAACCATTTCCCACGCGCATCATCACCTCGTCCTTAGCTGATCTTCGCTTAATCCGTAGTCCCTGTTTCGAGTTGCAAATATTAGCAACAGAACTAGTATCAAATACCCAGGTGCTACTGCGAGCATTAGTAAGGTACTCATCAGTAATATGTATATCACATATATGTTTGTTCACCTTGCCATCCTTCTTATCCGCCAAATACTTGGGGCAGTTCCGCTTCCAGTGACCAGTCCCTTTGCAGTAGAAGCACTCAGTCTCAGGCTTAGGTCCAGACTTGGGTTTCTTCTCTTGAGCAGCAACTTGCTTGCCGTTCTTCTTGAAGTTCCCCTTCTTCTTCCCTTTACCCTTTTTCTTGAAACTGGTGGTCTTGTTGACCATCGACACTTGATGCTCCTTCTTGATTTCTACCTCCGCAACTTTTAGCATCGCGAAGAGCTCGGGAAAAGTTTTGTTCATCCCTTGCATATTATAGTTCATCATGAAGCTCTTGTAGCTTGGTGGCAGTGATTGAAGAATTCTGTCAATGACACTATCATTAGGAAGATTAACTCCCAGTTGAATCAAGTGATTATTATACCCAGACATTTTGAGTATATGTTCACTAACAGAACTATTCTCCTCCATCTTGCAGCTATAGAACTTATTGGAGACTTCATATCTCTCAATCCGGGCATTTGCTTGAAATATTAACTTCAACTCCTGGAACATCTCATATGCTCCATGACGTTCAAAACATCATTGAAGTCCCGGTTCTAAGCCGTAAAGCATGGCACACTAAATTATCGAGTAGTCATCAGCTTTGCTCTGCCAGACGTTCTTAACGTCGTCAGTTGCATCTGCAGTAGGTCTGGCACCCAGCGGTGCTTCCAGGAGGTAATTCTTCTGTGCAGCAATGAGGATAATCCTCAAGTTATGGACCCGGTCCATGTAATTGCTACCATCATCTTTCAACTTAGCTTTCTCAAGGAACGCATTAAAATTCAACGGAACAATAGCACGAGCCATCTATCTACAACAAACATAGACAAGCAAAATACTATCAGGTACTAAGTTCATGATAAATTTAAGTTCAATTAATCGTATTACTTAAGAACTCCCACTTAGATAGACATCCCTCTGATCATCTAAGTGATCACGTGATCCAAATCAACTAAACCATGTCCGATCATCACGTGAGATGGAATAGTTTTCAATGGTGAACATCACCATGTTGATCATATATACTATATGATTCACGCTCGACCTTTTGGTCTTAGTGTTCCGAGACCATATCTGTATATGCTAGGCTCGTCAAGTTTAACCCGAGTATTCTGCGTGTGCAATTGTTTTGCACCCGTTGTATTTGAACGTAGATCCTATCACACCTGATCATCACGTGGTGTCTCAGCATGAAGAACTTTCACAACGGTGCATACTCAGGGAGAACACTTATACCTTGAAATTTAATGAGAGATCATCTTATAATGCTACCGTCAATCAAAGCAAAATAAGATGCATAAAGGATAAACATCACATGCAATCAATATAAGTGGTATGATATGGCGATCATCATCATGTGCTTGTGATCACCATCTCCGAAGCACCATCATGATCACCATCGTCACCGGCGCGACACCTTGATCTTCATCATAGCATCGTTGTCATTTCGCTTAGTGATAAAGTAAAGCAATTACAGAGCGATTGAATTGCATACAATAAAGCAACCATATGGCTCCTGCTAGTTGCCGATAACTTTGTTACAAAACATGATCATCTCATACAATAAAATTTAGCATCATGCACTACAAAAAAAGACACATCCATGACATTTTGGGCCGAACAAATTTTTTTTTGTCATAAATATGACACTTCTATGACGATAATTGTGACAAAACCCGGTATCATCATAGATGTGGTGGGATCCTACTTCTATGACAAAAAATCATGACAGAAAATGGGTTGTTCATCCTAGGCGGGCCGGAGACGCAGCTGCATGACATTCTTTGGGCCGTCCATGACGGAAAAAACTATGGTAGAAGCGAGGGCGAGGAAAATTTCAGGGAGTTACCGGTTACGGTGGGGGGTCGGGGGCCGAGCGATGCGCGTTTCTCTCGTACATGTACACGCATGTGTGCGAGGCGTTGGCTCTAACTGAAGCCGAGCGAGGCGTTGGGCTCTAACTGAACCCGAGCGATATCACTGCAGCCTACGCGTTACTTAACCCGAGCGATCGATCGATGGCTGTTAATTGAACCCGATTGAGCGATTTCTTCGCTACTACTTCTAACTAAAGCCGATGGATGCTGACTCTCTGGATGAACAATGAGCATTGCGGGGAGGGGGGGTTGGATGAACAGTGAGCGGTGGCGTTGCGTCTGGATGAACATGACCCCGTGGTGTGGAGGGCTGGATGAACAGGACGACCCCGTGGAGGGCTGGATGAACAGTAGATGGTGGAGGGGTGCTCGTGGAGGGGTGGTTGAACAGTAGCCGGTGAAGTAGCGCGCGGTGGAGGCTGGATGAACAGGAGCCCGTGGAGGCTGGAGGAGGTCGACGGTAGCCCGTGGAGGCTGGAGGAGGTCGGCGGTGGAGATGAACAATATCACGTGGAGTCCCGTTTTGCGTTACGCCACACCCCTCCCGATGAACAGGACCCCCATTTCAACCGTAGCGCTCCAACACAAGTCCGTTTCGTCCATTTTGCGGTACGCCACACCCCTCGCGATCAACAGGACCCCCGTTTCGACCGTAGCTCTCCAACACAAGTCTGTTTCGTCCGTTTTGCGGTACGCAACACCCCTCCTGATCAACAGGACCCCCGTTTCGACCGTAGTAGGTCCGTTTCCTTCATTTTGCGGTATGCCACACCCCTCTCGATGAACAGGATCCCGTTTCGAACGTGTCCGGTCGAACATATGGCCATTTCCTCCGTTCTGCGGTACGTCAAGCCTCGTTTCCATCGCCTATTTCGTCCAAGCCGGTTGGCTCCCATGCGTTCCGTTGCCTCCCGATGAACACGCCGCATTCCGTTGCCTCCCCATGAACACGACGCATTTCGTTGCCTCCCCATGAACACGACGACGACGCTGTTTCTCCGTTCCGACCCAGCCATGTACACGAGCCCTGGCTGTACGTTTGCGTGAGTAGGCGTTCGAGACCCCATCCGTATGTACACATACGTGGCCATATTTTCTTTCTTGCACCCTGGCGCTGTACGTACGTGTACATGCTACGTGCGTGCCTCTACTACGACACGTGCGCGCCTCTAAATCAACACGTGCGTGCCTCTACATCTACCAGTATATATGTATGTACACGTTCGCGACCAGAATGACAATGCTACGTATGCTTCGACCAAGTGGGTACCGACTGTCAGGCACTTCGTTGCCTGCGAAGATGTAGCTGGTGGGTCCCAGCAGTCAGGGGGCGAATCGTTTTTTTCCCAGATGCACTTCCTTGCGTGTGAAGGTGTAGCTGGTGGGTCCCAGCAGTCATGGGGGAAACATTTTTTTCACGAAATATGGTGGCCCGTTCGGTGGGTCCCTGCTGTCAGGTGGAGGAATCATTATTTTTGCGTAATAAGGAGGCACTTCCTTGTTGCGGCCGTTGACCCAACTGTTAGCCTCTCCACGTACAGTCCACGTCCGATGGAAGTCGTTCCTTGAGCATGTTGACCACGCCGCGCCGAGAGCACCAAGGCGGTGGACGATGGTGAGGCCTAGGAAGGGGATGATGGGGAGCCAGGGAAGACGCGGCAGTGGAAGCCCGCGCGGAGAGGAGTACGAGGGTTCATTGGTTCGGCTGCGGTGTGAGGCTGTCGTTGCCACATGGCCTGGCTAGCGGTGGGAATAGTAGGGGGCGGTGAGGCCTCCACGGCAGCATAGCCGACCACGAGAGGCAGGAGCATGGGGCACAACTGGCGCTACTTTGGGCGACTGGAGAAAGAAGACCAGAGGTTGAAGAAGCACTACGGCCGTTGGATGGACATCGTACGATCACTGGAGCTAGAATCGTTTATATTGACTAAGTTGACAAAGCCCTCCGTCCCCGTCAACTTAGTAGGCCCACAAGTCAGCCTCCCACCAAGGTGGGTCCCAGCTAGCAGGGGGTATTCATTTTTTTGTGCGTAATAAGGAGGCACTTCTGGTGGGTCCGAGCTGACAGCGGGGGGAACATTTTTTTCGCGAAATATGGTGGCCCATCCGATGGGTCCCAACAGTCAGGGGCAAACATTTTTTTCACGAAATACTGGTGGCCCGTCCGGTGGGTCCCTGCTATCAGGTGGAGGAATAATTATTTTCCGCGTAATAAGGAGGCACTTCCTTGCGGCTGGCATGGACCCAGCTGTCAGCCTCTCCACGTACAGTACTCTTCCGATGGAATTCGGTTGTTGACCACATTGACCTCGCCGCGCCGAGAGCACCACGGTGGTGGACGACGGCGAGGCCTAGGAAGGGGACGACGCGGAGCCCGGGAAGACGCGGCAGTGGATGCCCACGCGGAGAGGAGTACAAGGGTTCACTGGTTCGGCTGCACTGCCATTGTTGTAGAATAACAGGGGGTGTGGGTGAGTGGAGTGGAGGGATGGCCTGGCCAGCGGTGGGAGTAGTATGGGAGCGGTGAGGCCTCCACGGCAGCACAGCCAGCCACGGGAGGCAGGAGTAGGCGGCACGACCGGTCCTGCTTTGGGCGGCTGGAGCAAGAAGACTAGAGGTTGAAGAAGCACTATGGCCGTTGGATGGACATCGTACGGCCAGTCGAGCTAGAATCGTGCATATTGACTAAGTTGACAAAGCCCTTCGTCCCCGTCAACTTAGTAGGCCCACTATACTGGGTCCCAGCTAGCAGGGGGAGTATTCTTTTTTTGTGTGTAATAAGGAGGAACTTCCTTGCGTGTGAAGATATAGCTGGTGGGTCCGAGCTGTCAGTGGCGGTAACATTTTTTTCGCAAAATACACATGCCCTTTCGGTGGGTCCCTGATGTCAGGTGGAGGAATCATTATTTTGCGCGTAATAAGGAGGCATTTCCTTGCATGCGGCCATGGACCCAGCTGCCAGCCTCTCCATGTACAGTCCATTTCAGATGCATGTCGGTCGTTGACCACGTTGACCACGCCACACCGAGAGCACCAGGGTGGTGGATGACTGTAAGTGCATCTAGTGCCACCCCTAGTTGGTTTATTGACGACAAACCTAGTTGAGGGACTAATGTGTTTGTGAGAATTGCAGGATACCACAGGTAGTAGTCCCTCATTGATTCGGTTTACCTACCAGAGATGACCCCTAAAAATGTGTGAAGACATTGAAGACAATGGTGGTCTGTGAAGCTATTCATGTTGAAGACTATGACCCGAGAAGACATTGAGTGAAGACTATGGAGCGCGAAGACTTAGTTGTCTTGTTGTCTCCTTTTCTTCTTTGTTGAGTCATAGGAACCACCGCACTGATAAGTGGGGTCCAAGTGAACAAAGTCAGAGTGACTGAAGTGATGCTCAACCAAATCCTATGTCTTCGAGCGAAGACAATGAGAGCAAATCTTATCCTGAGTCGGATGAGTCAGCTTTACTTGTAGCCCAAGTCAAGCTGCCGCGTATGTTTGAAATCTGACTGTTGCGACACGTGTCAGTTCCTTAGTGACCCAGGGTCATTTTGGACAAATCAGGTTGGGTTGCCAGTGGCTATAAATAGCCCACCCCCTACACCATAAATTGGTGGCTGCTCAGAGTTAGATACGGCTTTTGTCGTTTGAGAGCAACCCACCTCCGAAGCTTTTGAGAGAGAATCCTTGCGAGGACAAAGCCCAAACCACCTAGAGCCCAAGGAGTGTTTGGCATCACTGAAGTCTTTCTGTCCGCGTGATCTGAAGACTTGTTACACTTGAGGACTGTGAATCCTCCAGCCGGTTAGGCGTCATGTTTTGAGCATCCAAGAGTCATTGTGGATTGCCGGTGAACGAAGTCTGTGAAGGTTTGGAAGTCTACCTTGAAGACTTATCAGAGTGATTGGGAGGGGACTAGGTGTCCTTAGCTCAAGGGGAATAAGGTGAAGACGCGGTCTTCTGAGTTGAATCTCAGCCTCCCTAACTAGACGTACAGTTGTTACAGCAACTGGAACTGGTCGAACAAATCCCTGTCCTCCTGAATCTACTAGTTCTATCTCTCACTTCTCTCTACTTACAATTTGTCTTCGTGAAGTCATTGCCTGCTTGCGTTATCTATTTGACTTCACTGTGTGACTACCTGATCTTATTGGCTTCATACAATCTTCCATCCTGATCCGTACTACCTAGATGCTAATAGTCTTCGTGCTTTCACTTCATTGAATACTTGACTATGGCTTGTCTAGTGTAGTCTCCCTTCCGCTGCATTCGAATAGTGTTGTTTCTATTGTTTGTCTTTGAAACTCCCATGTTTTGAAGGCTTTCATAAAAATTGCCTATTCACCCCCTCTAGTCGATAACTAGCCCTTTCAATTGGTATTAGAGCAACCCTTGTTCTGTGTGATTCGGTTTAACCACCTGGAGTTTTAGCTATGTCGACTGCAGGGATAATCAAGGTCTCCATTGCATGCCCCATCTTCGATGGCACTGAATATCCCTATTGGAAGAATAGGATGCGCATGCATCTTGAAGCCATTGATGTCGATCTGTGGTATGTCGTCAAGAATGGTGTTCCCAAGACTGGTGAAGGTGTCACCCCTGCTGATGTTAAGAAGTTCATTCAACTGGACTCTACAGCCAACAACATCATCTGTGGTCATCTGACCAAAGGGCAGTATGGCCGTGTGAGCGCTCTGGAAATGTCGAAGCTAGCCTGGGACTGGCTCTCCAAGGTCAATGAAGGCGTCTCAACTCAGCGTGATCAACGAATCAGTACTCTCCGCAACCTCTTCCACCGCTTCAAAAGACACGACACCGAGAATGTTCAGCTCACGTTTGATCACCTCACTGATATCACAAATGCTCTCCGTGCACTCGGTGCAACTGACATTACGAAGCATGAAATAGTGAAGACACTGCTGAGATCTCTTGACAGCTCATTTGACACCCTAGCCCTGATAATACAAGAACGCCCTAATTTCAAGGCACTCGATTCGTCTGACATACTTGAGAGGCTCAACACACATGAGTACCAGCAATCTGAGAAACGAGATATCTATGGCCCCAACTATGGCCGAACTCGCGCTTTGAAGGCAAAGGCTGCGTCTTCCTCATATGGAGAAGAATCTGACTGCAGTCCCGGTGATCCTGAAGATATTGGAAAGGAGCTTGTTATGCTTGTGAAGAAGTTCTAGAAATCCACTAGGAAGAAAAGCTTCAGAAAGTCTTCACGATCCAGCTCAAGGGATGATGAAGCTTCCACCCATGACAGCAAGAAAAGAACCTATCACAAGTGCAAGAAACCTGGCCACTACATCTCTGAATGTCCACAGTGGGACAATGAGAAGAAGAAGAAGTGCAAAGAATATGATTCTGATGACAAGAAGAAGAAGAAATCCTCAAAGTCTTCTTCAAAATCTTCCTCCAAGTCTTCATCGCACAAGAAGAGCTCATCAGGCAAGGCACGTGCTTTTGTTGGGAAGGAAATGGATTCAGAGGAGGAGTCTGCTTCGGAGGAGGTGGTGGAGTGTGAGGAGGAGTCCGACTCTGGTGTCACAAGTCTGGATCTAGCTACAGCTTACATCGCCAAGTCCTTCTTCAACACTGAAGACAATGGCTCCGTCACCAACGCTGATGACGAGAACGACTCGACTCCCACCTACTACTTCATGGCACGTGGTGCCAAGGTAAACTCTCGCGATGCTTACTTTCAAACATCAAGTGAAGATGACTCTGATGGTGAATCCAAACCTAGCTACAAAAAACTTGCTAAAATTGCAACTGAACAACAGAAAGCTATGGAACATATTCAAAAACTGTTAGACAAAAGCGATAACCCGTTGGACGCGGAAATGACTAAGACTCATTCCTTAATTGAAGACATAAAAAATCTTCATGTTAAGTACCAGGAACTTGAAGGTCATCATGAAACCCTCTCAACATCTCATGAAAAGCTTTCCTATGATTATCTTCAAAGGAAGCAGGAACTTGAGAACTTCAGATCGGATCATGAAGATCTTCAAAAGGAGAATGAGTCACTTCGCGCTCAACAGATCCGTCCCGCCCAGGAAGGATTTGAACCACCATGTTTAAAATGCATTGAACGTGATAACGCTACCTCTGTTGCTGAATGCTCTACTGCTACTCCAGTTGCAATATCTTCAACTCCTGAAGTGGTAACTAACCCCTCTACTGAGGATACCACTACTATTGCTGATGAGAATGACAGGTTGAAGACATTACTTGAGATAGGGATGTACAAAAGCCTCAAAGGGCATCCGACATTATGTGATGTCCTCAAAAAGCAGATTGTGAACCGAAACCCTAGAAAAGAGGGTGTTGGGTTCGAGAGGAAAATGAATGTTGACGCGTCGTACTGGAAGCCTGAGCAGTACCCCAAAACCACATGGGTGTTGGAAATATGCCCTAGAGGCAATAATAAAATGTTTATTATTGTATTTCCTTGTTCATGATAATTGTCTATTATTCATGCTATAATTGTATTGACCGAAAATAGCAATACATGTGTGAATACATAGACCACAACATGTCCCTAGTGAGCCTCTAGTTGACTAGCTCGTTGATCAACAGATGGTCATGGTTTCCTGACCATGGACATTGGATGTCATTGATAATGGGATCACATCATTAGGAGAATGATGTGATGGACAAGTCCCGATCCTAAGCATAGCACAAGATCGTGTAGTTCGTTTGCTAAAAGCTTTTCTAATGTCAAGTATCATTTCCTTAGACCATGAGATTGTGCAACTCCCGGATACCGTAGGAATGCTTTGGGTGTGCCAAACGTCACAACGTAACTGGGTGGCTATAAAGGTGCACTACGGGTATCTCCGAAAGTGTCTGTTGGGTTGGCACGAATCGAGACTGGACACGGAGAGGTATCTCTGGGCCCACTCGGTAATGCATCATCATAATAAGCTCAATGTGACTAAGTAGTTAGTCATAGGATCATGCATTATGGAATGAGTAAAGTGACTTGCTAGTAACGAGATTGAACGAGGTATTGGGATACCGACGATCGAATCTCGGGCAAGTAACATACCGATTGACAAAGGGAATTGCATACGGGATTGCTTGAATCCTTGACATAGTGGTTCATCTGATGAGATCATCGTGGAACATGTGGGAGCCAACATGGGTATCCAGATCCCGCTGTTGGTTATTGACCGGAGAACGTCTCGGTCATGTCTGCATGGTTCCCGAACCCGTAGGGTCTACACACTTAAGGTTCGGTGACGCTAGAGTTGTTATGGGAAATAGTATGTGGTTACCGAAGGTTGTTCGGAGCCCAGGATGAGATCCCGGACATGTCGAGGAGCTCCGGAATGGTCCAGAGGTGAAGATCAGTATATTGGACGAAGGGTATTGGAGTCCGGAATTGTTCCGGGGGTACCAGGTGATGACCAGCGTGTCCGAAAGGGGTTTCGGAGGCCCCGACAAACGTTGGGGGCCTTATGGGCCAAGGGGAGAGGGCACATCAGCCCACTAAGGGGCTGAGCGCCCATACCACACCATCTCACATAACCAGGAGAGGTGGGGGCACCACCCCTAGGGAAGCCGCCCCTCCCGGCTTGGGGGGCAAGTTTCCTAGGGGGTGGGGGCGCCCAAACCCATCTAGGGTTTCCCCTGTGGCCGCCGCCCCTCCCCTAGGGAACCCTAGGGCACCTCCCCCTCCTCCCTTTCCCTTATATATAGTGAGGGAGAGAGAGGGAAGCCTCACCCTTCCCCTGGCGCAGCCCTCTCCGTCCTCCAACACCTCCTCCTCCTCCGTAGTGCTTGGCAAAGCCCTGCCGGAGAACCACAAGCTCCATCACCACCATGCCGTCGTGATGTTGGAGTTTTCCCTCAACTTCTCCTCTCCCCTTGCTGGATCAAGAAGGAGGAGACGTCCCCGGGCTATACGTGTGTTGAACGCGGAGGCACCATTCTTCGGTGCTTAGATCGGATTCGGCCGCGACCTGAATCGCTTTGTGTATGACTCCACCAACCGCGTTCTTGCAACGCTTCCGCTTAGCGATCTTCAAGGGTATGAAGATGCACTCCCTCTCTCTCTCGTTGCTAGTCTCTCCATAGATTGATCCTGGTGATGCATAGAAAATTTTGAATTTCTGCTACGTTCCCCAACAGTGGCATCATGAGCTAGGTCTATTGCATAGATTCTATGCATGAGTAGAACACAAGTTGTTGTGGGTGTTGATTTTGTTCAATATGCTTACCGTTACTAGTCCTATCTTGTTTCGACGGTATTGTGGGATGAAGCGGCCCGGACCGACCTTACACGTACTCTTACGTGAGACAGGTTCCACCGACTGACATGCACTTGTTGCATAAGGTGGTTAGCAGGTGCCAGTCTCTCCCACTTTAGTCGGATCGGATTCGATGAAAAGGGTCCTTATGAAGGGTAAATAGAAATTGGCATATCACGTTGTGGTTTTGGCGTAGGTAAGAAACATTCTTGCTAGAAACCTATAGCAGCCACGTAAAAACTTGCAACAACAAATTAGAGGATGTCTAACTTGTTTTTGTAGCATATGCCGCGTGATGTGATATGGCCAAAAAGGATGTGATGAATGAAATATATGTGATGTATGAGATTGATCATGTTCTTGTAATAGGAATCACGACTTGCATGTCGATGAGTATGACAACCGGCAGGAGCCATAGGAGTTGTCTTTATTTATTGTATGACTTGCGTGTCACTGAATAACGCCATGTAATTACTTTACTTCATTGCTAAACCGTTAGCCATAGTAGTAGAAGTAATAGTTGGCGAGACAACTTCATGGATACACGATAATAGAGATCATGGTGTCATGCCGGTGACGATGATGATCATGGAGCCCCGAAGATGGAGATCAAAATGAGCAAAATGATATTGGCCACATCATGTCACTATTTGATTGCATGTGATGTTTATCATGTTTATGCATCTTATTTTCTTAGAACGACGGTAGTAAATAAGACGATCCCTCATAATAATTTCAAGAAAGTGTTCCCCCTAACTGTGTACCGTTGCGAAAGATCGTTGCTTCGAAGCACCACGTGATGATCGGGTGTGATAGATTCTAACGTTCACATACAACGGGTGTAAGCCAGATTTACACACGCGAAACACTTAGGTTGACTTGACGAGCCTAGCATGTACAGACATGGCCTTGGAACACAAGAGACCGAAAGTTCGAACATGAGTCATATAGTAGATATGATCAACATGAAGATGTTCACCGATGATGACTAGTCCGCCTCACGTGATGATCGGACACGGCCTAGTTGACTCAGATCATGTATCACTTAGATGAATAGAGGGATGTCTATCTGAGTGGGAGTTCATCAAATAATGTGATTAGATGAACTTAATTATCATGAACATAGTCAAAAAGGTCTTCACAAATTATGCCGTAAGCTTGCGCTTTAGTTCTACTGTTTAGATATGTTCCTAGAGAAAATATAGTTGAAAGTTGATAGTAGCAATTATGCAGACTAGGTCCGTAAACTGAGGATTCTCCTCATTGCTGCGCAGAAGGCTTATGTCCTTAATGCACCGCTTGGTGTGCTGAACCTCAAACGTCGTCTGTGGATGTTGCGAACATCTGACATACACGTTTTGATGACTACATGATAGTTCAGTAATGTTAAACGGTTTAGAATTGTGGCGCCGAAGACGTTTTTGAAACGTCGCAGAACATATGAGATGTTCCAAGGGCTGAAATTGGGATTTCAGGCTCGTGCCCACGTCAAGAGGTATGAGACCTCTTCTTATCCTACAAACTAAGGGAGAAATGCTCAATCGTTGAGTTTGTACTCAGATTGTCTGGGTACAACAATCACTTGAATCGAGTGGGAGTTAATCTCCCAGATGAGATAGTGATGTTTCTCCAAAGTCATTGCCACCAAGCTACTAGAGCTTCGTGATGAACTATAACATATCAGGGATAGATATGATGATCCTTGAAATATTCGCGATGTTTGACACCACGAGAGTAGAAATCAAGAAGGAGCATCAATTGTTTATGGTTAGTGAAACCACTAGTTTCAAGAAGGGCAAGGGAAAGAAGGGATACTTCATGAAATGACAAATTAGTTGCTGCTCTAGTGAAGAAACCCAAGGTTGAACCCAAACCCGAGACTAAGTGCTTCTGTAATAAGGGGAACGGTCACTGAAGCAGAACTACCCTAGATACTTGGTAGATGGGAAGGCTGGCAAGGTCGACAGAAGTATATTGGATATACATTATATTGATGTGTACTTTACTAGTACTCCTAGTAGCACCATGGTAATAGATACCGGTTCAGTTGCTAAGTGTTAGTAACTCGAAATAAAAGGCTACGGAATAAACGGAGACTAGCTAAAGGTGAGATGACGATATGTGTTGGAAGTGTTTCCAAGCTTGATGTGATCAAGCATTTCATACTCCCTCTACCATCGAGATTGGTGTTAAACCTAAATAATTGTTATTTGGTGTTTGCGTTGAGCATAGACATGATTGGATTATGTCTATCGCAATACGGTTATTCATTTAAGGAGACTAATGATTACTCTGTTTATTTGAATAATACCTTCAATGGTCTTGCACCTAAAATGAATGGTTTATTGAATCTCGATCGTAGTGATACACATGTTCATGCCGAAAGATATAAGATAGTAATGATAATACGACATACTTGTGGCACTGCCACTTGAGTCATATTGGTATAAAACGCATCAAGAAGCTCCATGTTGATGGATCTTTGGACTCACTCATTTTTGAAAAGTTTGAGACATGCGAACCATGTCTATTGGTATGTACGCATGAAAAAAACTCCATGCAGATGGATCATTTGGACTCACTTGATTTTGAATCACTTGAGACATGCAAATCATACCACATGGGCAAGATGACTGAAAAGCCTCATTTTTCAGTAAGATGGAACAAGAAAGCAACTTGTTGGAAGTAATACATTTGATGAGTGCAGTCCAAATGAGTGCTGAGGCACGCAGTGGATATCGTTATGTTCTTACTTCACAGATGATATGAGTAGATGTTGAGTATATTTACTTGATGAAACACAAGTCTGAATTATTGAAAGGTTCATTTAATTTCAGAGTGAGATCTTCGTGACAAGAGGATAAAATGTCTATGATATGATCATAGAGATGAATATCTGAGTTGCGAGTTTGGTACACAATTAATACATTGTGGAAATTGTTTCACAACTAACACCGCCTGGAACACCATAGTGTGATGGTGTGTCCGAACATCATAGATGCACCCTATTGGATATGGGGCATACCATGATGTCTCTTATCGAATTACCACTATCGTTCATGGGTTAGGCATTAGAGACAACCGCATTCACTTTAAATAGGGCACCACGTAATTCCATTGAGATGACACCATATGAACTATGGTTTAGAGAAACCTAAGCTGTCGTTTCTTGAAAGTTTGGGGCTGCGACGCTTATGTGAAAAAGTTTCATCCTGATAAGCTCGAACCCAAAGCAGATAAATACATCTTCATAGGACACCCAAAAAAGTTGGGTATACCTCCTATTTCAGATCCGGAAGCAAAAAGTGATTGTTTCTAGAAACAGGTCCTTTCTTGAGGAAAGGTTTCTCTTGAAAGAATTGAGTGGGAGGATGTTGGAGACTTGATGAGGTTGTTGAACCATCACTTCAACTAGTGTGTAGCAGGGCACAGGAAGTTGTTCCTGTGGCACATACACCAATTGAAGTGGAAGCTGATGATAGTGATCATGAAACTTCGGATCAAGTCACTACCGAACCTCGTAGGTCGACAAGGACGCTTACTGCTTCGGAGTTGTATGGTGATACTGTCTTGGAGGTCATGTTGCTAGACAACAATGAACCTACGAGCTATGGAGAAGCGATGGTGGGCCCGGATTCCAATGAATGCCTCAAGGCCATAAAATCCGAGAGAGGATCCATGTATGAAAACAAAGTGTAGAATTTGGCAGAACTACACGATGATCGTAAGGCTGTTGAGTATAGATGGATTTTAAAAGGAAGATGGACAATGATGGTAAGTGTCACCATTAGGAAAGCTCGACTTGTCGTTAAGATGTTTTCCGACAAGTTCAAGGAGTTGACTGCGATGAGACTTTCTCACTCGTAGCGATGCTAAAGAGTCTGTTGGAATTATATTAGCAGTAACTGCATGATTTATGAAATCTTGCAGATAGGATGTCAAAACATTGTTTCCTCCATGATATTCTTGAGGAAAGGTTGTATGTGATACAACCAAAAGGTTTTGTCAATCCTAAAAGATGCTAACAAGTATGCAAAGCTCCAGCAATCCTTCTAAGGACTGGAGTAAGCATCTCAGAGTTGGAATATACGCTTTGATGAGATAATCAAAGATTTTGGGTTTATACAAAGTTTATGAGAAACTTGTATTTCCAAAGAAGTGAGTGGGAGCATTATAGAATTTCTGATGAGTATATGTTATTAACATATTGTTGATTAGAAATGATGTAGAATTTCTGGACAGCATATAGGGTTATTTGAAAAGTGTTTTTAATGGAAAACCTGGATTATGCTACTTGAACATTGAGCATCAAGATCTATAAGGATAGATCAAAAACGCTTAATAATACATTCAAATAAATACATACCGTGACAAGATTTTGAAGGAGTTCAAAATAGATCGGCAAAGGAGTTCTTGGCTGTGTTATAAGGTGTGAATATTGAGTAAGACTCAAGACATGACCACGACAGAAGAGAGAGAAAGGACGAAGGTCGTCCCCTATGCTTCAGACGTAGGCTCTATAGTATGCTATGTTGTGTACCGCACCTGAAGTGTGCCTTGCCATGACTCAGCCAAGGGATACAAGAGTGATCCAGGAATAGATCACATGACATCAGTCAAACTTATCCTTAGTAACTAGTGGACTAAGGAATTTTCTCGATTATGGAGGTGGTAAAAGAGTTCGTCGTAAAGGGTTACGCCGATGCAAACTTTGACACTAATCCAGATTATTCTGAGTAGTAAACCAGATTCGTATAGTAGAATAGTTATTTGGAATAGCTCCAAATAGAGCGTGGTAGCTGCATCAAGGAGATGACATAGAGATTTGCAAAGCACACGCGGATCTGAAAGGTTCAGATCCGTTGACTAATAACCTCTCTCACAAGCGAGATATGATCAAACCCCACGGGTGTCGATTCATTACAATCACATAGTGATGTGAACTAGATTATTGACTCTAGTGCAAGTGAGAGACTGTTGGAAATATGCCCTAGAGGCAAAATGGTTATTATTGTATTTCCTTGTTCATGATAATTGTCTATTATTCATGCTATAATTGTATTGACCGAAAACCGCAATACATGTGTGAATACATAGACCAATACATGTCCCTAGTGAGCCTCTAGTTGACTAGCTCGTTGATCAATAGATGGTCATGGTTTCCTGACCATGGACATTGGATGTCATTGATAACGGGATCACATCATTAGGAGAATGATGTGATGGACAAGACCCAATCCTAAGCATAGCACAAGATCATGTAGTTCGTTTGCTAAAAGCTTTTCTAATGTCAAGTATCATTTCCTTAGACCATGAGATTGTGCAACTCCCGGATACCGTAGGAATGCTTTGGGTGTGCCAAACGTCACAACGTAACTGGGTGGCTATAAAGGTGCACTACGGGTATCTCCGAAAGTGTCTATTGGGTTGGCACAAATCGAGACTGGGATTTGTCACTCCATGAGATAGAGAGGTATCTCTAGGGCCACTCAGTAATGCATCATCATAATGAGCTCAATGTGACTAAGTAGTTAGTCACGGGATCATGCATTACGGAACGAGTAAAGTGACTTGCCGGTAACGAGATTGAACGAGGTATTGGGATACCGATGATCGAATCTCGGGCAAGTAACATACCGATTGACAAAGGGAATTGCATACGGGATTGCTTGAATCCTTGACATCGTGGTTCATCCGATGAGATCATCGTGGAACATGTGGGAGCCAACATGGGTATCCAGATCCCGCTGTTGGTTATTGATCGGAGAACATCTCGGTCATGTCTGCATGGTTCCCGAACCCGCAGGGTCTACACACTTAAGGTTCGGTGACGATAGAGTTGTTATGGGAAATAGTACTTGGTTACCAAAGGTTGTTCGGAGCCCAGGATGAGATCCCGGACATGACGAGGAGCTCCGGAATGGTTCGGAGGTGAAGATCAGTATATTGGATGAAGGGTATTGGAGTCCGGAATTGTTCCGGGGGTACCAGGTGATGACCAGCATGTCCGAAAGGGGTCTTGGAGGCCCCGACAAGCGTTGGGGGGGGGGGCCTTATGGGCCAAGGGGAGAGGGCACATCTGCCCACTAAGGGGCTGAGCGCCCCTCCCAGCCCATCTCACATAACCAGGAGAGGTGGGGGCGCCACCCCTAGGGCAGCCGCCACTCCCGGCTTGGGGGGCAAGTTTCCTAGGGGGTGGGGGCGCCCAAACTCATCTAGGGTTTTGTAAGTGCATCTAGTGCCACCCCTAGTTGGTTTTGGAGTATTGACGACAAAGTTGGTTGAGGGACTAATGCGTTTGTGAGAATTGCAGGATAACGCAGGTAGTGTCCCTCATTGATTCGGTTTACCTACCGGAGATGACCCCTAAAAATGTATGAAGACATTGAAGACAATGGTGGTGTGTGAAGAGGTTCACATTGAAGACTATGACATGAGAAGATATTGAGTGAAGACTATGGAGCGCGAAGACTGAGTTGTTTCATTGTTTCCTTTTCTTCTGTGTTGAGTCATAGGAACCACCGTACTGTTAAGTGGGGTCCAAGTGAACTAAGTCAGAGTGACTGAAGTGATGCTCAACCCAAATCCTATGTCTTCGAGTGAAGACAATGAGAGCAAATCTTATCCAGAGCTGGATGAGTCAGCTTTGCTTGTAGCCCAAGTAAAGTTGTCGTGTGTGTTTGAAATCTGACCGTTGGAACATGTGTCAGTTCCTTAGTGACCCAGGGTCATTTCGGACATATCAGGTCGGGTTGCCTTGTGGCTATAAATAGCCCACCCCCTACACCATAAATTGGTGGTTGCTCAGAGTTAGTTTACGGCTTTTGTCGTTTTGAGAAGCCTTTGAGAGAGAAATCCTTGTGAGGACAAAGCCCAAACACCCAGAGCCAAAGAGTGTTAGGCATCACTGAAGTCTTTCTGTCTGTGTGCCCTAAAGACTTATTACACTTGAGGACTATGTCTACTCAGTCGGTTAGGCGTCGCGTTCTGAGCATCCAAGAGTCATTGTGGATTGCCGGGTGAACAAAGTCTGTGAAGGTTCGGAAGTCTACCTTGAAGACTTACCAGAGTGATTGGGCGAGGACTGTGTGTCCTTAGCTCAAGGGGAATAAGGTGAAGACACGGACTTCTGAGTTGAATCTTAGCCTCCCTAACCAGACGTACAGTTGTCACAGCAACTGGAACTGGTCCAACAAATCATGTGTCTTCAACAAGTGACTGGTTCTATCTCTTCCCTCCTTTACTTTGAGTTTTTCTTCGTGAAGTCATTGCTTATCTGTCTTATCTGATTGACTTCATTGCTTGACTGCTATTGTTGATTGGCTTCATACTATCTTCCATCCTGATCCTACTACCTAGCTGCTATTAGTCTTCGTACGTTAACACTATTGCATACTTGACTATGGCTTGCTTGTTGTAGTTTATCTTCCGCTGCATATCAATTAGGTAATTTCTATTGTTTGTCTTCGAAACTTCCATGTTTTGAAGACTTTGATAAAAATCGCCTATTCACCCCCCCTCTAGTCGATAACTAACACTTTCAGGTTTCCCCTGTGGCCGTCGCCCCTCCCCTAGTGAACCCTAGGGCGCCTCCCCCTCCTCCCTTCCCCTTATATATAGTGAGGGAGAGAGAGGGAAGCCGCACCCTTCCCCTGGCGCAGCCCTCTCCCTCCTCCAACACCTCCTCCTCCTCCATAGTGCTTAGCGAAGCCCTATAGGAGAACCACGAGCTCCATCACCACCATGCCGTCGTGTTGTCGGAGTTTTCCCTCAACTTCTCCTCTCCCCTTACCGGATCAAGAAGGAGGAGACGTCCCCAGGCTGTACGTGTGTTGAACACGGAGGCACCGTTCTTCGGTGCTTAGATCGGATTCGGCCGCGACCTGAATCGTTTCGTGTACGACTCCACCGACCGCGTTCTTGCAACGCTTCCGCTTAGCGATCTTCAAGGGTATGAAGATGCACTCCCTCTCTCTCTCGTTGCTAGTCTCTCCATAGATTGATCTTGGTGATGCGTAGAAAATTTTGAATTTCTGCTACGTTCCCCAACAATGGGTTCCTGCAAAGGAACCTTCAGTAGATCTATCCACCTTATCTTGTTTCACTTGTGCTAACCCCATTATCATTGATGAATCCTTTGATGCAAACTATAAATTGTTTAAGAATCAGAATGGTGAAGTGTTTGCCAGGTATATTGGTACTAACTGCAGTAATGGACCACCTATGAAGAAAATATGGGTACCTAAAAGTGTTCTTGAGAATCTTCCAGTGAATGTCATCATGACACCACCTGTGAAGAAGACAAACCCCATACCAAAGGCTTCATATGGTCCTAAAGCTTCATACATACCATGGACTGAACTGAGTCACCCTAACGTCAATGTTTTGCAGGGAAATCAGACTCATACCCATGAATATGAGTGTGTTTCATCAAACCGCTATGTTCATAGAACTTAGAACTTTTCTGCTTATTCATACGAGTATTATTCACCCCCTGCAAGGGCATTTACTAGGGCTCCAAAGTCGAAGTTCTCAGATGCTGCACTTAGACTCATTGCTTCTAAGCCACCCCTGAAGATGTGGGTAGTTAAGAAAACTTAACTCTCTTTAGCAGGAAAAGGTCTCCAGCCGGAAATCAAAGGCGTCCAAAGCTAATGTTGGAGACCTTAAAAATCTTGTAGGGCGCAAGATAAAATGCCCAAATGGTCTTACTATGTATTTCACTCTAGATTTCCTTGACACTCATCCTGTCTATCCTAACCAAGACCTGAATTTCCATGTTCCACTTGTTCGTCAAATGTTTTTGCTTCACAACTCGCTTGGTGAAGCCTATCCACCAAATTGCACTGTAGGCTATGACACCTCGTGCTTCAGAATGGATTATGGACAATGGATGCACTAATCACATGACTGGCGATCGAAGTCTTTTGATGGATTCAACGCTTCATCCATCAGACAAGAGCCACATCACATTTGCTGACACTGGTAAAAGCAAGGTATTGGGTCTAGGTAGAGTTGCAATATCAAGGGATCAGCACATGGATAAAGTGATGCTTGTTGAATCCCTTTGTTTCAACTTAATGTCTGTCTCAATGCTTTGTGACTTAAACATGATTGTGCTATTTGGAAAATATCGATGCCTTGTACTAATGGAATCTGATAAGTCTCTAGTCTTTGAAGGATATTGAAAAGATGATCTGTATATGGTAGATTTCTCAGCAGGACCACAGATGGCCGTATGTCTTCTAGAAAAAGCTTCAGAATGCTGGCTTTGGCATCAAAGGCTAGGGCATGCTGGCATGAGGAACTTGCACACTCTCGCAAAGAAGAAGCATGGTGTGGGCATCGAAGGCGTCAAGTTCAAGAAGGATCATCTGTGTGGTGCCTGCGAAGCTGGGAAGATGACAAGAGCCAAGCATCCCTCGAAGACAATCATGACCACATCTGAACCCTTCGAGCTGCTGCACATGGACTTATTTGGCCCTACTCACTGCTCTACTCTCAATGCTACTGCTTGTCTCTATGGCTTCGTCATTGTTGATGATTACTCTCGATATACTTGGGTGCATATAATCCTATACAAGACTGAAGTGCAGGATGTCTTTAGACGCTTCGCCAATCGTGCCATGACAAACTATGGCATCAAGATCAAGCACATCAGAAGCGGCAACGACACTGAGTTCAAGAACACCGGCCTCGACCTCTACCTAGATACCATGGGTATCACTCATGAGTTCTCTGCTCCTTACACACCTCAGCAGAATGGCATCGCGGAGCGCAAGAACAGAACTCTTATTGAGATGGCACGAACGATGCTTAATGAGTAGAAGACTCCACGGAAGTTCTGGCCTGAAGCCATTGATACTGCATGCCATGTCATCAACCGTGTTTATCTTCAGAAGCTTATGAAGAAAACCTCCTATGAGCTCCTAACTGGTAAGAATCCAAATGTAAGTTACTTCAGAGTATTTGGTGCTAAGTGCTGGATCAAGGATCCACATCACACTTCCAAATTTGCACTGCAAAGCACATGAAGGTTTTATGCTTGGTTATGGAAAGGATTCGCACTCCTACAGAGTCTTCAACCTCTTTCACTATAAAGTGGTTGAAACTGTGGATGTGCGGTTCGATGAGACTAACGGCTCGCAAAGAGAGCACCTGCCAAATGTGCTAGATGAATTATCCCCTAGCGAGTCAATCAAGCAAATGGGAACTGGAGAAATCATACCCTCTAAGAATCAGACTGAAGAAGAACTGATCTTTTCTGCATCCACTCAACCTGAAGACAATGCTCAACCTGAAGATAATCCTCCAAATGATGACATTGATCATAATGAGCAAAATCTTCGTCCTGCTCATCCTCGTGTTGCAAATGAAGTACAGATTGAGAAGATGATCGATAGCCTCAATGCACCTGGTCCACTTAATCGTTCAAGAGCCACACAAAGAGCAACACAACTCACTAATTTCTGTGTTCATTTTGCATTCATCTTAATCTTAGAACCCAAGAAATTCACTGAAGCCTTTATGGAACCTGAATGGATTCAAGCTATGCAAGAAGAGCTTCAATAGTTTGAGTTGAATAATGTGTAGGAACTGGTCAAGTGTCCTGATCCTCGGAAGCACTATATCATTGGCACCAAATGGATATATCGCAACAAGCAAGATGATCATGGTCAAGTGGTCAGAAACAAAGCTCGTCTTGTTGCACAAGGTTACACTCAAGTGGAAGGAATTGACTTCGATGAAACGTTTGCTCCGGTGGCAAGGCTTGAAGCCATTCGCATACTGCTAGCCTATGCAAATCATCACAACATCCTTTTGTATCAAATGGATGTGAAGAGTGCTTTTCTCAATGGAAAGATAGAAGAACAAGTATATGTTGCACAACCTCCTGGCTTTGAAGATCCAAAACATCCTGATATGGTGTACAAGCTCAACAAGGCACTGTATGGCCTCAAACAAGCCCCTCGTGCTCGGTATGACATGCTCAAAGACTTCCTGAAGAGCAAAGGCTTCAAACCTGGTTCACTAGATCCTACTCTCTTCACGAAGACATATGATGGTGAACTGTTTGTGTGCCAAATCTATGTGGATGACATTATCTTCGGCTGCACCAACAAGAAGTACAATGATGAGTTTGGTCACATGATGCAAGAGCAATATCAGATGTCCATGATGGGTGAACTGAAGTTCTTTATGGGTCTCCAAATTCGTCAACAACGCAATGGTATCTTCATATCTCAAGAAAAATATCTCAAAGATTGCCTGAAGAAGTTTGGAATGCAAGACTACAAAGGATTCACGACGCCAATGCCAACCAAAAGTCATCTGGGTCCCGACGACAATGGTAAAGAGTTCGATCAAAAGGTATACCGCTCCATGATTGGTTATTTGCTTTATTTATGTGCATCTAGGCCAGATATAATGCTTAGTGTTTGTATGTGTGCCCGATTCCAAGCGGCACCAAAGGAATCGCATCACTTAGCTGTGAAGATAATTCTTCGATATTTGGCTTACACCCCAACACTAGAATTATGGTATCCAAAGGGCTCAGAGTTTGATCTAGTAGGATTCTCACATGCTGATTATGATGGTGACAAGGTTGATCGCAAGTCCACATTAGGCACATGTCACTTTTTGGGACGATCACTTGTCTGTTGGTCTTCAAAGAAGCAGAACTGTGTATCTCTCTCCACTGCTGAATCTGAATACATTGCTGTTGGATCTTGCTGTGCTCAGTTTCTCTAGATGAAGCAAACTCTCAAGGACTATGGTATACACCTGAAGAATGTGCTTCTCTACTATGACAATGAGAGTTCCATCAAGATTGCCAACAACCCAGTTCAGCACTTGAAGACAAAGCACATTGAGATTCATCATCACTTTCTCAGAGATCATGTAATGAAGGAAGATATTGATATCATTCACGTCAACACTGAAGAGCAATTGGCTGATATCTTCACAAAGCCCTTGGATGAGAAAAGGTTTTGCAAGTTGCGGTATGAGCTAAATATCTTGGAATCCTCAAATGTCCTGTGAATTGGACACACATCCTAACACTTATGCATTTTGATGACTTGGATGTGCAACACACAAAGTAACGTATATCTTCAATCAATGAAGACATACACTCTAAGTGTGAATACATTAATGCAGAATTTGACTTCGGAGCACCACGATAATTGTGCGCCATGTCTGGGTCTAATACTTCCTATACGGTGGGTAACGCCACCACCAAACTTTTGTTTGAAGTGTTTCTCTTGGCGTTATGACTGCAAAGTCTTCATAATTGATTTGTCTTCATCCCCGACTTGTATTCAAGTTTATCTTCATCTGGTTGATTTGGCCTTAAACTAGTTATATATTACTTGTGTTCTGTCCTCTACAGCATTCACTTATAGCTATGACTTCTTGTTGAATCTTTTGATCTAAGTGAATGTGTCGGACCCTAACCTATCTATGCTTCTACCTCAACTCTATCTGTCCAAATCATATGCATTCTATTGAAAAATGTCGATTGTCTTCACTGAGACCTTGCCAACTGAAGTCAATCTGACAAACATTTACATCTGCTTTTAATGCTATATCCTTTTCGCCTGAAACCCGGAGAATTCGGAAGGACCACCCGACAATCTAGGCGTGCGTGGGAACATGGAACAACTTCCAAGGTGTTGCATGCTTGCCACGTGTCCGTCAGATCTGAACCGCCAAGGGCACCTGCATAATTGCGCTGTGTTGTCTCTTTCCTTATAAATACCCATCTCGTCTCGATCAAAAATTCTTCTTCCTCCTCGCCACCTCTCACAAACCCTAGCGCCTCCGCTAGCTCTCGACGATGCCGACGATGAAGCGCTTAGCTGCCGCGACTTCTCCGACGCCGTCCTCACGCCGGCCGCAAACCTTGTCCTCTCCGCTGTCACCATAGGTGTCCTCCATCGCCAAGTTAGGGCACGGAAGATCGAACTACTCGGCCTCTAACTTCACTCGATCTAGCAGTTCTTCGTGTGGTAATTAAATTTCACTTTTTACCGTCTTTTTGATCTGATAGATTCATACTTCTTTACCAAAAGTGGTTTCTAGATCTCCAAGTTGAATCTATCTCTTTCTGCATCTCATACTCTGCCTAGTCTATTCACTTATGTTTCGTTACAAGTTAGATTCCTCACTTGTACTTATTCTTGGATTTGTACAACTCTGGAACCAACCCACATCAAATAAGTGAATGTCTTTGCGTTATGAGGTCAATGTCTTCAAACTGATTTGTCTTCAAAATCTTCTCAGAATGCATATGACCTCTTCCCCTTCCCTCGCACCTCTAATGCTATCACATGTACATGTCTGTGGGAGAATCCCTTGGTTCTCATAGTCTGCATTCGTTTGCAGAATTCTTACAGAGTCACATCAATTCACCTGAAGCCAGTTCTTGTCTGACCAGCCGTCTGAAGCCCTTGCAAGTACTGAAGCCTTTCAGATTAAGCTTCATGGCCACTGAGAAATCAACAAGAAAGGGAGGCAGACAGCACCGTGGGAACACCTCCAAGGATTTGCCTCCAGATTTGCACAAGCTGTACAAAACAGGCCCTGAGGAAACCTATACAGGTTGCAACAATCGAATCCAGTGGATTCGAAGATATTGGGCAGAGGAATGGTTCAAGTACCACTTCGTCACAAAAGAGTATGCAGAGAAGAATGCCATCAAAGGACCCTAGGGAGATATTGTGTACAAAAATCTTCAACCCCAGTCCCTTCCTGAAGCCATTCAACGAGAATTCTATCCGTGCATGATTCGCGGACCGCAGCCAGCGAACGCTGACCCTTCTTCTCTGCTGTGGTGCCGTGAAGACCATCTATTCAAACGCAACTACCAGTTCGCCCAAGACTCAGCTGCGAAGAACAAGAATGCTTTAGGACTTGACTTCAACCCTGGTCCTTCTTCACCTCGGGATGATGGCACCCGTGAAGCCAATGAGAACAGGATCAGCCCTTCTACAACCTTGTAGGCCTTATCCCACACATTGCTATCCAAGGTGCAAAAGTGGATCATTCTGATGATGGTGCTGACACTAATGAGGCTCCAGCTCCTACTCCAAAGCCGCGGAGGCAAAAGAAAGCTAAAGCTTCAAAATCATCTGCTGCTCCAAAAGCTTCTCGATTGAAGCCATTGGCAGCTGCCCCTCCTGCTCCCAGTAACACCTCTGAAGATCTCTCTCACATCTCCAAGAAGCGTGAGAAGCCACAGAAGAAAACTGTTCAGAAATCCAGTCAAGCACTAACACCAGCTGTCGTTCTGAGGAACGAAACTGAAGCCATTGATCTATCTTCAGATGAAGAATTTGGTGAGGATGCTCTTGAACAGCTGATAAAGAGCAAGCAAGAGGCGGAGATCTTCAATGATTTGCCCCTCTTCGATGTGAACATCTTGGATAATTTCATTGATGAGTGGTTCGACAATCAACATCTCAGTTTTGATGATCTTCAACTCCCCATTGGCATCAGTGTCGCCTTCCAAGGCGCAATTGCTCCTGAGCTGGCTCTGGCCCAGCGAATTGTTGAATTGAAGAACAAGATAGATTTTGAGAAAGCGCAGTTCAAGAAGCATGTGTCCAAGCTTAGTGTGGCTGATGTTCAGAAATTCAAGCTGATGTTGAATGACCTCAAGGAAGCATTTCACAAGAAGCATGAAGAAGCCAAAGGCTCAAGAGAACGCATGAAGAATCTTGCTGCCAAGTGTGTTCAGGCTTACAACGAAGCTGAAAAGTGCAAGGCACTTGGGCGTCCAGGCATTGACCCCAAGATGGCTGCCAAAAAGAAGAAGAAGTCTATTGTGGCCCCAACTGAAGCTCCAAGGTGGGAAGAACCTCACATTGTCTTCCCTGCCAGCATGACTGGCTCGAAGCCTAAGGTCCCCACAGTGGCTTCAGAACAGAAGAAAACCAAAGCAGCTGAAGCCAAAGCCAGGAAGCAGAAAATCAAGAGAACCACTGATGATGCACCACCCCCCAAGAAGAGGAAGACCAAGAAGAGAGATTGGGCTGCTCCCAAAGAGCCCCTTATTGTCGAGCCCATTGCTTTTGCTCCCCCTCCATCTGCAAATCAAGAGCATCAGTTGATTGTTCATAAGCCTGCTTCCATAGAGGCTCCTGAAGCTCAAGAAGTTCCAGTCATTGACCCCGTCGCGACTAAAGACATTGGTCCCCAAGACAACGTAGAAGATGATGAAGTCCTTCTTCAGATCCAGCTCCCAACGGTATCATCATCTGTTCTCATGAATAGCAAGCTCATTAGTATTGGTCGTCCTTTGACGCCAATCTCTCAAGATGCCACGTGGGTTGATCGCCCCCAACCAGCAACTCCAAGTCAAGATTCACCAAGTACACCCCGTCCTTCACCAACGCAAGGTCCCAGTCCAATTGTCAATGACAACAATTACATGGAGACCACACCATCACCAAAAGCGTCGCCCGTGTTTCAACGGCTTCGCAAAGGCCAGAGGCCTTCGGTCTCTGAAAGTGCAACTATCCCTAGGTGGTTTTGGTAATTCCTAACAACATATAGCTCATTGAGCTAACATCTTTACAAGACAAATATTTCAGGAAAAGCTCAATGAATGGCATGGCATGGATGAGGAAAGTGGACCCTCAAAATTCTAAGGATAAAAGGATTGGCTCAAGCTCAAAAGCTCAAGACTCTACATTTTACATTTTAGTGATCCAAGATCACATTGAGTCTATAGGAAAAGTCAATACTATCAAGGAGGGATGAGGTGTTGCTTAATGAGTTTCTTGCTTCAAGTGCTTAGTGATATGCTCCAAAAACCCCCAACTACTTTCTCTTATCCACACATGACCTAAACCTAAAGTCAAACTCGGCCCCACCGATTCTTTCTATCTGGCGCCACCGAGTTCAAATGTCATAGCCACTGCCACAAACCCTAGGCAAATCGGTCACACCGATAGGGATCTCGGTCTCACCGAGATGGGATTGTAATCTCTCTGTTTCCCTTCATAATGTTTCGGTCTAACCGAAGTGAGCGATCGGTCCCACCAAGATTGCAATGTAAACTCTTTGTTTCCTCTTCCTAACGTTTCGGTCCAACCGAAAAGAGCGAAACGGTCCCACCGAGTTTACCTGACCAACTCTCTGGTTAGCTTATTACCAAAATCGGTCTCATCGAGTTTGTGTAATTGGTCTCACCGATATTACGTTATGCGCTAACCCTAACCACATTGGTCCTACCGAGTTGCATGTCGGTCCCACCGAAATCACTAACAGTCACTAGGTTTACTAAATCGGTCTGACCGAGTTTGTTGATTCGATCCCACCGAGATTGGTAAATTGTGTCTAACGGTTAGATTTTGTGTGGAGGCTATATATACCCCTCCACCTCCTCTTCATTCATGGAGAGAGCCATCAGAACGAACCTACACTTCCAACTTACCATTTTTGAGAGAGAACCACCTACTCATGTGTTGAGGCCAAGATATTCCATTCCTACCATATGAATCTTGATCTCTAGCCTTCCCCAAGTTGCTTTCCACTCAAATCTTCTTTCCACCAGATCCAAATCCTGTGAGAGAGAGTTGAGTGTTGGAGAGACTATCATTTGAAGCACAAGAGCAAGGAGTTCATCATCAACACACCATTTGTTACTTCTTGGAGAGTGGTGTCTCCTAGATTGGCTAGGTGTCACTTGGGAGCCTCCGACAAGATTGTGGAGTTGAACCAAGGAGTTTGTAAGGGCAAGGAGATCGCCTACTTCGTGAAGATCTACCGCTAGTGAGGCAAGTCCTTCGTGGGCGACGGCCATGGTGGGATAGGCAAGGTTGCTTCTTCTGGACCCTTCGTGGGTGGAGCCCTCCGTGGACTCGTGCAACCGTTACCCTTAGTGGGTTGAAGTCTCCATCAACGTGGATGTACGATAGCACCACCTATCGGAACCACGGCTCAAAAATCACCGTGTCTCCAAATGGCGTTTGAATTCTCCAAACCCTTCCCTTTACATTCTTGCAAGTTGCATGCTTTACTTTACGCTGCTCATATACTCTTTGCATGCTTGCTTGAATTGTGTGAAGATTGCTTGACTTGTGCTAAGATAGCTAAAATCTGCCAAAGACTAAAATTGGGAAAAGGTTAAGTTTTTAATTGGTCAAGTAGTCTAATCACCCCCCTCTAGACATACTTCAAGATCCTACAAGTGGTATCAGAGCTTTGGTCTCCATTTGCTTTGATTTCCATAGCTTTTGGTGATCATAGCCTTGGTTTCACAATCTAGGAGAGTATGGCGTCTAGCGAGGGTAATTATCACCGTAGAGGTCCTTACTTTGATGGCATTAATTTTGCTAGTTGGAAGCATAAGATGAAAACGCATATTCTCGGACATAACCCCGCCGTTTGGGCTATTGTGTGTATTGGCTTGCAAGGTGAATTCTTTGATGGGAGGGAACCAAACCGTGAAGCTAGCGCGGAAGAATTGAAGATGCTGCAATACAATGCTCAAGCTTGTGATATCCTCTTCAACGGATTGTGCCCCGAAGAATTCAACAAAATCAGCTGTCTTGAGAATGCAAAGGAAATTTGGGATACTTTGATTGATATGCATGAAGGTACTGACTCCGTCAAGGAATCCAAGTTGGATGTGCTCTAATGTCAACTTGACAAGTTTAAAATGAAGGATGGTGAAGGTGTCGCTCAAATGTACTCTAGGCTTGCTCTTATCACAAATGAGATTGCGGGCTTAGGAAGTGAAGAGATGATCGACAAATTCATCATCAAGAAGATCCTAAGAGCATTGGATGGAAAATATGATACTGTGTGCACATTGATCCAAATGATGCCCAATTACAAGAATCTCAAGCCAACGGAGGTCATTGGAAGAATTGTTGCTCATGAGATGTCACTCAAGGATAAGGAGGAACTTCACAACAAGTCAAGTGGTGCTTACAAAGCCTCATGTGAAGCTCCTACATCATCAAATGAGAAACGAACCTTCAATGAAGAATTGAGCTTAATGGTGAAGAACTTCAACAAATTCTACAAGAGTAGAGGCAAAGAAAGAAGCTCCAAGTCAAGGTCCTACAATGACAAAAGATCTTCCAGTCGAGAGCGCAATTGCTACAATTGTGGGAGACCCGGACACTATTCCAATGAGTGTACGACACCCTACAAAAGAAGAGAAGATTCTCCCAAGAGAAGAAGTAGAAGAGAAGAATCACCGCCAAGAGAGAGGAGGAGTAGAGATGATCGTTATGAACGAAGAACATCCCGGAGAAGCAAGGATTCAGAAAGGAAGGAAAAGTCATCAAAGAGCTACACACAACGAAGACATCAAGCTCATGTTGGTGAATGGGTATCCGGTTCCGACTCTGAACATCACTCCGGGAGAAGCTATCACTCCGACTCCGAACATACTCAAGATGAAGGTGTTGCTGGTCTAGCACTTGTGTCAACCAACTCCAACGACATATTTGATTCACCAAATGAAGGATTTGGAAGATGCTTCATGGCTAAAGGCCCTAAGGTAACACACCCCGAGTATGTTGATTTCAATAGTGATGAAGATGACTTGTTAGGTGATGATGATTTACTTATTGACAACTCTAGTGATGAATACTATGATGAAACGTCAATTAATCATGCTAATCAAGATAAAACAAATGACGATGATAAGGAGAAAATTGAGCTCCTAACTAAAGAACTAAACACTCTTAAGTTAGCTCATGAAACTATCTTGGAAGATCATCGAGAACTTTTAAGGACTCATGAGAAGTTACGCTTCGAAAAGCTCAATCTTGAGCAAGAGCTTGAGTTCTTAAAGGAAATCAATGATGATCTTCGTAAGAAAAGTTCTTCTTACATTGCCAAGCGTTTACTCTTATCTACTTACATGCCTCAAGTCAAGTCTAGTAACATAAACAAGAAGGATTCTTCCTCTAGTAGTAACAATAATCATGCTAAATCCAATATTGTTGCTTCTAGTAGTTCTCTTGATTCCACTAATGATTCTCTTAGCCAAGTTACACTTGAGCAAGAAAATAGCTTATTGAAGGGAATTATAGAGAAAGGTGTATACAAGAGCCTTGCCGGGAGTAAG
Organism: Triticum dicoccoides; assembly: GCF_002162155.2. NCBI lineage: Eukaryota > Viridiplantae > Streptophyta > Magnoliopsida > Poales > Poaceae > Triticum > Triticum dicoccoides. The sequence goes on from NC_041389.1 coordinate 291,353,376, forward strand.
CAATTCGAGGAAATTGTACGCAAGCAAGGAAGGCACTGGAAGAATCAAGGAGTTGGTTTTGAACGAAAGTTCAATGCCAATTGAGTTGAGTGGGAAGAAGATCAATACCCCAAGACGAAGTTTGTTCCTCAACAAGAGAAGTATGATCCTACTTCCTTCAAGGGGACACAAGCTCAAGATGATCTTCCACCACAAGACCACAAGCACAAAGGCAAGGACAAGCTTCAAGAGGAGATTGATGCATTTAACGAAGCTCCTAAGGCCTTGGTCAAGTGGGTTCCCAAGACTACGTCAAGTTCTACTTCATGAAGCACGACTATAACTCCAAGGATTCCCATCAAGATGATGTGGATCCTGAAGAAGAAGAACTAGAAAGTTCTTGAGGGTGACTCCGCCAACATTCTTCACTCATATCCTATTGGCAACAACAAGTGCAATCAACTTCCACATCTTGCACTAGTTCAAGGAGTCACAAACCCTCATGTTGGTAAGGCAAGGGACAAGGTAACCTAATGCTTTCATGGACATCATCTTGTGTGTGCATCACTCTATGTATATGGATATACTTGCTTGTTCCTTGTGGGACTAACCCGTGTAGGCATTGAAAGTGCAACTCACTCCAAAGTATTGCTCCAAATGATCTTCATCAACATTGAGCATCCACATCTTCAACACCTACATGAAGTCATCATCGACAAAACCCAAGGTTAGTTCATCCCTCTTAGGGGGGATATCACATCTAGGGGGAGCTTAACTCTAAGAATTGAGTCAAAGCAACTCTAATGATGTGAACACATCAATGCATTATGTAAAAGTGGAAACCCCACTTGAGCTTAAATGATGAGTATGACCTATGATCAAATGTTCTCATTTGACTCCTAAGTCAATATACTCATATATAGATGACCTAGTCATCGCCAATTGTTTGATACATGCTAGATTTGTTGTGCATGCTTTGCCACATATTTCATTTGCCATTTTATTGTGTGAGCATGTTGGTTGCATATTTTACTCAATCGAGGACATCCACTTGTTGCTTTGATTGATTAGCTTCCTTTTCTTTTGCCAAGTGGATGAACAAGAATGCCTAAGAAGCTTCTCTAGCTATTTATGCTTTTCTTGTCTCAAACTCTATTCATGCTACATCACAAAATTTGATCAAGTCAGATTCGAACCACACTGTGTGAGGAGCACTCGGAGTCCCCGATTCGTCATAGACTTAAACTTCCAAAACTTCTTTGTGTGTTTCGGTCTGACCGATTCTTCCATTTCGGTCATACCGAGATCACTAAGTCAATCTAGGTTTTCAATCTCGGTGCAAACGATTTGAACTTTTCGGTCTCACCGAGTTGTTGTAACTGTCAACAGTTATGCATCTCAGTGCCACCGAGTTGTTCCACTCGCTCACACCGATAGGGTCGGGCTATATATACTCACGGGCAAAAATTTGGAAACCTTCTCCAAACCCCTTCGCCCGCGCATAACTCGCTCTGCCTCCAAGGTCTCCGGATCATCAACTTCGTCGCCAACCGCCTCCAGTCGCTGGTCTCCGCCGCCATCAACGGAATTCAACCCTGCCATTGCCGCCGTAGCGAGTTCATCGCCAAACTAGGGTATGGACTCGATCACAGTGCTATCCCCGTCCGATTCCTAGCACATTGTGTTCATTATGATTCTTGGCACGATTGAAACGCTTCTATCCAGTCAAAACAATCCTTAGATTAGATGTGAAATGAAAATTTAGGGTTAGGTTTCCACCAAAACCATCTCGGACCCACCGAGTTGAAAAACTCGGTTCCACCGATTCGGCTAAGGCCATTGCACAAGTGATTCTCGGTCTGACTGAGAATTGCAAATCGGTGTGACCGAGTTTAGAACTCTGTGAAACCCTAGCAGTCTTAGTGCCACCGAACTGTGACTCGGTCTGACCGAGTTCACTAGTTTAGGTTCCAAAAGCTGCGTCGGTATCACCGAGTTTGCAAATCGGTTGATCCGAAATGCTTTCTGTGGAAAACTAAAACTAAGTTTTTGAATCATTCTTTTGCAAAAACCTCTGCATTTTGTGATGCTCATCCATTCTATCTCAACTACATCTATTCACAGGGTCAGCAGTTAGAGCTTGCAACATGTCAAACCAAAGTGACAGCCAGAACAGGGAAGAGGAGCATGTTCACATGAGTGAGGGCACTAGTCCCTCTAGCACCTCAGATCGGGGCAGCAGGAGCACCCCAAGCAACTTGCCCAAAGCTACCACCAGGGCAAGAAGGAAGAGAACCTCAGACTCTGAGGATGAAGACTATGTGGCAGCTGAGGATGAGGCCACTTCCAAGAAGATAGTGCTCAAGATGGAGTATGGCTCAGCTGCAGCCACCAAGCCAGGACTAGAAAGGAAGGTCCCTGCCAAGAGGACACCTATGCTGAAAGTCAGAGGATCAACTCAAGAACCTGAGAAATCTGATCCCAAAGAGGCGAAAAGACCATGGCCAGAGTTGTTGGACAGCCTTCCATGATGGAAGAGGAAGAGGAAGAAGAGGTTGCTGCTCCAGCACCCAAGGCACAAAAGCTTATGGGTGATGCTATAAGGTTAGGGGCTGCAACATCAAAGCCCAAGGAAGCACCCAAAGCTGCATCCAAGGCCAAATATGCACCTAAAAGGAATACCAGGAGTATACCAGCCGCTGAGAAGAACAAGGCCCAAGTGCCTGAAGTTGCTGAAGAAGAAGAAGACGAAGGACAAGTTCTAAGGAAGCTAAAACCTAAGATTCCAGACCACAATGATGCTCATCCAGTGGCTGAGAACATGAAGTTGAGGAAGGATGCAGGGCTCAGACAGTGGAGATTGTCTGATCCTTATGCAATCTGGAGAAGGACTGCTGTTGACTACAGGTTCCACACTAAGGAACAACAGGATTTCTATGAGATTGTGCTGCTGGACAAGAAACCCATAGTTTGTGACATGAGGTGGGTGGACTGGAAATACATGAAGGCAAATGAGGAACACTACCCAGGTGTGTTTGATAGCTTCAAGGGTTGCGGAGTTTATGACTTTGTTGGACAGAAGTTCACCAACTGGAATGATGAGCTCGTAATGCAATTCTACTCCACAGCTCACTTTTATCCTGATGGCAGAATAATCTAGATGTCTGAAGGTACAAGGTACCAATCCACAATTGAAGAATGGGCAAAACTGATCAATGCACCAGAGGGGAAAGCTGATGAATTGGATGTATATTCCAAGAGGAAAATGGATCACAATTCTATGTCACAGATGTACAAGGAGATCCCAGATAAAGCTCTTGAGACTTTGAAGTTTGGGTCTGTCCATTTCCTTCTGTCAGGACTGCCAACGATCAACTGGATCCTAAGGCACACTCTCTTGCCCAAGTCAGGTGACCACAACATGATCAGAGGCCATGCAATAAACTTGCTAAACATATTTGATGTGCCTCAGAAGTTCAAGGTCATGAGCCTCATAGTTGAGACTATCAAGAGGACAGCAGCAGACCAGAAGAGAAGCTGTGGGTATGCCCCACAGATCCAGGAGCTGATCAACTCCAAGATGGGCACAGGCAAATACTTGTTGGACAAGGAACACTTTTCTATCTACCCAGACTTTGAGGACAATCAAGTAGTCATGAATGAGAATGAACCATCTTCAGTGCAAGCTCAAGAGAAGAAGGAGAAGGCAAAGAAGGAGAAGGCTGCCATGATGCCAACAATTGATGAGGCATCTGAGTACTTTTTGAAGAGCAAGCAGGACCAGCTTGGTTACTTAATAGCATCAACTCCGAGGATTGAGAAGGGGTTGGCCATCCTAACTCAAAACCAGGAGAGCCTGGAAAGAATCATGGTACAAAAATTCTATGACTTAGATGTTAAAGTAACTGAGATCCAGTCTGTTGTGGAGTAGCTTCAGGATGATATGCAGGAGAGGAAGGGCAAGAAAACCATTGATGCATTTGCCAAAGTGCCTCGAGCTCAGAGATCAGTTGCAGAGCCAGTGACAGACAACAGAGCCACTTCATCTGCACCACCTACAGCTCCAGTGCAACCAGCTCCAGCACCAACTCCTCCAGCTCCATCCACATCAACTGAAGTCTTCGTCCAAGGAGCCATCTCTACACCACCACCTGAAGATCAAGCCTGAGAGACAAAATAGTACTATGCATTTTCTAGGAACTTTTTGGTAACTTATTGCCAAAGGGGGAGAAAAATGTATAGATCATAGGCTTCGAGAGAGAGAGTTTGCTTTTGTTCTCTCTTGTCTTTGTGGTTGAACTTTATTTGCTTTTTCTTGCTTGAGATACTACGTTATTGTCTGTGTGATACAATGATGATCATGTGTTTGATCATATGCTATCTTAATGCTTGATTAGATGACAATATCTCATTTATCTTTATATGACCATTCACTTTGCTTGGTTATGAGTGCATGTATTCAATCTTTAATATTTTGAGCGCTCCACCAAGATGTATCTGACATGGAAGAGTAACCCATGAGCCTAACTCCTTGTGCATTTGCAGTCCAAAGTAAATCTTAAACTATGCACAAATTTAGGGGGAGCTCTTGCTTATCACATACTTCTCAAAGCGACGATGTTTTTCAATCTTATTATCATTTGTCGAAGCTTTGATCTATATGTTGTCATCAATTACCAAAAAGGGGGAGATCGAAAGTGTAACTATCCCTAGGTGGTTTTGGTAATTCCTAACAACATATAGCTCATTGAGCTAACATCTTTCCAAGACAAATATTTCAGGAAAAGCTCAATGAATGGCATGGCATGGATGAGGAAAGTGGATCCCTCAAAATTCTAAGGATAAAAGGATTGGCTCAAGCTCAAAAGCTCAAGACTCTACATTTTACATTTTAGTGATCCAAGATCACATTGAGTCTATAGGAAAAGACAATACTATCAAGGATGGATGAGGTGTTGCTTAATGAGTTTCTTGCTTCAAGTGCTTAGTGATATGCTCCAAAAACCCTCAAATACTTTCTCATATCCACACATGACCTAAACCTAAAGTCAAACTCGGCCCCACCGATTCTTTCTATCCGGCGCCACAGATTTCAGATGTCATAGCCACTGCCACAAACCCTAGGCAAATCGGTCACACCGATAGGGATCTCGGTCTCACCAACATGGAATTGTAATCTCTTTGTTTCCCTTCGTAACGTTTCGGTTTAACCGAAGTGAGCGATCGGTCCCACCGAGATTGCAATGTAAACTCTCTGTTTCCTCTTCGTAACGTTTCGTTCCAACCGAAAAGAGCGAATTAGTCCCACCGAGTTTACCTGACCAACTCTCTGGTTAGCTTATTACCAAAATCGGTCTCACCGAGTTTGTGTAATCGGTCTCACCGAGATTATGTTATGCCCTAACCCTAACCACGTCGGTCCTACCGAGTTGCATGTCGTTCCCACCGAAATCACAAACGGTCACTAGGTTTACTAAATCAGTCTGACCGAGTTTGTTGATTCAGTCCCACCGAGATTGGTAAATTGTGTGTAACGGTTAGATTTTGTGTGGAGGCTATATATAGCCCTCCACCCCCTCTTCATTCGTGGAGAGAGCCATCAGAACAAACCTACACTTCCAACTTACCATTTCTGAGAGAGAACCACCTACTCATGTGTTGAGGCCAAGATATTCCATTCCTACCATATGAATCTTGATCTCTAGCCTTCCCCAAGTTGCTTTCCACTCAAATCTTCTTTCCACCAGATCCAAATAATGTGGGAGAGAGTTGAGTGTTGGGGAGACTATCATTTGAAGCACAAGAGCAAGGAGTTCATCATCAACACACCATTTGTTACTTCTTGGAGAGTGGTGTCTCCTAGATTGGCTAGGTGTCACTTGGGAGCCTCCGACAAGATTGTGGAGTTGAACCAAGGAGTTTGTAAGGGCAAGGAGATCGCCTACTTCGTGAAGATCAACCGCTAGTGAGGCAAGTCCTTCGTGGGAGACGGCCATGGTGGGATAGACAAGGTTGCTTATTTGTGGACCCTTCATGGGTGGAGCCCTCTGTGGACTCGCGCAACCGTTACCCTTAGTGGGTTGAAGTCTCCATCAATGTGGATGTACGATAGCACCACCTATCGGAACCACGGCTCAAAAATCACCATGTCTCCAAATTGCGTTCGAATTCTCCAAACCCTTCCCTTTACATTCTTGCAAGTTGCATGCTTTACTTTCCGCTGCTCATATACTCTTTGCATGCTTGCTTGAATTGTGTGAAGATTGCTTGACTTGTGCTAAGATAGCTAAAATCTGCCAAAGACTAAAATTGGGAAAAGGTTAAGTTTTTAATTGGCCAGGTAGTCTAATCACCCCCCTCTAGACATACTTCAAGATCCTACAGTCTCCATGAAAACCATTACAGAAGAAGATTCACGCTAGTCCAGCTCAGTGGCACATCAAGTGTTCCCTGAAGACAATCCTTCTATGATGGTTCCTGTGTCCGAAGCTAATGCTTCTGAAGAGATTCCGGCTGCAGCAGCCGATGAAAGACAAGAAGAAGAGCATGTTGCTACTCCCCCTACCACTCAAGAAGTTGTTCTCGAGGAGAACGTGTCTGTGCCCGACCCTCCAGCTACTCAAGTGGAGGTTGAGAATCCTGAGGCGGCCACCAACAACGCTACTGAAGCCAATGACGTTGTCATGGCTGAAGACAATGTGGCGCCTGCGATGAACATTGTGCTTGAAGCCACTGATGCACCTGCAACAACTGTACAGCCTGACGCCTCTGCTAATGCCACTGCTCCTGTTCCGCCTCCAAGGCCCCACACCATAGAGCATTCATTCTGCCAAGGTGAGCTTGTTCCTGTAAGATGGCCAGTTCTGGTTCCTCCGCCTGCTCCCGGACCTCAGTTTGACTATCATGTGGAGCGCAAGCCTCAGGTTCAGAAGCAAAAACCAAGGTTGCCAAGGTTCCTAGGTATTGCATCAGCACTAGGCTCATTCAATGTTAACGGCTTCATTGCACACAACACCTTCTTCGATACTGCCAAGAACCCATATTCCAAGCCAAGAATATCACCAGATCGGTTCTGGAGCTATCAACAGCGCAACTACTACTCCTGTATTCTACACAATCAGGAGCGCATATTTCCTCATATGTGTCTGGACACTGAAGCCATTGCTGGCCTACCCTGTCTAGAAGAAGCCCTTGACTGCTTTCGTGATGCTAGCCTTCTGCAGTTTGTCACCGACAAGGAACATTGGAATGAAGAGCTTCTACTGCAACTCTATGCAACCCTCCACATTCGCGGCTACAACAGGGATACAACGACATGGGTCCTTGAGTGGATGACAGGCAATGTTCATCATGAAGCCAAAGCCTTTGATCTCATTGAGCTTACCGACCTGTCCACTCCAGGCAAACTGTACGAACCTGGTTGTCAGCTTCACCGCGATGTTGTGGAAAGCATCTTTCAGAAGCCAGAGCCCAACATGAGCCAAATGCTGAGCATGATGAAGCCACTGCCACATGACGCTGAATATCCAAAGGAATTCTTTGTTGAAGACCTAGAGTATCTGCCCCGCACCATCTATCATATCATAATGCAAACTCTATGGCCCATCAAAGGGCATTCCTCCTTAGCAAAGCTTGAAGGTGCAATGAAGACATTGGTCTTCCACATTCTTAATGACAAAAGCTTCAATACTCAGGATTTCTTCATTCGCCAGTTTGCTGCATCTGGCTCTGACATTTTTGGTCTGAAATTTTATGCTCCTTGGGTTATGCGTCTAATCAAGCTGCACTCTGCTGTTGACTATCAGCCCTCTGCCCGCAACCATATTATCTTCCTGCCAGAGGTTGATATGTCAGTCGAAGCCATTTACCCAGAGCCTGCCAAGGAAGCGCTATATCTTCGCAATGCAGATCGTCAGAGTTTCTCTCAGGATGTTGAAGGTGTTTAGGCTGCTTCTCGTGTCTATCCACTAGCCGGCAACACTCGCCGTGCACGTACTGAAGCCACAGAAAGCACCATTGCTCCAAGGCCTCACAAGCGATCCCGTGTGCTTAATGACCGAGAGCTTCTTGTGGCCCTGCATCAGAAAGAAGACAAGCATCATTTCTACCTGAAACGACAAATGCAAAGCCTCTTGGTGGATGTCAATCTCATTCGCAATCTTGCCACCAAGAATGCCTTTGTCACTCATGAAACCTGTCGGAGGACTTGGAAGAGTTTGACATTGCTAAGTGCTGAAGTTGATCTCCAAGATGATGGCTTCACCGAAAGATTCAAGTTTGACTCCACTCCTCCAAGGAATACTGTTCTACGTTGAACCCCATCTCTTGAAGACTCAGAGTACTCTTCGTCCGCAGCCATGGTAAATGCCAGAGTTATTGATGAAGCCGATGATGCTACTTCACCACCGCCAACATTAGCGTGTATCGGCACTGCACCAAGTTCTTCTGCACCACCAAACCTAAACGATGACCCTGCTGCTTCACCTACTCCTCGTGGGAACTAGTAGCGACTATGTCTTCAAACCTTTTTGGTCCTTACTGACAAAAGGGGGAGAAGCATATGTTGATAGTCTTCAAGCGGGTCCATATGGGTGGTTGCTATACTTTTGCCTAGTATTTACAACTCTCATTTTTGATACATTTGGTTCTTTGAGTTATAACACTTAAACCTGATGGTCGTCTGCTACTTTTTCTGCTATTCTGTGATGCGATGATAAATTCCACATGTGCGATGATAAATCCCGCATGAAGTCATTTAGCAGACGTCCATTTTTAATTATGCATGTCATCATTCTTGTACATCTGTTCATGCATGATGTATTGTCTTCATATTGTGAAGAGGATCTCCACAAGTACAACCTGCCATGTGCATTTGAATTCCAACGCAAAACATTTTTATGTACATCTTCAGGGGGAGCCTTTTGCCACTTATGAAGACAATGCCTTAATCCTTTACAATTTCACATACTTTTATCCCCATTGAAAGCTTCAACCAATTTGTCATCAATCACCAAAAAGAGGGAGATTGTAAGTGCATCTAGTGCCACCCCTAGTTGGTTTTGGAGTATTGACGACAAACCTGGTTGAGGGACTAATGTGTTTGTGAGAATTGCAGGAGATGATGCCTAAAAATGTGTGAAGACATTGAAGACAATGGTGGTCTGTGAAGCTATTCACGTTGAAGACTATGACCCGAGAAGACATTGAGTGAAGACTATGGAGCGCGAAGACTTAGTTGTTTCGTTGTCTCCTTTTCTTCTTTGTTGAGTCATAGGAACCACCGCACTGATAAGTGGGGTCCAAGTGAACAAAGTCAGAGTGACTGAAGTGATGCTCAACCAAATCCTATGTCTTCGAGCAAAGACAATGAGAGCAAATCTTATCCAGAGCCGGATGAGTCAGCTTTACTTGTAGCCCAAGTCAAGCTGCCGCGTGTGTTTGAAATCTGACCGTTGAGACACGTGTCAGTTCCTTAGTGACCCAGGGTCAATTTGGACAAATCAGGTCGGGTTGCTAGTGGCTATAAATAGCCCACCCCCTACACCATAAATTGGTGGCTGCTCAGAGTTAGATACGGCTTTTGTCGTTTGAGAGCAACCCACCTCCGAAGCTTTTGAGAGAGAATCCTTGCGAGGACAAAGCTCAAACCACCCAGAGCCCAAGGAGTGTTTGGCATCACTGAAGTCTTTCTGTCTGCATGATCTGAAGAGCCCTAGGTGTTCTTAGCTCAAGGGGAATAAGGTGAAGATGCGGTCTTCTGAGTTGAATTTCAGCCTCCCTAACCAGGCGTATAGTTGTTACAGCAACTGGAACTGGTCTAACAAATCCCTGTCCTCCTGAAGCTACTGGTTCTATCTCTCACTTCTCTCTACTTATAGTTTGTCTTCGTGAAGTCATTGCCTGCTTGCATTATCTCTTTGATTTCACTGTGTGACTACCTGATCTGATTGGCTTCATACTATCTTCCATCCTGATCCGTACTACCTAGATGCTAATAGTCTTCGTGCTTTCACTTCATTGAATACTTGACTATGGCTTGTCTAGTGTAGTATACCTTCCGCTGCATTCGAATAGTGTTGTTTCTATTGTTTGTCTTCAAAACTCCCATGTTTTGAAGACTTTCATAAAAATCGCCTATTCACCCCCCCTCTAGTCGATAACTAGCCCTTTCAATGACGGTGAGGCCTAGGAAGGGAACGACATGGAGCCAGGGAAGACTCGGCAGTTATTTCCCATCCGGAGGGGGAGTACGACTGTACGACGGCTTACTGGTTCGCCTGCCGTCGCCGGAGAATAACAGCAGGTGTGGGACTGTAGGTGAGTAAAGGGATGGCTAGGCCAGCGATGGGAGTACGGTGGGGCTGTGAGGCCTGCGCGGAAGCACAACCGTACGGGGAGGAGGGAGCAGGCAATCCCGCCGGCGCTTGTCTGAGAGGCTGGAGCAGGAAGAGCAGAGATTGAAGAAGCACGACGGCCGTTGGATGGACTTCCAATAGTCACTGCTTGTGCGTCAACCTTTTTTTTAGGAAAGCCTCAAATCTATGGAAAACAACATACATGCCATCGGCCATTATTTGAAATAATTTACAGCCCATTTGCTAATTCTTACACGTTTTTTGGAGCCCATATTCTTTTTGTTAGCATTACAGCCCATATTGTGGCCACGGTTAAAAAATTATACGAGATTTTGCATATGTCGGTGCGGTCCGAACTGTTTCAGACTGATTTTATACGAGATACTGCCAAAATTTCGAGTCACATTCAGACTGATTTTAAAAATAAATGTCTATCAATATAAAATCCAATAAATTGTCCACGCATAAAAATCAATGCAATTTAAATTCTCGAAATGAAAAAAAGATATTTGAAACTAATTGTCGGTTTGATGTGTTTTAAAAATTTACATCCCATTTCTCATTACTGATAGGCCATTTTCTCGACCAGCTGAATGGAGCTCTCCTCATCTTGAAAGATTTGCAGCCCAACAGGCCTGATAAAGTGACTTACTTGATAAATCACAAAAAAAACTAGGCTAGCCATTTTTAGATAGAAAAAAACCACTAGGCTGGTCTGTGGTAAACATAAAAGAAAAGGCTGTCTAGACAGGCCAGAGTGTCCCGCACAGCCCAGTTGACACCCTGCTTCCGTCTCAAAAACAAATTAGATAAATGCCACTCCAATTATGGTGATTCATGAAAATGCCACAGCAATTTCCAAACTTTGAAAAATGCCACTGCAATTTTTGCAAACTTTGAAAAATGCCAGTGCAGATTGCAAACTTTGAAAAACGCCACCCCAGACTTTGGAAAATGCCACTAGAAATTGCATGAAATGGCATTTTTCAAAGTTTGGAAATTGCAGTGGCATTTCTCGGATACACCAGATGTGGAGTGGCATTTATCAAATTAACCCAAAACAAAAATAACTGGGCGAGCTGCTGGATCCCTGGTGTCAGCCGCTCGTTGTGCAATTCTCTCGTTTATTGACTACATTGACAATGGCATGGGATCCAGATGTAGGAGCCATTTTTTTATTGGCCTGAAATAAGGAGGCACTTGCTTGCGTACTACCATGACCTTGGCGGGTCCCTGCTGTCATCCTCTCCACGTACAATCATCTCCTGATTGTGTAGGCATCAACTTGGTAGGCCCACAAGTCAGCCTCTAAACCCGTGGAGGACAAATACAACCCATTTAAAAAATAACAGCCCATTCCATATGTTCAAATAGAAAGTTTAACATTCAGAGCAAAGTAACAGGTCTGATCCACATATAGAGTACTGAACTTCCACGTTGACAACCATCACAGCCAAGTTAACTATCTACTCCCACTAATACTCTAGTAGCGTACAAGTACTAACTTACTCTTAGCTAACTAGGCGATGCCGGCCGCCATCTGTGGTACACGCTAAATGCCGGCACCGGCGTCCTGCGCCTCGCCTCGTACTTGCAACAGGTGCGATACGGCGCGTTGCTCGCGTGTGTTGGCCCTTTCCATGCCGGCGTGGTCCACCGAAGCTTCCGCTTCCAAGCGGGAAACCCACTTGACGAGCTAGTAGTAAAAATCGGCGTCGCGAACGCGTGCGTGCCCACATCCTCCAGGGCTATTTGCCGGACGTCGGCCTCCACGTAGTCGGCCCAGTTGCGGGCACTCTGCTCGCCACTCAGAGCGTCGGTGCGCTGCTGCTCCATGTCCCAGTGGCGGTGCAAATCGGTGATATGCTGCTCCTCCGCCAGACGGTCACGCTCCAACAACTCCTGCTCCTCCGCCAGGCGGTCGCACTCCAACAACTCCTCTATCTCCGCATTTCCATCTAAAGACTGATAGAATGCCTCCTCCCTCCGTCTGCCTTCCGGTGAAAAATCGAACACTAGTTCCGGCGTGACCGTCTCCGGCGTCGCCTACCGCGGACGGGAGGGGGCATGGCGGACATGGCGAGCGACGTCGGGCCGGTGGGGGCTTATGAGGATATGGTGAGTTGGGTCACGGTGCCACCGGAGAAGCCAGGGAAACAATACTTATAGGCGGAAGGTAGCGCGACGGTCATCGGAATTAAATGCATAATGGCTTAGCATGCCAGCTTGCCATGGAAAACTAGAGAAACTGAAATTATGACTGTGCCGTCCCATCCCATCTGGGGCGCATGCCGGCATGGCGGTCAAACAGGTGCACTTGAATCATCTCCCTCCTTGTCAATAATGATTCCATGGATTTAAAAAGCCCACAACAATTAAATCACATCTTTTTTGCATCAGTTCGCTTCCTTAATTACGGCCGGCTACATGCAGGCACTCAGAATCGCTCGTAGCCAGTACGCGGAGCAGCATGTAACGAGTCGCAACCAAGGGCACGCATGCAACCACTTAAATTGCTGGAATTAATTAGGCTTAAACTTCTGCATGTCGTTAATTATTGTCATGCCTTGGTCTTGCTGCTTTGCTCACGGGACTAATAAACCCGGACAGAGGGAGTACCTTGGTTGGTGAGAGGTTTGAATTAAGCCCTGCAAACCGGAAAGGAGGTACTAGTACGTGTGTGATCCGCTATTTATTCGTGTAGGATCGAGTAGGTCGTTTCTTGAATTGAGCCCTGCAAACCGGAAAGGAGGTAGTACGTGCGTGATCCGCTATTTATCCGTGTAGGATCGAGTAGGTAGGATAGTGTAGCTTGTCAGTTTCTTCAGAGGTAGGCATTTTTATTCAAAAAACTGCCACTTCGGATCTTGCGTCGCAAATAAAACTGCCAGGTGCGCATTAGTAGGCCAACTAGTGATCGATTAGTAACTTGTAAACACTGAGAGAACAGAAATAAGTAACTGTTAATGCATCTCAATGATTCACAGATCATATACAAATATGTAGCTCCAAAAGCAAAGATCAGCCACTTCGGATCTTGCTCGCAACTAAAACTAACTAGTACGATTCCCATACATAAGATAAACATGTTAATGCATCTCAATGATTCACAGATAATATACAAATATGTAGCTCCAAAAGCAAAGATCTAGAAAAAACATCTCTTCTTCCTACTAACATGGATGCTTCTCTTGGCAAAAATTCAGTACAGACTGAACGACAAATTTGATTGTGAAGTCTACAATTCCTCTTGCAAACGTAAGTGGTTTCACCAACAGCTGGAACCATGAGAATGAACCACACATGATGGAGGAACATCCACTGCAATATGATTTGGTCTTCTCCCGATCACACCGCGAGACTATTTTCGGAATACAAACTTTAACTTAGGCAAAATGATGCCCATTGTATAATCATACCAAAGCAATGAAGCACCTAGTCTTGGCCAATAAATAGTACAGTACTCTTTTTCTGCAGTCCATGAAGTGACTATCCAATCTTTGTGTGTCTATTTTCAAATGGCACTGCATGCGGTGACTATACTATTCTCTTGTGCAGTTCAACCAAAATTGCGGACACTTTGTTTGTTTGCCAAATAGCAACGGGCAGACATCTCTGTCTGCACAAATATCAAGCAGCTAGTAAACATATACCACACCATGTACTTTCGGTTTAAACATGTCTCTTCCTCTTAGCATGTGTCATGTTCTGCACTGGACAATCTGATACAGTTATGTTTTTCCCTGGACAATTTCATACTGAATTGATTTGTTGGTTCAGAGCAGAAATATAACGCCTATTCTTTATCAGACCAAGGATATCCATGTTCGCAGTGATGGAAGAGGTGAAATCGATACAACCAAAATTGAGCATCCAATCATTGAATCTTGTCCTGCACCTCTAATGTAGGTCCACCCTGCAAATAAATTCACATGCAAACCACTAGTATTACTATCTAATGACAGTACAAAAAGAGTAGCAAGATAGTAGCAAACCATGTACCTTCGTAATGAACAGCTCATAGTGCCACCAATTGGATATAAAGGTTTGGAAAAAACATGCTCCTAATGTTGAATTAGTTGGACCTTTTGTGCAGTTCCACTAAAATCGAGCATCCCTATTTGCATAGATATGGAAAGTGTGATTACTATAAAAGTGGCACTAGTTGAAGCATAGACTCACAAATATAAGCATTTCAATTTCTTAATGGGAAAAGGTAGCAAGACTATTTCTAACCACATGTTTGAAGGAATAAATAAAGCAACATCAGCTGATGTCAGGAAGGCATACATAGTTTTTTCTGAAAAATTGAGCCATTCCTGACCTTTCCTCTTCTTTTAAGCATATTTTGTGGAGTTCAACTAAAATAAAATGCCATCACCGCCTTGACAATTCAGTGACACTATACAAAAGGAAATGACTTAACATTACATCATGATGTCAGGTATGTAGTCGACAGGCATTAGAGACAAACATACAGACCTCCTCCGATAACATAATGAACATTAATTTTAACAAAGGTGTGACTAGCTTTACCGGAATAATTTGAGTGAACTCTACACCGTTTGTTCCTTAATATAAGATATTTTCGTGGTTCAATTTAAAGTACCCAAACGTCTAGTATTTAGAAAAACAGGTAGTAGTTTTCTTGAGCACATATCTAGGAAAGCTTGCCACACTTTATTTATGTCCATACGCTAATGCAACACCATTCGAATACTACAAATATACACTAATCCAGTGGCTAGTGCAATAGTAGAGTAGTTAGTTTATTACAGGGTACAGTACAATGGTTTTACTGAACAGATTTCAATAAACTCTAGCACTGGAAGATTTCTATAAGAATTAACAATACAAAATGTAAAGGTAACAAGTTTCAGCATTTGTATACTAGCTGTGCATGAGCATTAAACCAAATACAAAAGTCTGAAGGTAACTAGCATTATTAACTAATGACAGTATAAATTTTTTGCAAACCATGTACCTCCAAGGTAAATATCATTTCGAACTCAGGGGGACCTTAAAAATTGCTATCCCAATATTGATAATCAATCAAACATAAAAACTTGATCAAACGAATCAAGAGAACAGTCGCAGGAGGAGGTGCCCACTCTTGACCTTTCCTCTTGTCTTCATAATTTTTTGTGCAGTTTAACCAAAATAAAATGACATCAGCGCCTTGGCATTTTGGTGACACTGTAGAAAAAAATTAACTTATCTCATGAAAGTGAGGTATGTAATCTATAAGCATTAACAGTGCAAAAATCTGAAGGTAGTAACAAGTTTCAATGTTGGTATACTGGCTGTGCAACAACATTAGAATGCCTTAGCTGAAAATTTATTAATACATCCACAATCAACAGCTAACCTGAAATAATCCAATGACATTAAATGGCATTGCTTAAATTTATCGGTGGCATTAGACTGAGAGCGGCATTAGTTAAATGTGGCATCACTTTAGCAGTAGCATTGCTTGAATTGACTGCTGGCATTATACTAACAGCCAAAAAAGTGGCAATAAGAGCATGGGAGGCCCATTCAGATAGTGGGCGCACCAGTACGATGTACCTCCACAGACGCAGAGTGGTGAGGGAGGTATGGTTGCCCAGAGCAACAAATATCCAGGCAGCATATGTGGATTACGTCCCATTTTTGTTCTCTTTAGCCACCTTTTTCCTATGTGAGGACAACAAACCGATCGACCTTGTCATTCTCTATTGTGTTGTCATGCCTTTCTACCCTTCTTCAACCAAGAGACACGAGACTCATTCCTTAGCTACTGATTTTCCCCTTTTCAACCTAGATGCGGGTTCGATGGCTACTCTCTTGGACAGTACAGTCTCCCTTCCTTTCCTTATTCAACCCAGACATGGATTAGTCTGCATGAAGTAGGGTTTCGTTTAATAGCGCAAATTACGGTTTTCGTCTGCGTGGCCAGCAGAGTAGAGGATAGCAAATTGGGAAGATGGTGGAGTGGAAAAAGATCCACATGCAACGACGTGGCAGATGGGGCAATAGAACAAGGGTATGGTTCGAAAAGAGGTAGCATACCTGAGGGTCGGTGGGAAGTGGCTTCGCTCGTGGTCGTCATCCTCCGCACACACTACGGCAGCGAGCTTGGGGATGGAGGCCATCCCGCGCGGGTGCTAGATCTGAGAGGACGGCCTTGTCGTCAGTGCGTGACCTCGCTCGCCGATGACGAGTGCGTCAATGCTGCACGTCCTTTTCTTCCCCGGCAGATCTGTGACAACCGGTGAGGAGGGAGAGAGAGGCCGTCTTTTTTAGATCTGGAAAGAGGGTGGTAGTGTGAGAAGCAAGTGGGCAGCCCTTAGCAAGAAAGCACTGAAGCTCCAGCCTATATATCTTTTTTATACTACTAGTACTGGAGGTGGAGTAGTGGTAGAGTAGTTTATATTTTCTCTGCGTACAGTACTAGTTAGTTGTGCTTCAAAACTGAACGACACGCCATTAAAAAAATAAAGTTTGATAACTAATGCGGCACCTCGGGCCAACGCAGCCAGATCGCATTTTGCACGAGAAATTACACACCATGTTTCATTGACATGTGGTCCCGTTCCAACATATCAGTGAGACGACGGTGAGTCCTTTTCTACTAGTAGTATTTCCGAATGGACGTTTAGGCCGGGGCGCCTCTTCGTGAACCGTGGCAAACTGGCAACCGTCCACCGACTCTTCGCCTTTCCCTCTCGATTTGGAACTGCTGTTGCACACTCTTCCTCTCCCTCCTCCATTTTCCTTCATCCCTTCACCCTTTCTTCTGCTATTGTTCGATCGTCTTCTCCATGGAGGGAATAGGCTAGAAATGACCCCGTTATTCTTGCCCCGATCTGAAAGATGACGTGGTGGAGGAACTCATTGATCGGTGCGACGTCATCACCTCGGCTAGCATGGCAGGTTCGTTCAAGCCCATTCTCGACTCAACTAATAACATCATTACAAGGAACCCAAGAGTCAAGGAGCGGTTTGATCTCCCCTATCTTCTTCGCCGTGACCCTGATGACTGACGTGGGGACGACGGAGGCCTCGCCCTGTGCAAGTTGATGCCGCTTGATAATGATATGTATGATGTTAAGATGCCACCGCTTGAGGGTAAGGCTTGGGTAGGCGCAAATGGAGATTGGGTTGTTTACATTGGGTCCAACTGCGAGTGGGAACTTGTGAATGTGTACACTCGCGACCGGGTTCCACTTCCAAAAATCTCAGCATACTGCGCAGAGGTTGAGCACACCAGTATTGTACGCATGTTCAAATACGATCGTGGTGACTATCTTCTACAGAAGATAGCAATTTGTCGACTTCCAAACCGCTCTTGGAATTACAACAACTATGAAGTTGTTGCTATCTTCGACAAGCTTGTTGCCGTCCTTCGTGGTTTGACTGGATGTATATTGCTCAAAAATCAGTTTTTGTACATGGATGAGTACTGTGATGCAATTCAATACGAGGGCCTTGTGTTTGCTGCCACCACTCGTGGCACTGTTTTTGCATGGAATCCTTATGATTTCGGTACGTTTGTCTTCCACCGTAATTATAATTGTTTCATCCACATGTATGCGGGTTAGCAAGTTTCCCTTTACTAATTAACCTTCTTCTTGTGTTTCCAAGGTCCTATGAACATTCCACCACCTATACTTGAAAATTTTTATAACCAAGGGGGAGACGATGATGGTGATGATCACAAGCATGAGGACGAGCAGCGCCCATATACTCTGTGGCGCTTGGCAACTAATTCCGATGGATCACCTCTTCTTGTGTGTATACAGCCCACTGATGATGTTACTACTAAGGAAGCAGGTGTAGTCTCCCATGGTCGCACTCTCCGGACCTATTCCAACAGCCGTTGCATGGTATTCGGGATGGATACTAGTGTGCTAGCGCCAACACCTTCTCCCTGGTACAGAATTGATAGTCTTGGAGAAAACTCGCTCTTCCTTGGACAAAACTATCCAATGATGGTGAAAGGCGATCCAACTGCTCTTGACACAATGTTACTACCATTCATGAGAAGCAACTGTGTCTATACCTTGGACATTTGGGTGCTTCCTTACCCTGGTACTGATATAGTAGGCCGCTTCAGCCTGGATGATCAGTCATGCGTTGGTCTCCAGATCGACAATGGATGACCCGTCCCAGAGAATCACTTGTGGTTCAAAGCAAGCGTTTCCAACACTGAGGAATGGTTGAGTTGAAGTTCATTTCATTGCTTGTTATTTGTTGTGTGGTGAAAACTTTAGTATTTATAATGTATCCTCGTTGTCGATGTGGGTTGATGACCTGTTGTATGTAATAAAATGATATGCCTCTGATAAACTTACTAAATTTATGAATGGCTTTCGAGTCGCTTCTCTGAGTGAGTGGTGCGACGAGGCAAAAAAAATATTTTCCGAATACATAAGTGTACGTGCATTGAATAGGTTATCGGATGAGGCCAATCAACAATAGTAGTACACTATTTGTACTAGCTTCACATGCTTCGCGCGTTGGGCGGGTGTTTTTACTGTAGCCATATGTTAATGTGTTCGCTGTACGTAACCAGCACCTCAAATCCTCGATACTAGTACTATATAGTAAGTAGTAGGAGTAGTAGGGTGGCATGGGCTAGAACAAGCATTCACATCCAGGAGTACGGCACACGCCACCACCATGACATCCATCTGACACCATATTATTTCTTGGAGTCCGTGCTAGAGCAATCTCTTCAACCTCGTCGTTTCTCTAACTTCAGCCATCACGCGGCGGGCGAGGTGGGGGTTTGCCGATAGTCGGTTTCCTCAACTGCGCTCCCACTTGTAAGGCTAACTCCAACGCACGACCCCAAACGGACCTTCATTTTGCACGAACTCCAACGATAATTTTGACTAGAAAAGCAAGACCAAAGAAAACAAGAACACAAGAATACGTTTTACTACACTAGAATATATCCAACTTCCATAAATGCTCCTGTAAGTTCGATTAGTGCCTTCTCGATGCATTCATTGTTGATCCGCGGAGGCTTCATCTTGCGTGCTTCTTTCTTCTTCGAGTGTAAAGAAGTAGATGTTGCTTCCTCGCATCTAGTCTCATGTCAAGCCTCTATTCTAGTTGGAGTATCAACAAGTGCACTAGTCTTATCTCTAGCCTCTATGCTAGCTAAAAGTGCTAGAACATCTACTAAATTGCGCTCTATCAATATATGGATGTACTCTTCTTCCCAATACCAAAACTTGCATCCATTCTACACCCTCCATTGCACAATACATGCCTTCTATTTGTCAAAATATATATGTATCTATACATGTTTTAGTATATAGGTACATCCATTTTTGGACAAATGAAGTCAAGTATTTTGGAACGGAGGGAGTACACAATAAATTTTTTAAGTTAGCACAACTAGTCTAATCAGAGAGCACAACCAAAGATTTGGTCGGGTTCTTCCTCCTTTTGCCGACACGTGGGACATCCAGCATCCAGGTCGTGTCATGCAAGAAATTAGAGTGGTTGTTGAAGCCACGTGCTATGCATCTTGGGTTAAACTGTAAATAGAATCTTAATACTCTTGAATAACTCCAAAAGCGGCCACCGAAGATCTTTATTGGATTTGTTTTTCATCACCAGCACGTCGAGGTGAAAGATGTGCAGGTTCAGTGGGTCCTCTTGCATTTTCACTGACATGTGGGACCGCATGTGAGAAAACAGACGATGGGCTCCGTGCGTCTGCTGGCTGGCTAAGAAGAGAGATAGAGGAGGGCTGAGCACGGACTCCAGGAAATTTGTTTTCTACGTACCTCGATATAGGCTCGATATAGTGGGATGGCATGGGCCATAACTAGCATTCACGTCTAGCAGTACGGCACACACCACACACACGAGTCCCATCCGACACCAATTTTCTTGGAGTCCATGCTACAACCATCTCTCCTCCCTCCTGTTTTCTCAGCCATCGCGCGGTGGGCAGGGTGGGAGTTTGTCGATAGTCGGTTTGCTCAACTGCGGTCCCACTTGTAAGTGAAAATGCAACACCGCATGCATTCCCGCTTGAGCGGCGTGCCAGACCAACCGTGTGGGGGTGCGACGCGAACATGGCAGGCTTTGCCTTTTAAACTCGTAACTTGTAAAATTTGGTTCTGCTCCATGGCGCAACCGATAGATAGAAAATAACGATTTTGCCTAGAGTAATGAGAAGTTTGGTTCTGGCGCCGTTCATGCATGGAGTACGTACGAAAATTGTGAAGTTGATGCGAAAGGTAAGATAATTACTAGTAGTATCATAAACTACTACATGGATTTGACCAAAAGATAAAAATACATACGGATCCATCAACGACATCCTCACGCCCTAGTGTGCCGGGTCACCAACCGACGTGTGAGGAGCAGCAGCGTTGGCGGCGAGCTCAACGTGCTTCTGAACAATGCCGTCCAAGGTCGCCCTGCGGTCCAAGAAGGCCAGCGTCCTATCATCCTCCTCTTGCATGTAGTAGTCCTAGTGGATGATTTCCGCGTAGACGTGGGTGATTATGTCGATGGTGTCTTGCTGCGCCAGGCGCTGCGCGGCGAGCACGACATCGAGGTGGACATTCTCCGATGCGACAGTGGGCAGTCGCAGGGCCACCTGTGCGTCGAATAGGTTGTCACCATAGTGGCCGTTGAGGGTGGCGGTCATCGCAAAGCTTGGGAGCGTCGGCTGGAGGCGTATGTCAAAGTCGTTCGCGAGCTTCTTGACGACGGTGAACTTGTCGAGGAAACCGACGAGGACCTCATCGAACAAGGATATGAAGCTGTTGTCCAAACGTCTCCTCGCCCTGGCGGCCTCAAGCAATACTACCTGGAGACGTTCCTCGGTGCCGGGCCGCAGGCCGGCATCGTGGACCATCTGGCACAACCGGTTGACGCTCGCGCTCATTGCCTCCATGGGTCTAGCTTAGCTTCTAGTCAACTGATCATGCGATTCGAGTGATCACTCTTGCCCTTGGTTAGCGTGCGTAGGTGCGTAGGATTTCTTACTACTCCTCGGCCCTCTACTGCATCTGCCTTTGGCTATATGATAGGTGGGCCAGCCACCCCTTGGGCCCACGTGTCATTCACCCAAAGGCAGTTGCAGTAAGTCAATGAAGTTGCGTCCCCCTCCATGCCGGTGTAGTATAGTCATCTCACCAGACCTCTAGTTGGGGCTAAATGAGAGAAGTTTGTTGTTTACTGGTTTATAGGCCCCTTTGCATTTTGCGCCAAGTTTTGACCTTTGATTTAACTAATAAAATGTTAATGCATGTAAACAAAAATGTTGTGTAAGTCACCTTACGAAAACCAAATAATCCCAAAACATTTAGGTACTGTGCATTAACTCCCTCCTTGTTTCTTATTTCGTGACATATCAACCAATCAGAGATGTGGGCCGTGCATGCTTTCAGTGACTTGAGACTACCAAACATGACATGTAGTGTTTAGTTCATTGCATGTAATCCTATTAGTACTCTAGTTAGCAAAAAGACATTAAGTTTTCTCGCCGATAGGAATAAAACACCATGTATTTATTTATAGAGGGAGTAGTACATTTTTTGTGACATGCACTACTAGATATTGCTAGTCAAATACTAAAATCCAGATGGACGTGGTAGTACTCCTAAATCCAGACGGTGGTGCTACTAGTACTAGTAGTAGTACTACCAATGTAGTAGGAGTACTAGCACTGTACTACCCGTTGGTCAAATTATTACGTGTTGCTCCTCACAGTGAAGTGACAAGACCCTGCGCCGGAGATGACACCTGAGTATAGGCGCCGTGTTCGGCATACCATAGTCAGCCTCACCGTCTGCAGTCACTACCATCATGGCTGTAGAGCTAGCCTGCTTACAACTAGCCTTGTTCGACATAATTTCCCATGTGTAGATGCCCGTGCATTGCATGAAACACCAAGATTGGGGGTGGACGGCGCCGGCAGCGGCCATCACGCCAGATTTTTCTATGGCCTTCTAGATGTGGTGGGGAGGAGATAAGGCTGATTGTGAGAGACAAGGAGTTCTTTGTAAATAGGGAACAGGTGCGGGCATCTTTTTGTAAAAATGGAGAAGCTTGGTTTGTATGCGTCAGTCCGATGGCTATTGGTGAAAGATGGGAGGCACAACATCATCACGAACTCAGGACCTGTTTGATTCGCAGGATTTTGAAAACGCAGGAATAGGACACGGCAATATTACAAGTTTCAAACTGATATTACAAATGTTAGGAGTAATGCTGCACCTATGAAGAGGGAATTACTAGGAAGTTTACGTAAGAACTTTCGTTACTTTAGGTGGATGCAGCATTATCCTACAAACTAAAATCCACCGTCCTGACAAGTCATTAACGGGAAAATAAGTTTTCGAGTCTCTGGCCACTTGATGTTTCAAAAACAAATCCAGCTTCTGCGGAGACTTTGTCATTTAGGCTTAGAAGCTTGCGGTGATCAGCATGCCATTCATTGTTGCGCCAGAGAATGCCAAACCTCATTACCTTGAGCACACTTGCCACCAGAACAAAGAACCTGGCCAATTTAATCTCAGATGTGCTGCCTCGGTAGTCGATCAAGTCAATTTATGTAAGATGGAGATCAAGGCATTCGATGAGATTATTATAGTGCAACACATTTTTCACTTTCGGGTCTTTTTTTATCTACAAAATAAGAGAACATATTAGAGAAGCTGGCTGTATAAGATTGCCGTGTCATGAAGAGGTACCAATATCATTCTCTCATACGATAGGGTTGGCTGGCTAGTGATATTTTTTCACTCTCTCTCTCTCTCTCTCTCTCTCTCTCTCTCTCTCTCTCTTTCTGTTTCCTCTCATTTATCTAGGAGCACGTGAAGAGCTTGGGCATTTGTTGCCTTCCACTATGTGGCTGATGCCATATTTCACAAAAGTATGCCACATAATACACATCGATGTCAAATCAAAAGATTTTGGCACCGCTCTCGCGATGTGAGAGAGTAGGCACCGCTGTGCACATAGACCCACATGTATAAACAAATCAATCAAACCAACTACACCAGCCTCTCACTCTCCCAAACAAGTGTTTTTTTATTGCCTCAGTCCTCTCTCTCCCACATAGTGTTTTTTCATTGCATGAGTTAATTTGGCACCGGAGCAAAGTAGGTGATCCAGATTGGGGCACTAGGTGAGCAATGGAGGGGCATCGATGCCAAATGCATCACAAGTGAATTTGGCACATGTTTTGGCCTACATAGCCCACTTTTGTACTCCCTCCGTCCCAAAATTCTTGTCTTAAATTTGTCTAAATACAGATGTATCTAGTTACATTTTAGTGTTAGATACATCTGTGTCTAAACAAATGTAAGACAAGAATTTTGGGACGGAGGGAATACTACCTCGTATTTAGTATAAAATTTTGACCATAGATTTACCTAAGAAAATCCCAATGCATGTCACTAAAAAATACACCATTTGAAATTATGTTCAAATACGAATCCAACGATAGAGTTCTTAGTGACATGCATTAACATTTTGTCAGTTAAATCTATGGTCAAATTTTGATACTACAAAATTGGAAGAGTAAACCAGGACAGAGGTAGTACTTGCTATTAGGGTAACCATAGAGTTACTGGGGTAGTCTAAGTTACTTTCCACTATGAGTAGCCTAGGCTACTATAGTAGTACAGCATGAAAACGATGCAGGTGATCATGTGAGAAAAAAATACTAAAAACATTTCTTTCGGTGCAGTGCGTAGATGCAGTTTTGAACACTACACTTGTCATCGTAATTTGGGAAAATTACGAAAAAAAATTGAGCTACATTGTGATTACTGTTTACTTATAGGAAAGAAGTTTCACCTCGATGAGTAGCTTCTCCATGCACGGAAAGCATGTAAGGAATCCAACAACTTGATCCAGATTGGGGCCGATAGATTTTAGTGCTAAGATCTTCACTGTGCGCATGGACTGGGTCAAGCTTGTGGGAATCATTTTTTGGAAGACGGTCGTAAATACATCAAGAAGAAATTTAAAAATGTGAATTTCAAGAAGACGGAGAAGAAGATGAGTGATGTACCTGAACAATTACAGATCCAATAAAGAGTTCAGAGAATTTGGCAGATGAGTACACCAACGCTGTCAATTTCGGCGCATCAATGACCCTGGTTTTTGTTGGACCTTCTAGATCCGATACAAGCAATCTCTCAAGGAAAAGCACATTCTCAATGACCATAACATGGAACAACTGGAGTGATATCTTCCCAATTAATGTCTTGTTGCGGGGCCAGCAAGACACATAAATCCATCAGAGATTCGTTGTGGCGATGTGGAGGCTAATGAACCCGTGGATCTGCTCAAGATGAAGGTACTCGAGCGCAGTACAGCTGTGGAGCAGGTGCTCCATAGCCTTGTTTGAGATTACAACGTCTAAGAGGTCGAGCTGCTTGAGTTGAGGGAGAAGAAGGGTGTGCGCGGCATTAATCTGGGGAAGATAGCAGGAGCTGAAGCTAGCGCGGTGCAGCGTTGGCGTGAGGCCGAGTGCGGATGGCGGCAGAGAGCGACATCGTCCAGCTTCAAAGCTGAGCTCCTCGAGCTGATCTAGGGCGGGGGATAAGAACCACTCGTCAAACTTGGGTTGGACCTTGCAGTTGGTACTGAACATGCGGATGTCAAGGCGTCTGGCTGGCCCAGGGTGCGATGAAAGGATCTTGGAGACTGCGGCCATGCGTTTGCAATCCCCATCGCAGAGGCAGGTGTCGACGGTGAGGTTGAGGGGGACGTAGCGCCAAAGGGGGCGCCACCGCCGGGAGAGCAGGGCGGTCCGCACGGCAGATTTGGTGGGGAGGAGGCCGATGATGAGGAGCAGCATGTCATCGGGGAGGCTGCTGATGAAGTCCAGGCTCGCCGGATGCGGTTTTGGCTCGAGCCGCCTCCGCTTGTTGGCTGCCTTGCCGTCCATCTCAACCGGCGGCGACGGTGGTGTACACGTGTGCTGGTGTGTGTTGTGTGCTGGGTGTGCGCGAGTGCGTCCTTCTTTGCATACCTCCGCGCAGTGGTGAATTGTGCGCGAGTGCGTCCTTCATTCGCAAGAAGTGTGTCCTCAATGCACCCTCAATTTACTAGCGTGTGGGGTGCTACCCCGAGTGGTTTCAACTTTGTTTACTTCACCGCGTGTCAGATGGGCCTCTAGTTTACTTATTTTCACCCACTGCCACATGGGCCAGCACAGGAAGATACATAACACGAGCTGACAAGGTAGCATGTGGATTGGTTGATCGGTCAACTAAACAATATACGGAGCTATACGCTGACACAGTGAGCGTATAATCCGTCGGTATAGAGAGTTTGAGTGAGAGGGGAGGCCCGTGAGAGATAGCAGAGAGAGAGAAAGAGCTACTCCCTCTGTTCAATAATGTAGTTCCAACATTTTTTTTAAAGTCAAACTTTTGAAACTTTGACCAAGTTTATAAAGAAATTACTTATATCTAGAATACGAAAGATAAATGATAGTATGATGTAAGTACATGTTGTGATGAATCTAATGATCGTTCCAGATGTAAATGTTTTTCTCCACATATACCTGGTCAAACTTTTTTGAGGTTTGACTTTTCAAAACATCCATATGCTTATGGACGTGACAGAGTCCCTAACTAAAGAGAGAGAGTGAGAGAGAGAGAGAGATAGAAAGAGTGAGTGAAAAAAGTGTGTGTGCGTGTGTGAAAGAGACATGGACACCACACGATAAAAGTAGAGAAAAAGCATGTGTGTCTTATGCAAACATATCACACATGCATCTTCGACAACGGAGGCAAGGTGAGGAGATAGTGTGTGGTTGTTTGGAACCGAGAGAGCAAGACCCCTAGCACGTGGCCAAGAGGGGTCTGACAAACAAGGGAGAGAGGTCGAGAGAGACGTACGGAGAAAATGCAGACATGGGGAGGAGAGAGTGTATGTTTGTCATAGAAAGATCCCCTGGAGATCGTGATGGGACTACATGGGTGGGAGATCGAGTGACAAGGTGTGTGCGCGATAGAAGATGCCCCGAGAGATATCGAGATAGACGTATGGATGGAAGGAGACAATACGTGTGTTCCTGATGGCTAGTAAGAGATAATCATACTTAGGAGGGGGGTGCTTGCGCCTATGATGGAGTGAGGGATTATGGTACTTAGGGGGGGTGCGTGTCACATGGAGAGAGAACAAGGGCGGAAAGTGTTGGATGGGTCTATATGTATAGAGCGAGCGAGACATGTGTATGTGTGAACCAGGGAGATATAAGGTCAGTTTGGCTTGCGTCCTGAGCATCTTTTGCCTGGCCTGGAGTTGTGGATGGATTTCATGCACGCTTGTTTGGTTGCTACCCTGTGAAAAAGAAAGCCCGTCTGGCCTGGATTTTCTTGCACTTTAATTAGCCTGGCTGGACTCCAGACATTGCAAGTAACCTGGCTCAGGCGACCGATTTCGAACGCCTGGCCGTGCCTGGTCATGCGGCCACGAGGCTAACAGCAACATGGATGGATATTAGCATTAAATAATTGCTGCATGGATTGATTGATGGGACATTGATGCTTTGCCTGGCCCAGGCATGAACCAAACGCTTCAGCACCACACATGCTTGGCCAGACAGAAATATTTTACATCTCACATGCACACCAGGCAATACTAGCCATCAAGGCATGAGGGTCAGGCCACGAACCAAACTGACCAATAAAGTTTGAGAGAGATTGAGGAGCCCCGATAAGGCTGAGTGGTGCGTCAGATAGCTGAGAGGGGGAAAGAGATATTCCATCCGCTCGATAATGCAGTGCATGTAAAAATTTTAGAAGTCAAACTTGGAAACTTTGATCAGGTTTACGCAAATGTTATTTATATCTACAATACCAAATATACATCATACAAAACTACATCTCATGGTGAATATAATGGTATATGTTTGCCGTACTAGATGTAATTGTTTTTCTCCATGTACATGGTCAAACTTTGTGATGTTTGACTTTTCAATAAATCTATATGCTATGGACCGATGAGAGTGCCTAAGTCGAGACAGATCAAGTGCGTGTGAAGGAGAATGGGTAAGTGTGCAAAAAGAGTACATGTGTGAAAGATAAAGTGACAACAAACGATAAATTAGAGAGAGTGTGTGTTTTTTCGTTTCTTATGCGAACATATCACGCATGCATCTCCGAGATGGAAAAGCGAGGCAAGGAGATACACGAAGATAGCTAGTGTGTGATTGTTTGCAACGGAGAGAGACACCCCTGTAACACATGTCCAATAGAGATCTGGCCAACAGAGAACAAAAGTCGAGAGGGACACATGGATGGCATGGATGCACGGGGAGGGAGAGAGGGTGTGTTTGTGATAGAGAGATCCCCTCGAGATCGTGAGGCGACTATATGGGTGGGAGATCGAGGGAGTGCTTGCGCAGTAGAAAGATGCCCCGAGAGAAATCGAGACAGACCATTCACATGTTTGTGATGGAGACTAAGATTAGCTAGTCATATACATATAGGGGGGACTGCGTATGCCTACAATTGAGTGAGGGACCATCATACTTGGCTAGCTAGTCATGAGATTGTGTGTGTGTGCGTGTGAGATGGAGAGAGAACGAGGGAGAGAGATAGAGTTTTAGATGGGCCTATTGAGTGCGAGTGAGATATGCATGTGTATGTGTGACCTAGGTGGATGGAGAGTTTGAGAGAGGGGGGGAAGAGCTCCGAGATGACAGAGTGGTGCGTGAGAGAGTTACGGGCAAAGAGACAAGGAATTTGTGTGCGTACGATGAGTGCACCCAAGATATCTAGCTTGGACTAGCTAGAGTATCATACATAGTGTGCGAGAGAGACCTATAGAGGGTGTATATATGCATGCGAACTAGAAAGACCCTCCCACACACACACACAAAGAGAGAGAGAGCGATGGAGAGGGACAAACAAGGTTTTTGTGTCGGACGTGTGCGACAGAATTGAAGATTGTCGGAGAGAGAGAGAGAGAGAGAGAGAGAGAGAGAGAGAGAGAGAGAGAGAGAGAACAGGAGTCCGGGAGAGGGGGAGGTCGTGTTTTATGCATCAAAGACTGATATAAACTTGCATTCAAATATTTAAATTGGAGAACATGTTGTCTGCAATCCACACATGAACAGATATATGCGTATATCAAACAAGTTAATTAATTTGACTTTCAACATGTTCATGGAGTACTATAATACTGTACAACATGCTACTCGATTGAGGTGTTCAATTTTAGATTTAGTTCACTATTTTGACCTAGTGAACGAGCTATTTCATTGAATCGAGATATTTCATTTTGGGTTTGATTCGCGTTTTTGAGTGGATCAACTATTTGTCATATAGTAAATCGCTAGCAACGAGCATGTAAAAACACATTACTCCTGGGCATCATCTCTCCATCTAAAAAAGAAGTGGCAAGCTAATATTTCAAAATTTGATTCGAATCGACTTGGTAAGGTAGACGTTGATGCTCGTTCTCCCAAAATTTGAACGAACCGTTAAACATCCTCTCTGCTCGGTGGAATTCGCCCGAGAAAATAAATAGGAGACGCGAAATTACCGTCCTATGTGGGACACGCATCAATTGGCCCGTTGTGCATCCAGGGTAGGTTCGTAACTTCATCCAAGCACGCCTTCTCCTCGTTCGAAATGACATGTGCCGAATAATTCATAAACCATGGTCGGCAAAACATGCTCTCCTCGCCCGAAATAGCTCACGCCCACTATTTCAAAACACGCTCTCCTCGCCCGAAATCGCTCGCACCCACTATAGTTCAAAACACGCCCTCCTCGCCCGAAATCGCTCCCGCCCACTATTTGGGGAGAAGCAAAGTTACTCTACTATCCCCGACCCTCAGTACACAGACCCAAGCCGAGAAGCCTATAGGCAAGGGTAGAACTGTAACTCCCCCTCACATTTCAGACAAATGCGTTCGTAAGACATGGTTCCACTCGCCTCCCACCCCCCTCCCCGCCCCCATTCATACCTCGTGGGCGCCAAATCACCTTCTCCCTGGGAAGCTCCCTTCTCCCGAGCCGCGAAACCTCAGCCCCACCTCCATGGCACCCCCACCGCACCAATTTCACAGCCGCCCTCCTCCCTAATGCCGCAAATGCTGTCCATTTGCCGTCGTGCACTGGTCCATGTGCCTCTTACTCCGTTCTGCTGGTGCTGCCTTGATGACAGCTACATGAACCGTATCGGAGCCGATTCACCCCCGCCATTGTTCACGGCGCCGGAGCGGCTCCAACTTCGGATCCGTCCAGAGTCCTGGCGCTGCTTCCCCGTAGCCGTCGACCGTCGCGACATCGCTCTTTCCCTGCCGCCGGTCGCCACCGCAACCGCACCGGCCTCACCGACTCGGCAGCTAGACCTGCCTACTTCACCATGCCGCCAGATAGATCGCACCCTCATCTGAAATCACTTTATTTAGGCATCAGTTGTCTGAATTTTTATTTTGGGCCAACCGATTCCCAATGGGAAGCAGCACCGCTCGAGGCGGCGGAGCTCCTAGGCTGCCGGTTGGCTGGTGTCTAACGTAAGGGTGCGGGGCCGCAAGTTTGCTGCGGAAGTAGCGCTTAGATGGCTATCTTTTAGAGTTGCGTGGGTTGAAGGTACCACCGCCGCTGGATCTGGATGACGGGGAGTCTTTGTGGATTGGCCCAAGGGCGGCGCAACCACGGCAGTGCGGTGGGGCGGGGAGCGGGGTTTTGGTTGGGGACACGGACGGCGGAGGCAAGCTGCTCTGCCGTTGGTCGCTGGCACTTCGGGGAAGATTCCGAACAGTGTCAGCCTGGAGGCACAAGACGGCCATCAAGCCATCTGGCGTAGATCGGACAGTACCAAAATAAAATAAAATCGTGTGACCCCAATTTAGTCTTCAGTCAACAGACGTGTGACCACTCTCGTACCTTGCTCTTGATCTCTTAGTGTATTTCTTCAGATCAAAGAGATGTGTCGTTCTTAACATTATGCGTTATCTGCATCTTCAGACACACCGTCTTTCGACTCACCGCAGCTGCTCCAACAAGGGAAGCATACACCAGAAGGGTGCTATAGTCCCCACTCAACAGTTCCCTGCATCGAATGCGCGTGCCCGACATGGACAGCCACAACAACTGCAGGGCCATCGACAAGTCAGCACATGATGCTCACTCCTATGGATGGCAGCCAGATAGGTTGTACCCTCATCTTACTTGTGTGCGACATTTATGGCTTTGTTATTCATCTAAGCATGGAAAGTAGGTCATCACATTTCACTGTATATTCATGTTGATCTCTTACGTGTCTTGTTCAGGAGTTAATGTTGATCCATAGTTCAGCTAATATACTTGTTCTTTAGGTAACGCTGTTCCATAGTTATCATCCATCAGCCAATGCTATCCCACAGGCTGGTGATTATAGTATTATACCACTTCTAGTATTACCTATGTTGTTCTTTAATACTTTTATGTGCCATCTAGTTAATCTCGAGTACAAACGATACATATTCTGTAGCTTTCATCTGTGTTCTCTCTTTAGTTTATGAGATATGTTGCTGCTAGTTAACCCCAGTCCTACTATTTATGTCGTCTCCTACAGGCACTCATTACATAAATATAACTACTAGTTGTCTTCCATGCATGTCAGATATAATTGCACACACTGATATATCCACAAGAACCTCACGGAGCAATGTAAAGGCCAATAAACTTGATGTCAATGATACCCAATATGATGGAACATGTAAAGGAAGTTCTTCAGAAGACTTGCAGAAAGATGATGAATCCTCTTCACCCCACAAGGTCCTTTCTCTAACTTGGCATGTGATATGGGTACAACATGCATATAATGTCCTAGAGTGTATCTACTCTGTTGCAATGCCATGTGCTTAGCATGCTGATCATGCATGTAAATATGTCATGCCTTCCTGTTTTTCAGTACCTATTTCATTCATGATAACATGTTTTCAACTTCAAGTATTGTCATTCTACTCTATCGCAATGACATCTGCTTAATTTGGACATCATGCTTCTGAATATCTTATGCATTGTTATTCATCAGTATGTACTTCATCTGTCTACCATACCATGTTTTTTTACATTGAAGTGTTGTTCTAGTGCTCTGTTGCAATGCCATCTTAGTTTCCCAATCATACACGTGTATGTTGCCTTAGTTATTTCTGTACGTATTCTGCTAGCATACAATTTTACATTCAAGTAGTGTTTTTTTTGCTGTGTTGTCCTGTCGTATCCCTATCTCTTACACCATACTCCCTCCGTCCAATTACATGTTGCCAAAATGGATAAAAAGGATGTATCTAGAACTGAAATACGCCTAGACCCATCCATTTTTCCCGGATGGAGGGAATACATGTGAATATGTCATGCCTTTCTATTCTTCAGTACCTATTCCATCTCTCTGTTGTCGCATGTTTTATAATTAAAGCACCATTCTTCTATACAAGGCATGCAAGGGGAAGAAGACTATGTTAGAATCTGAAGGGTTACAAACAAGGCATTTACAGAAGATCCAAACACCAGGAGATAATAAACCAACTCCAGTTTTTATAGATACTGCTCCAGCACAGAGAAACCCAACTTCTACTGATAATAAGCAGATTCCAGTGGCCAAAGAACTAGTCCGCTCCAGTCCAGCAAAAATATGTCAACTCCATTCTAAGAAGCATGTGTGTATCCTTGCACCATGAAATTTTATAGCATGCTGATCATATTTTCTACATGTTTCTTACCCATCTCTCTTTTAGAAAATAAGCTTAACAGATAGAAGAATTTCTGCAATGGTATCGTCTATGAGGAAAGATTCTTGCAGGAATTCTCTATGCTCCAATGTAGATGTAAGTACCTCTTGTATATCACTATATTTTTACATCAGCATGTATTTTGTTAATCGATGTGAATCCAACATTTATCTGATCTAAATTTAGTTGTAGCAAAATGTATGATTAAAGGCCACAATGTTGATTTTTGTAAGGAAAACTGCCTGGTACTTTTGCATCCTGAGCTGCATGAGTGTACTATCTCATATCGGTGGGTTTGAATACTTTGGTTCTGCAGTGGGTTTTTCAGTGTTTTTTACTGTGTTGTCCTGTCATATCCCTAGCTCTTACATCATACTCCCTCCGT
Organism: Triticum dicoccoides; assembly: GCF_002162155.2. Classification (NCBI taxonomy): domain Eukaryota; kingdom Viridiplantae; phylum Streptophyta; class Magnoliopsida; order Poales; family Poaceae; genus Triticum; species Triticum dicoccoides. The sequence goes on from NC_041389.1 coordinate 291,385,807, forward strand.
CCGGATTACATGTCGCAGAAATGGATAAAACTAGATGTATCTAGAACTGAAATACGCCTAGACCCATCCATTTATTTCCGGATGGAGGGAATACATGTCAATATGTCATGCCTTTCTATTCTTCAGTACCTATTCCATCTCTGATGTAGCATGTTTTATAACTGAATCACCATTCTTCTATATAAGGCATGCAAGGGGAAGACGGCTATGTTAGAATCAGAAGGGTTACAAACCAGGTCTTTGCAAAAGATCCAAACGCCAGGAGATAATAAACCAACTCCATTTTTCATAGATACTGCTCCAGCACAGAGAAACCCAACTCCCACTAATAATAAGCAGATTCCAGTGGCCAAAGAACTAGTCCGCTCTAGTCCAGCAAAAGAATGTCAACTCCATTCTAAGAAGCGTGTGCGTACCCTCGCATCATGAAATTTTATAGCATTCTGATCATATTTTCTACATGTTTCTTACCCATCTCTCTTTTAGAAAGTAAGGTTAAACGATAGAAGACTTCCTCCATTGGGATCGTATTCGAGGAAAATATCTTGCGGGAATTCTCTGTGCTCCAATGCTGATGTAAGTACCTGTTGTATATCACCATATTTTTACATCAGTATGTATTTTGTTAATCGGCGTGAATCTAACCTTTATCTGATCTAATATTAGTTGTAGCAAAATGTTGAAGGCGCCAATGTTGATTTTTGTAAGGAAAACTGCTGGTAGTTTTGCATACTGAGCTGCATGAGTGTACCATCTCATATCACACACATTACTGAATTGTAGTGCTTCTCTGGTTACCCATTCATTCATTGTGTCAATGTTGCTTTCGTATTACCTTACCTGGCTGATGATAGCTGTGCCATATTGTGTTAATTTGGTCTAGGCTAGTTTCCCAAACGTTCGTTGTGTCAATGTTGCTTTCCTATTATCTAACTTGGCCAATGATAGCAATGCTAGTGTGTTAATTTTGTGCAGGCTGCTGAAGATAAGAAGACAAACTCTAAAAACAGCAAGGCAACCCCATTGTTTCTTTCCAGTAAATCTAGGCTAGGTAATATGGCAATAACTGATGATTAATCTGTTTGGTTCCCGTCCTAATTTATGTTATGATGCAGTGGTTGAGACACTCTCCACTATCAATAATACAAGCCTGCCAAAATCACCATCTGAATCTGTTCAGTATCCTCTGTCTCGAATGCAACGGAATAAATGTATGTTTGTGAACCAATTAATGGCTGAAGCAATGATGGAAATGGTGGATGAATCAGAGGTGCAGAGTCGTGCGACACAACAACTGATCAATGTTTTTAGAGACAGTGTAGCAAAGCAGCAAGAACCTGCCCACATGCTTATGGGCGTCATCTGTGCTGAGGTTGCAGATTGTGATGTTGTAGATGGTTAGGTTCTGCTCATTTATTTGCACTGGTATCAATCTTTGATTGCCCAGTGCATGTAATTTCCTGTAATATATGCTGGATGTGCAACGTTATTCCCTCTATGCCGTACCTTTGCTTGATCGGTTTTGGCCCTGTGCATAATTGCTTGTCTTAATGGGCTCAAATTATCTAATTTGGCCTAAAGACATGTACGAACTTTAGTGGGCCGATTAAGTTAATGGGCCGTTACTAGGCCGAAAGTTAATGGTCGGCCCTCTTACCTCCCGGGTCGTTAACATACCGACATTGAAGCGGGCAACAGGTGGGCCCAATTTATTTCATGGGCCGTTAACAGCCGTTACTAAGTTTGGGCTACATATGGCCCAACTATACTGTAGGCCTTTAGCAGGCCGAAAGATACAGCGGGCTTGTACTGGACCATGAAGAGCATGGGCCGCTAAGAGGCCGAAAGTCAGGTCATATTGTAAATGGCCCAACTGTGTTGTGGGCCTTTAGCAGGCCGAAAGAGAAACCGGGCTGGTATTGGACCATGAAGGGCATGGGCCGTTAAAAGGCCAAAACTAAGGTCCGACTACAAATGACCCAACTCATTTATGGTCTGTTAACAGGCCGAAAGGCACACAGGGCCAGGAATTGGCCCAACACTTAAATGGGTCGCTAAAAGGCCAAAACTTAGGTCCGACTACAAATGGCCCAACTGATTTATGGGTCGTCACCAGGCTGAAAGTGACACCGAGATGGAAATTGGACCGACACTTAAATGGGCCGCTAAAAGGCCGAAACTCAGGTCCGACTACAAATGGCCCATCAGATTTATGGGCCATCAACAGGTTGAAAGACACACCGGGCCGGAAATTAGCCCAACATTTAAATGGGTCGCTAAAAGGCCAAAAGATGTAAATCCTGAAAATTGGCCCATCCATTGAATGGGTCGTTATCAGGCCAAAATCTCATCGGGCCGATATTGAGCCCAAATATATAGCGGGCTGTTAACAGGCTTGAACTGACGATGGGCTGCAATGGTGTCAAATCTTTAACGGGCTGTTGACGGGCCGAATTGGCACATCTCGTATGGGCCGTGGGCTTAAATGGACCTGACACAAGTAGGCCTTATATGGGCCGGCCTGCTAATTTTTACTGGGCCGACCTTTTTTACTGGAATGGGCCACTGTTGGGCCATGCTACGTGTCAACCTATCATAGGCACCTCCTGTCCAATGAGTGGATGACATCTGGCCCAACGGTGAGGTGATACGTCTCCAACGTATCTATAATTTTTGATTGTTCCATGCTATTATATTACCTGTTTTGGATGTTTATGGGCTTTATTTTACACATTTATATCATTTTTGGGACTAACCTACTAATCGGAGGCCCAACCCGTTGCTATTTTTTTGCCTATTTCAGTATTTCGAAGAAAAGGAATATCAAACGGAGTCCAAACGGAATGAAACCTTCGGGAGCGTGATTTTTGGAACGAACGTGATCCAGAGGACTTGGAGTGCAAGTCAAGAAGCAGCCGTAGCTTCCATGAGAGGGTAGGGCGCGCTCCCCCTATAGGGTGCGCCCCCCTGTCTCATGGGCCCCTCGGGCATCCACCGACGTACTTCTACCTCCTATATAAGCCTACGTACCCCAAAAACATCCAGGGAGCAACCGAAACACAATTTCCACCATCGTAACCTTCTGTATCCGCGAGAACCCATCTTGGAGCCATCGCCGGCGTTCTGCCGGAGGGGGAATCCACCATGGAGGGCTTCTACATCAACACCATAGCCCTTCCGATGAGTTGTGAGTAGTTTACCACAGATTTTCGGGTCCATAGTTATCAGCTAGTTGGCTTCTTCTCTCTTTTTGGATCTCAATACAATGTTCTCCCCCTCTCTTGTGGAGATCTATTCGATGTAATCTCTTTTTGCGATGTGTTTGTCGAGATCCGATGAATAGTGGGTTTATGATCAGATTTATCTATGGATAATAAATGAATCTTCTCTGAATTCTTTTATGTGATTGACTTCTCTTTGCAAGTCTCTTCGAATTATCGGTTTAGTTTGGCCTACTAGATTGATCTTTCTTGCCATGGGAGAAGTGCTTAGCTTTGGGTTCAATCTTGCGGTGTTCTTACCCAATGACAGAAAGGGTTGCAAGACACATAATGTATTGTTGGCATCGAGGATAAAAAGATGGGGTTTATATCATATTGCTTGAGTTTATCCCTCTACATCATGTCATCTTGCTTAATGTGTTACTCTGTTCTTATGAACTTAATACTCTAGATGCATGCTGGATAGCGGTCGATGTGTGGAGTAATAGTAGTAGATGCAGGCAGGAGTCGGTCTACTTGTTGCGGACGTGATGCCTATATACATGATCATGCCTAGATAACATCATAATTATTCGTTTTCTATCAATTGCTCGACAGTAATTTGTCCACCCACCGTAATACTTATGCTCATGAGAGAAGCCACTAGTGAAACCTATGGCCCCCAGATCTATCTCTTATCATATTTGCTTCCAATCTACTTTTATTTGCATCTTTAGTTTCTGCATCTATATTATAAAATACCAAAAATATATTTATCTTATCATATTATCTCTATCAGATCTCACTTTCGCAAGTGGTCGTGAAGGGATTGACAACCCCTTTGTCGCGTTGGTTGCGAGTTCTTTGTTTGTTTGTGTAGGTTCGTAGGACTTGTTGAGAAGCCTCCTACTGGATTGATACCTTGGTTCTCAAAAACTGAGGGAAATACTTATGCTACTGTGCTGCATCACCCTTTCCTCTTCAAGGAAAACCAACACAAGCTCAAGACGTAGCAAGAAGGATTTCTGGCGCTGTTGCCGGGGAGGTCTTCTCTCAAGTCAAGACATACCAAGTACCCATCACAAACTCATCTCCCTCGCATTTACATTATTTGCCATTTGCCTCTCGTTTTCCTCTCCCCCACTTCACCCTTGCCGTTTTATTCGCCTTCTCTTTCCCAATCTCTTCTCTCTTTTGCTTGCCCTTTCGTTTGCTCGTTTGGTTGGAATAGATGCTTATTTATTGCTAAACAGAGAACCTAAGATCTATGGATCCTCATCCGCTTGCTAATCTTTTTAAGAGATCCAATTATGATGAACCAATTGCTAGTGAGTTTTGCGCACTAGATTATCTTTATGAAGCTTTGCTAAAAATTTGTGAATCTGAAAATTATGATGATGTTTATGAAGAGATTCACGATAACTCCTTGAATAAAAACCATGATTGCAATGATTTTCCTGTAAATTCTCTTGATGTCAATTGTGCTAATAATATGCAAAACCCTAAGCTTGGGGGTGCTAGTTTTGCTATGTGTACTACTTGTTTCAATGATCATGATTGGGGTGATTCTTCTTATAACCTTGAAAATTTATTTAAGTCCCATGATGAATATGATATTGATAATAGTGTTTGCAACAATATTGAAAGTGGGTTTGAAAGAGTGTCAACTTTGGATCCCACATATTTGGAGTATGTTCAATCTTATGATATTTTTTATAAAAGTGGGTTTGGAAAGGTCATGACTTTATTTAATGTTAATCCCACTATCTTGGAAGAGTGTCAACTTTGCGTGCATGTGGATCATGTTGAGAATATGTTTTGTGATAGCTATTTTGTTTAATTTTCCTATGATCCTACATGTAATTATTATGAGAGAGGAAAATATGGTCATAAATTTTTTATCTTATTAAATTACCTCTCGTCATGTTGAGATTGCTATCGTCTCTTTCTTCTTCCTCGCATATGCTAGTTTTTGCTTGCCTTGCAAATTTGGTTGCTTATAATATGCCTATGCATAGGAAGTATGTTAGACTTAGATGTGTTTGTCACGTGTTTCATGATGCTCTCTTTGTGCTTCAGTTCTTGTCTTTCATGCGAGCATCATTAAAATTATCAATGCCTAGCTAGGGGCGTTAAACGATAGCTCTTGTTGGGAGGCAACCCAATATTTTTCCTTGCTGTTATTCAATAAATTTTGTTTCTACTTTATGTTTAGATGTGTTTCATGTTTTATTAGTGTTTGTGCCAAGTAGAACCTATAGGATAACCTATGATATGAGTTGATTTGATTCTGCTGAAAAACAGAAACTTCATGCTCACGAGAAAAAAAATCAATAAATCACAGGAACGATCTTTTGCGTTGATTTTTTTCTGATGTTCAATAAACAAATTTTTTAGTACTTCCTATTTTTGTAGGATTTTTAGAGTTCCAGAAGTTTGTGTTAGTTACAGATTTCTACAGACTGTTCTGTTTTTGACAGATTCTGTTTTTCGTGTGTTGTTTGCTTATTTTGATGCATCTATGGCTAGTATGTAAGGGTATGAACCATAGAGAACTTGGAATACAGTAGGTTTAACACCAAAATAAATAAAGAATGAGTTCATTGCAGTACCTTATGTGGTGGTTTTGTTTTCTTTCACTAACGGAGCTTATAAGATTTCCTATTGAGTTTTGTGTTGTGAAGTTTTCAAGTTTTGGGTAAAGCTTTTATGGATTATGGAATAAGGAGTGGCAAGAGCCTAAGCTTGGGGATGCCAAAGGCACACCATGATATTCAAGGATAGCCAAAATCCTAAGCTTGGGGATGCCCCGGGAAGGCATCCCCTCTTTCGTCTTTGTTCATTAGTAACTTTACTTGGAGCTCTATTATTATTCGCCACATGATATGTGTTTTGCTTGGAGTTTCGTGTATTATATTAGTCTTTGCTTTTTAGTTTATCACAACCATCCTTGCTGTACACACCTTTTGGGAGAAGCCTATTTTATTAGAATTTGCTAGAATACTCTATGTTCTTCACTTATATCTTTTTGAGCTTGGTAGTTTTTGCTCTAGTGCTTCACTTATACCTTTTAGAGCACGGTGGTGATTTATTTTGTAGAAATTGCTAGTCACTCATGCTTCATTTATATCTTTTTGAGAGTCTTTTAGAACAGCATAGTATTTGCTATGGTTTTAATTTGGCCCTATATTGGTAGGCATCCAAGTTGGGTATAATAAAAACTATCATAGGAAGTGAATTGGATGCTATGATCAATTTGATACTTGATCATTGTTTTGAGATATGGAGGTAGTGATATTAAAGTCATGCTAGTTGGGTGATTATGAATTTAAAGAATGCTTGTGTTGAAGTTAGCAAGTCCCGTAGCATGCACGTATGGTTAAAGTTGTGTAACAAATTTGAAACATGAAGTGTACCTGGCTTGTGCATCCTTATGAGTGGCGGTCGGGGACGAGCGATGGTCTTTTCCTACCAATCTATCCCCCTAGGAGCATGCGCGTAGTACTTGATTTTTGATGACTTCTAAATTTTTGCAATAAGTATATGAGTTCTTTTGACTAATGTTGAGTCCATGGATTATACACACTTTTACCTTTCCACCATTGCTAGCCTCTTCGGTACCGTGCATTGCCCTTTCTCACCTTGAGAGTTGGTGCAAACTTCGCCAGTCCATCCAAACCCCGTGATACGATATGCTCTATCACACATAAACCTCCTTATATCTTCCTCAAAACAGCCACCATACCTACCTATTATGGCATTTCCATAGCCATTACGATATATATTGCCATGCGACTTTCCACCGTTCCGTTTATCATCACCATGACATACATTACTTTTTTCATATTGCCATTGCATGATCATGTAGTTAACATCGTATTTGTGGCAAGGCCACCATGCATTATTTTTCATATATGTCACTCTTGATTCATTGCACCATCCCGGTACACCGTCGGAGGCATTCATATAGAGTCATATCTTATTCTAGTTTCGAGTTGTAATTCATATGTTGTAATCAATAGAAGTGTGATGATCATCATTATTAGAGCATTACCCAAAGAAAAAAAATAAAAAAAAAGAAAGGCCAAAAAAAGAAAGGCCCAAAAGAAAGAAGAAAAAGAAAAAAAAGAAAGAAAGAAAAAAAGAAAAGGAAAAAAGGGGCAATGCTACTATCTCTTTTTCCACACTTGTGCTTCAAAGTAGCACTTTGTTCTTTATGTAGTGAGTCTCATATTTTGTGTTTCAAAGTTGCACCATGTTTTTCATGTAGAGAGTCTCATAAGTTGTCTTTTTCATACTAGTGGGAATTTTTCATTATAGAACTTGGCTTGCATATTCCTATGATGGGCTTCCTCAAATGCCCTAGGTCTTCGTGAGCAAGCAAGTTGGATGCACACCCACTAGTTTTCTTTTGTTGAGAATTTATTTATAGCTCTAGTGCATCCATTGCATGGCAATCCCTACTCCTCATGTTTACATCAATTGATGGGCATCTCCATAGCCCGTTGATTATCCTCGTCAATATGAGACTTTCTCCTTTTTTTGTCTTCTCCACACAATCCCCATCATATTCTATTCCACCCATAGTGCTATATCCATGGCTCACGCTCATGTATTGAGTGAAGGTTGAAAAGGTTTGAGATTATTTAAGTATGAAATAATTGCTTGGCTTGTCATCGAGGGTATAGAAGTTGGGAACATCTTTGTGTGACGAAAATAAAGCATAGCCTAACTATATGATTTTTGTAGGGATGAACTCTCTTTTGCCATGTTATTTTGAGAAGACATGATTGCTTTGATTAGTATGCTTGAAGTGTTACTATTTATTTTAACAATATGAACTTTTATTTTGAATCATTTGGATCTAAACATTCATGCCACAATAAAGAAAATTACATTGAGAATTATGCTAGGTAGCATTCCACATCAAAAATTTCTTTTTTATCATTTACCTACTCGAGGACGAGCGGGAATTAAGCTTGGGGTTACTTGATACGTCTCCAACGTATCTATAATTTTTGATTGTTCCATGCTATTATATTACCTGTTTTGGATGTTTATGGGCTTTATTTTACACATTTATATCATTTTTTGGACTAACCTACTAACCGGAGGCCCAGCCCATATTGCTATTTTTTGCCTATTTCAGTATTTTGAAGAAAAGGAATATCAAACGGAGTCCAAACGGAATGAAACCTTCAGGAGCGTGATTATTGGAATGAACGTGATCCAGAGGACTTGGAGTGCAAGTCAAGAAGAAGCCGTAGCTTCCACGAGAGGGTAGGGTTCCCCCCCTATAGGGCGCCCCCTATCTCGTGGGCCCCTCAAGCATCCACCGACGTACTTCTTCCTCCTATATAAGCCTACGCACCCCGAAAACATCCAGGGAAAAACCGAAACACAATTTACACCATCGTAACCTTCTATATCTGCGAGATCCCATCTTGGAGCCGTCACCGGCGTTCTGCCGGAGGGGGAATCCACCATGGAGGGCTTCTACATCAACACCATAGCCCTTCCGATGAGTTGTGAGTAGTTTACCACAAACCTTCGGGTCCATAGTTATTAGCTAGTTGGCTTTTTCTCTCTTTTTGGATCTCAATACAATGTTCTTCCCCTCTCTTGTGGAGATCTATTCGATGTAATCTCTTTTTGTGGTGTGTTTGTCGAGATCCGATGAATTGTGGGTTTATGATCAGATTTATCTATGGATAATAAATGAATCTTCTCTGAATTCTTTTATGTGATTGACTTATCTTTGCAAGTCTCTTCGAATTATTGGTTTAGTTTGGCCTACTAGATTGATCTTTCTTTCCATGGGAGAAGTGCTTAGCTTTGGGTTCAATCTTGCGGTGTTCTTACCCAGTGACAGAAAGGGTTGCAAGACACATAATGTATTGTTGGCATCGAGGATAAAAAGATGGGGTTTATATCATATTGCTTGAGTTTATCCCTCTACATCATGTCATCTTGCTTAATGTGTTACTCTGTTCTTATGAACTTAATACTCTAGATGCATGCTGGATAGCGGTCGATGTGTGGAGTAATAGTAGTAGATGCAGGCAGGAGTCGGTCTACTTGTTGCGGACGTGATGCCTATATACATGATCATGCCTAGATAACATCATAATTATTCGTTTTCTATCAATTGCTCGACAGTAATTTGTTCACCCACCGTAATACTTATGCTCATGAGAGAAGCCACTAGTGAAACCTATGGCCCCCGGGTCTATCTCTTATCATATTTGCTTCCAATCTACTTTTATTTGCATCTTTATTTTCTGCATCTATATTATAAAATACCAAAAATATATTTATCTTATCATATTATCTCTATCAGATCTCACTTTCGCAAGTGGCCGTGAAGGGATTGACAACCCCTTTGTCGCGTTGGTTGCGAGTTCTTTGTTTGTTTGTGTAGGTTCGTGGGACTTGTTGAGAAGCCTCCTACTGGATTGATACCTTGGTTCTCAAAAACTGAGGGAAATACTTATGCTTCCATGCTGCATCACCCTTTCCTCTTCAAGGAAAACCAACGCAAGCTCAAGACGTAGCATGAGGCAACATGTGTTTCCTGCGGCCAATGATGATTTTACACGTGGAAAATCCCCATTGGTCCGGGCTATTAACGGGTTATCGGATCCAAAACCGGACCCTATAGCTTAACGGTGTTCCATTACGGTGGATGCCACGTGTCGGTCACCCTTGACGAAAGCACTTCTGTGGTTTATCGTCATGGAAGTGGACACTTCCGTGATGATAATTTTGGTAATGTCATGGACCACTTCTACGATAGCACAAGTATGACTATCTTGATTCTTTCAAAAAATCGTCATGGATGTACATGCATGACAAAAAACGCGACCTACTTTGACAAACACGTGTCATCACGAAAGTGTTTTTTTTGTAGTGATGTCTTGACCATATCACATCACAACATGCCCTGCAAAAACAAGTTAGACGTCCTCTACTTTGTTGTTGCAAGTTTTACGTGGCTGCTACGGGCTGAGCAAGAACCGTTCTTACCTACGCATCAAAAGCACAACAATAGTTTGTCAAGTTAGTGGTGTTTTGACCTTCTCAAGGACCGGGCGTAGCCACACTCAGTTCAACTAAAGTTGGAGAAACTGACACCCGCCAGCCACCTATGTGCAAAGCACGTCGGTAGAACCAGTCTCGCGTAAGCGTACGCGTAATGTCGGTCCGGGCCGCTTCATCCAACAATACCGTCGAACCAAAGTATGACATGCTGGTAAGTAGTATGACTTGTATCGCCCACAACTCACTTGTGTTCTACTCGTGCATATAACATCTACGCCCAGGCTCTGATACCACTGTTGGGGAACGTAGTAATTTCAAAAAAATTCCTATGCACACGCAAGATCATGGTGATGCATAGCAACGAGAGGGGAGAGTGTTATCCATGTACCCTCGTAGACCGAAAGCAGAAGCATTAACACAACGCGGTTGATGTAGTCATACGTCTTCACGATCCGACCGATCCAAGTACCAAACGTACGGCACCTCTGGGTTCAGCACACTTTCAACTCAATGACGTCCCTCGAACTCCAATCTAGCGGAGCTTTGAGGGAGAGTTCCATCAGTACAATGGCGTGGTGACGATGATGATGTTCAACCGACGCAGGGCTTCGCCTAAGCACTGCTACGATATTATCGAGGTGGATTATGGTGGAGGGGGGCACCGCACACGGCTAAGAAATCCAAGGGATCGATTGTTGTGTCTATGGGGTGCCCCCCTACTCCGTATATAAAGGAGGGGAGGAGAGGGCCGGCCAGGAGGAGGAGGAGGCGCGCCCAAGGGGGGGAGTCCTACTCCCACCGGGAGTAGGACTCCTCCTTTTCCTATTTGGAGAGGGAGAGGGAAGGAAGAGGAAGGAGGGAGGAAGGAAAGGGGCCGGCCCCCCTCCCAATTTGGATTGGGCTTGGGGGGCGCCCCCTCCCTTTCTCCTTTCCCCTCCTTTCCACTAAAGCCCATTAAGGCCCATATACCTCCCGGGGGGTTCCGATAACCTCCTAGTGTTCCGGTATTATCCCGATCTCACCCAGAACCATTCCAGTGTCCAAATATAGTCGTCCAATATATCAATATTTATGTCTCGACCATTTCGAGACTCCTCGTCATGTCCGTGATCACATCCGGGACTCCGAACTACCTTCAGTACATCAAAACACATAAACTCATAATATAACTGTCATCGAACTTTAAGCGTGCGGACCCTACGGGTTCGAGAACTATGTAGACATGACCAAGACACGTCTCCGGTTAATAACCAATAGCGGTACCTGGATTCTCATATTGGCTCCCACATATTCTACAAAGATCTTTATCGGTCAAACCACGTAATGATACGTCTCCAACGTATCTATAATTGATGAAGCATTCATGCTATTATACTATCTGTTTTGAATGATTATGGGCTTTATTATACACTTTTATATTACTTTTGGGACTAACCTATTAACCGGAGGCCCAACCCATATTGCTGTTTTATTGCCTATTTCAGTGTTTCAAAGAAAAGGAATATCAAACAGAGTCCAAACGGAATGAAACCTTAGGGAGCATGATTTTTGGAACGAACATAATCCACGAGACTTGGAGTTCACGTCAGAGAAGCTTCGAGGAAGCCATGAGGGTGGGGGCGCCCGCCCCTACTGGGTGTGCCCCCTATCTCGTGGGCCCCTCGAGGCTCCCCCGACCGACTTCTTTTGCCTATATATTCCCTTATACCCTAAAGCCGTCAGAACAGAAGATAGATCGGGAGTTCCGCTGCCGCAAGCCTCTGTAGCCACCAAAAACCTCTCGAGAGCTCGTTCCGGCACCCTGACGGAAAGGGGATCCCTCACCGGTGGCCATCTTCATCATCCCGACGCTCTCCATGACGAGGAGGGAGTAGTTCACCCTCAGGGCTAAGGGTATGTACCAGTAGCTATGTGTTTGATCTCTCTCTCTCTCTCTCTCTCTCTCTCTCTCGTGTTCTCTCTATGGCACGATCTTTATGTATCGCAAGCTTTGCTATTATAGTTGGATCTTATGATGTTTCTCCCCCTCTACTCTCTTTTAATGGATTGAGTTTTCCCTTTGAAGTTATCTTATCGGATTGAGTCTTTAAGGATTTGAGAACACTTGATGTATGTCTTGTCGTGCTTATCTATGGTGACAATGGGATATTCACGTGATCCACTTGATGTATGTTTTGGTGATCAACTTGTGGGTTCCGCCCATGAACCTATGCATAGGGTTGGCACATGTTTTCGTCTTGACTCTCCGGTAGAAACTTTGGGGCACTCTTTGAAGTACTTTGTGTTGGTTGAATAGATGAATCTGAGATTGTGTGATGCATATCGTATAATCATGCCCACGGATACTTGAGGTGACAATGGAGTATCTAGGTGACATTAGGGTTTTGGTTGATTTGTGTCTTAAGGTGTTATTCTAGTATGAACTCTATGATAGATTGAACGGAAAGAATAGCTTCATGTTATTTTACTACGGACTCTTGAATAGATAGATCAAAAAGAATACCTTTGAGGTGGTTTCGTACCCCACCATAATCTCTATGTTTCTTCTCCGCTATTAGTAGCTTTGGAGTGACTCTTCTGCATGTCGAGGGATAGTTATGTGATCCAATTATGTTATTATTGTTGAGAGAACTTGCACTAGTGAAAGTATGAACCTTAGGCCTTGTTTCCTACCATTGCAATACCGTTTGTGCTCACTTCTATCATTAGTTAGATTGATGTTTTTACAATTTCAGATTACAAATACTCTTATCTACCATCCATATTGCACTTGTATCACCATCTCTTCGCCGAACTAGTGCACCTATACAACTTACCATTGTATTGGGTGTGTTGGGGACACAAGAGACTTTTTGTTATTTGGTTGCAGGGTTGTTTGAGAGAGACCATCTTCATCCTACGCCTCCCATGGATTGATAAACCTTTGGTCATCCACTTGAGGGAAATTTGCTACTGTCCTACAAACCTCTGCACTTGGAGGCCCAACAACACCTACAAGAAGAAGGTTGTGTAGTAGACATCAAGCTCTTTTCTGGCGCCATTGCCGGGGAGGTGAGTGCTTGAAGGTATATCTTTTGATCTTGCAATCGAATCTTTTTGTTTATTATTTTATCACTAGTTTAGTTTATAAAAGAAAACTACAAAAAATGGATTTGAGTTTGTCTCATACGCTTCATCTTTTTAATATCTTTCGTGAGTATGATGAAAAGGAAAATTGTGCTCAAGTCCTAGAAGAAGAATTACATAGAATGATTGGCATGAAGTATGTGAATGATGAGAATGATTGCAATGTTGTTAGTATGAATTCCTTGAATATCCATGATGCTAATGATATGCAAAGCCACAAGCTTGGGGATGCTATGTTTGATGAACATGGTATTTTTTGTCCCCCGAGTTTTGATGAGCAAATTTATTATGATGAAAGCATGCCTCCTATTTATGATGATTATATTGATGAAAGTGGTTTTGGAAGAGTGTCAACTTTAGGAAGTAGTGATCCCACTATTTTGGAGAATGTTGAATCTTATTGTGATGAACATGAAAGTGGATTTGGAAGAGTGTCTACTTTATTTAGTGATGATTCCACTACTTCGGAAGAGGTTCCAATTGATTATGAGAACAAAGTTGCTATATATGATGATTATTGTGATGACTTGTATGCTATTAAGAATAATGATAACCATGAAACTTGTCAGCATGATTTTATTTTTCAATTGGATTATGCCTCACATGATAATTATTTTGTTGAGTTTGCTCACACTACTATTCATGAGAAGAAACTTGCTTATGTGGAGAGTAGTAAATTTTCTATGCTTGTAGATCATGAAAAGAATGCTTTAGGTGCTGGTTATATTTTTTAATTCATTCATGATGCTACTGAAAATTATTATGAGGGAGGAACATATGCTTGTAGGAATTGCAATAATATAAAGTTTCCTCTCTATGTGTTGAAAATTTTAAAGTTAAGCTTGTTTTGCCTTCCTATGCTAGTTGATTATTGTTCCCATAAGTTGTTTGCTCACAAAATCCCTATGCATAGGAAGTGGGTTAGACTTAAATGTGATAGTCATATTCTTCATGATGCTCTCTTTATGTTTCAACTCTTATCTTTTATGTGAGCATCATTGAAATCATCATGCCTAGCTAGGGGCGTTAAACGATAGCGCTTGTTGGGAGGCAACCCAACTTTATTGTTTTCCTTACTTTTTGTTCCTGTTTAGTAATAAATAATTCATCTAGACTCTGTTTATATGTGGTTTTATGTTTTAGTTAGTGTTTGTGTCATGTAGAACCTTTGGGAAGACTTGGGTGAAGTCTTTGCTATCTTGCTGTAAAAAACAGAAACTTTAACGCTCACGAGATTAGCTGCCATGTTTTACTGGGGAGTGATTTTAGGTTGATTCTTTTTGCAGATGATTAATATACAAATTCCTCAGGTCCACCAATTTATTTCAGAATTTGTTGAGTTCCATAAGTATACATCTGACACAGATTACTACGGACTGTTCTGTTTTTGACAGATTCTGTTTTCTATGTGTTGTTTGCTTATTTTGATGAATCTATGAGTAGTATCGGAGGGTATGAACCATAGAGAAGTTAGAATACAGTAGATATTACACCAATATGAATTTATAATGAGTTCACACCAGTACCTAAGTGGTAATTTATTTTCTTATACTAACGGAGCTTACGAGTTTTGTGTTGAGTTTTGTGTTGTGAAGTTTTCAAGTTTTGGGTAAATATTCGATGGACTATGGAATAAGGAGTGGCAAGAGACTAAGCTTGGGGATGCCCAAGGCACCCCAAGGTAATATTCAAGGACAACCAAGAGCCTAAGCTTGGGGATGCCCGGAAGGCATCCCCTCTTTCGTCTTCGTTCATCGGTAACTTTACTTGGAGCTATATTTTTATTTACCACATGATATGTGTTTTGTTTGGAGCATAATTTTATTTTATTATTAGTTGCTTTCTGTTATTTAGAATAAATGTTTTGCATCTATATTTTCAATAAAAATGTCAAGGATAGCCTTTACCATGCTTATTTTGCAAGTATACATGTTGCTGTTTGAAAACAGAAAGTTTACCGCTGTTGCAAAAATTCCCTAGAAAAGTAAGAGAATGATATAATGTTGAATCATTTTTCATAATGAGATATGATAAATATTTTACAGCTTACAATTTTTCTTATAATTTTTGGAGTTAGGGAAGTATGATGAATCTTGCATTCTTTACAAACTATACTGTTTTGGCAGATTGCTGTTATGGTTGCATTATTTGCATATGTTTTCTTGTTTAATGATTCTATTTGAGAATAGGAGTATTAAATATGCAGATGCATTAGTATTCAATGTTGAATAATAATTTTAGTGATTTATTACAGTAGAAAATGATAAGGTTTTTGCATTGGTTTATACTAACTTATCTCACGAGTTCTTGTTGAGTTTTGTGTGGATGAAGTTTTTGAGATTTAGGGAAACCGTGATACAAAAGGAATTAAGGAGACACAAAAGCTCAAGCTTGGGGATGACCAAGGCACCCCAAGATAATATTTCAAGAAGTCTCAAGCATCCAAGCTTGAGGATGCCCCGGTAGGCATCCCACCTTTTTTCTTCAACAACTATCGGTTAGTATTGGTTGAACCTAAGTTTTTGCTTCTTCACATGAGTTGTGCTATCCTTGCAATGCCATCTTATTTTGTTTTTCTTGCTGTATGAATAAAATACCAAGATCTGAAATTTTTAAATGGGAGAGAGTCTTCACATAGTTGCATAATTATTTAACTACTCATTGATCTTCACTTTTATCTTTTTGGAGTAGTTTGTCATTTACTTGTGTGTTTCACTTATATCCTGTGAGTAAATGGTTGAATGAGTTGAATTTCATTAATCTGAAATTGTATATCTCTCATTTGCTTATCCCATAGGGAGTAATGACTTCATATCTAAGAAGTAGAGGTTGTAAATTTATTGAAGGTTAGCAAGCATTGTATTGGTCATTTGAACAATTCATGAAAGAATGTTGAAGGAAGAGAAATTTCACATATAAATATACTATCTTGGGCATCTTATTTTATAATTGTGAGCACTCATTAAGTATGACATGCTAAAGAGTTGATGTTGGGCAAGGAAGACAACGTAATTGGTTATGGTTTCTCACATCTCAGTTAAAGTATGTTGTCATGGATCATTCAAACATGTTGAGCTTGCCTTTCCCCCTCATGCTAGCAAAAAATTCCTTGCACCAAGTATAGATACTACTTGCGCTTCCAAATATCCCTTAAACTAGTTTTGCCATGAGAGTCCACCATACCTACCTATGGATTGAGTAAGATCCTTCAAGTAAGTTGTCATCGGTGCATGCAATAAAAATTGCTCTCTAAATATGTATAATCTATTAGTGTGAAGAAAATAAGCTTTATACGATCTTGTTATGGAAGTAATAAAAGCGACGGACTGCATAATAAAGTGACGTTCTTTTGCATTAAGATTTTGTGCATCCAACCATAAAAGCGCATGACAACCTCTGATTCCCTCTACGAAGGGCCTATCTTTTACTTTATGTCTTTTACTTTATGCAAGAGTCAAGGTGATCTTCACCTTTCCCTTTTTCATTTTATCCTTTGGCAAGCACCTCGTGTTGGAAAGATCCTGATATATATATCCAATTGGATGTAAGTTAGCATGAACTATTATTGTTGACATCACCCAAAGGTGAATACGTTGGGAGGCAACACTATAAGCCCCTATCTTTCTCAGTGTCTGATTAAAACTCCATAACCATAAGTATTTCTTGAGTGTTAGCAATTGTAGAAGACTATATGATAGTTGACTATGTGGAGTTTGCTAAATCAAAGCTCTGACATAGACCCTTCCTGAAAATAAGATGAATTGCAATTGTGTGATGACTAAGAATGAAGTTTGCTAGTTTTCAAGAAAGTTTATGGTCTATGCTTTAACATGTAAATAGCTTGTTACTTGATCATGAAAAGTTTTATGAGATGAGCTACTATTATGACATATAGTCATGCTAGAAAAGGTGATTTATATTATCATTGATCAAACTTGTGCACCTGCTAGCATTCACACTTCATAAATTCTTTCTTTTATCATTTAGCTACTCGAGGACGAGCAGGAATTAAGCTTGGGGATGCTGATATGTCTCCAACGTATCTATAATTTATGAAGCATTCATGCTATTATACTATCTGTTTCAAATGATTACGGGCTTTATTATACACTTTTATATTACTTTTGGGACTAACATATTAACCAGAGGCCCAGCCCATATTGTTGTTTTATTGCCTATTTTGGTGTTTCGAAGAAAAGGAATATCAAACGGAGTTCAAACAGAATGAAACCTTCGGGAGCGTGATTTTTGGAACGAACATGATCTAGGAGACTTGGAGTTCACATCAGAGAAGCTTCGAGGAATCCACGAGGGTGGGGGGCGCGCCCCCCTCCTGGGCGCGCCCCCTGTCTCGTGGGCCCCTCGAGGCTCCCCCGACCAACTTCTTTCGCCTATATATTCCCTTATACCCTAAAATCATCGGAACAGAAGATAGATCGGGAGTTCCGCTGCCGCAAGCCTCTGTAGCCACCAAAAACCTCTCGGGAGCCCGTTCTGGCACCCTGCCGGAGGGGGGATCCCTCACCGGTGGGCATCTTCATCATCCCGACGCTCTCCGTGATGAGGAGGGAGTAGTTCACCCTCGGGGCTAAGGGTATGTACCAATAGCTATGTGTTTGATCTCTCTCTCTCTCTCTCTCTCGTGTTCTCTCTATGGCACGATCTTGATGTATCGCGAGCTTTGCTATTATAGTTGGATCTTATGATGTTTCTCCCCCTCTACTCTCTTGTAATGGATTGAGTTTTCCCTTTGAAGTTATCTTATCGGATTGAGTCTTTAAGGATTTGAGAACACTTGATGTATGTCTTGCCGTGCTTATCTGTGGTGACAATGGAATATTCACGTGATCCACTTGATGTATGTTTTGGTGATCAACTTGCGGGTTCCGCCCATGAACCTATGCATAGGTGTTGGCACATGTTTTTGTCTTGACTCTTTGGTAGAAACTTTGGGGCACTCTTTGAAGTACTTTGTGTTGGTTGAATAGATGAATCTGAGATTGTGTGATGCATATCGTATAATCATGCCCATGGATACTTGAGGTGAAAATGGAGTATCTAGGTGACATTAGGGTTTTGGTTGATTTGTGTCTTAAGGTGTTATTCTAGTATTAACTCTATGATAGATTGAACGGAAAGAATAGCTTCATGTTATTTTATTACGGACTCTTGAATAGATAAATCAAAAAGGATAACTTTGAGGTGGTATCGTACCCTACCATAATCTATTCGTTTGTTCTCATCTATTAGTAGCTTTGGAGGGACTCTTTGTTCCATGTTGAGGGATAGTTACGTGATCCAATTATGTTATTATTGTTGAGAGAACTTGCACTAGTGAAAGTATGAACCTTAGGCCTTGTTTCCTACCATTGCAATACCGTTTGTGCTCACTTCTATCATTAGTTACCTTGCTGTTTTTACAATTTCAGATTACAAATACTCTTATCTACCAGCCATATTGCACTTGTATCACCATCTCTTCGCCGAACTAGTGCACCTATACAACTTACCATTGTATTGGGTGTGTTGGGGACACAAGAGACTTTTTGTTATTTGGTTGCAGGGTTGTTTAAGGGAGACCATCTTCATCCTACGCCTCCCACGGATTGATAAACCTTAGGTCATCCACTTGAGGGAAATTTGCTACTGTCCTACAAACCTCTGCACTTGGAGGCCCAACAACGTCTACAAGAAGAAGGTTGTGTAGTAGTCATCACATAACAACATATGTTGTTCCCTTTGTCATCAGTATGTTACTTGCCCGAGATTCGATCATCGGTATCTCAATACCTAGTTCAATCTCGTTACTGGCAAGTCTCTTTACTCATTACGTGATGCATCATCCCGTAACTGACTCATAATCTACATTTCTTGCAAGGCTTATAGTGATGTGCATTACCGAGAGGGCCCAGAGATACCTCTCCGACAATCAAAGTGACAAATCCTAATCTCGAAATACGTCAACTCAACAAGTACCTTAGGAGACACCTGTAGAGCACCTTTATAATCACCCAGTTATGTTGTGACGTTTGGTAGCACACAAAGTGTTCCTCCGGTAAGCGGGAGTTACATAATCTCATAGTCATAGGAACATGTATAAGTCATGAAGAAAGCAATAGCAACATACTAAACGATCAAGTGCTAAGCTAACAAAATGGGTCAAGTCAATCACATAATTCTTCTAATGATGTGATCCCACTGATCAAATGATAACTTATATCCATGGTTAGGAAACTCAACCATCTTTGATCAATGAGCTAGTCAAGTAGAGGCATACTAGTGACACTATGTTTGTCTATGTATTCACACATGTATTATGTTTCCAGTTAATATAATTCTAGCATGAATAATAAACATTTATCATTATATGAGGAAATAAATAATAACTTTATTATTGCCTGTAGGGCATATTTCCTTCATTGTAGTGGAACTTGATGAATTAGAACTTGATGTAGTCTTGGGAACCCACTTGACCAAAGCCTTGGGAGCTTCTTCAAATGCATCAATCTCCTCTTGAAGCTTGTCCTTGCCTTTTTGCTTGTGGTCTTGTGGTGGAAGATCATCTTGAGCTTGTGTCACTTGGAAAGAAGTAGGATCATACTTCTCTTGTTGAGGAACAAACTTCGTCTTGGGGTATTGATCTTCTTCCCACTCAACTCCATTGGCATTGAACTTTCGTTCAAAACCAACACCTTGATTCTTCATGTACCTTCCTTGCTTTCGTACAATTTCCTCGAATTGCTTACATCCGGCAAGGCCCTTGTAAATACCTTTCTCTATAATTCCCTTCAATAAGCTATTTTCTTGCTCAAGTGTAACTTGGCTAAGAGAATCATTAGTGGAATCAAGAGAACTACTAGAAGCAACAACATTGGATTTAGCATGATTATTGTTACTACTAGAAGAAGAATCTTTCTTACCCTTGTTGCTAGATTTTACTTGTGGCATGTAAGTAGACAAGAGTAAACACTTGGCAATATAAGAAGAACTTTTCTTGTGAAGATCATCATTGATTGCCTTTAAAAACTCATGCTCTTGCTCTAGGTTGAGCTTTTCGAAGCGTAACTTCTCATGAGTCTTTAAAAGTTCTCGATGATCTTCCAAGGTAGTTTCATGAGCTAACTTAAGAGTGTTGAGTTCTTTAGTTAGGTGCTCAATCTTCTCCTTATCATTGTCATTCGTTTTATCTTGATTAGCATGATTAATTGACGTTTCATCATAGTATTCATCGCTAGAGTTTTCAACAAGTAAATCATCATCACCTAACAAGTCATCTTCATCACTAATGAAATCAACATACTTGGGGTGTGATACCTTTGGGCCTTTAGCCATGAAGCATCTTCCAATTCCTTCATTTGGTGAGTCAAATATGTCGTAGGAGTTGGTTGACACAAGTGCTAGACCGGCAACACCTTCATCTTGAGTATATTCGGAGTCCGAGTGATAATATCTCTCGGAGTGATGGTCGGAGTCGGAGCCGGATAGCCATTCACCAACATGAGCTTGATGTCTTCGCTTTGAGTAGTTCTTTGATGATTTGTCCTTCCTTTCCGAATCCTTGCTTCTCTGGGAGGTTCTTCGTTCATAATGATCATCTCTACTCCTCTCTATTGGTGGCGATTCCTCTCTTCTACTTCTTCTTGTAGGTGAATCTTCTCTACTTTTGTAGGGAGCCGTACACTCATTGGAGTAGTGTCCGGGTCTTCCACAATTGTAGCAATTACGTTCACGACTCGAAGATGTTTTGTCATTATAGGACCTTGATTTGGAACTTCTTTCCTTGCTTCTACTCTTGTAGAACTTGTTGAAGTTTTTCACCATTAGGCTCAATTCCTCATTGAAGGTTTGTTTCTCACTTGATGATATAGGAGCATCACATGAGGCTTTCTAAGCACCACTTGACTTGTTGTGAAGCTCTTACTTATCCTTGAGTGACATCTCATGAGCAACAACTCTTCCAATGACTTCCGTTGGCTTGAGATCTTTGTAATTGGGCATCATTTGGATCAATGTGCACATGGTATCATATTTTCCATCCAAGGCTCTTAGGATCTTCTTGATGATGAATCTATCGGTCATCTCTTCACTTCCTAAGCTGGCAATCTCATTTGTGATGAGAGCAAGCCTAGAGTACATTTCAGAGACACCTTCACCATCCTTCATTTCGAACTTGTCAAGTTGACTTTGAAGCACATCCTACTTGGATTCCTTGATGGAGTCGGTACCTTCGTGCATATCAATCAAAGTATCCCAAATTTCCTTTACATTCTCAAGGCGACTGATTTTGTTGAATTCTTCGGGGCACAATCCGTTGAAGAGGATATCATAAGCTTGAGCGTTGTATTGTAGCATCTTCAAGTCTTCGCGGTAGATTCACGGTTTGGTTATCTCCCATCGAAGAATTCACCTCGCAAGCTGTTGGGGATATAACTATTAGGTATGACCCGCCTAGGAGGGGTCGGGTTATACCTATGGAGATTCATCATCATGAAGCCCACGAAGATGTTTCAAGATGACTATTTAGTTAAAGGGCCCAAGGCCCAAAGGCGACTTAAGGCACGTAAGGGTAAACCGCCATATATGTAAAGACTTGTACATTAAGGCATGTAAAGATAGTCACTGAGCCGGACACGTTCTATGAGCTGGCCGGGACTCCATGAGCCGCTGGGCGTTGACCTGTGTATATAAAGGGGCGACCCGGCGGTGGTTCAGGACGAGAAACAATAGATTGAAAGCTAGGTCAAGAGGATTTGCTCCTTGGTAATCGAGACATAAGCAATACCACTTCAAACTAGATTAGGCCTTTACCTTCACCGCAAGGGGCCGAACCCGTATAAACTCCCGTGTCCTTTGTCCCGTTTAACCCCTTTAAGCTTCCTTGTTTCGATGGCTCCACGACTAAGTTCTTCTGCTAGGACATCTGCCGTGACCTTTCCATGATAGTTGGCGCCCACCGTGGGGCAAGCGCACGGTTGATTTGAGTTCTTAAAGGGCAGCTTCGAAGGGCTCAAGGGATACGTTGTGGGCCGGATGACCAAGAGTTGTCAGGGCAAGCTCTACATCGACGATGCAGGATAGGGCCCTGACGCCATCTCAATTGAGTACGAGTACCGGGTCCCCTTCGGCGGAATCCATGTCTTCATCGACAAGATTGGCGAGCGGGGCCCTGAGCCGGACATCTGCACCAACATCATCGATATGGCTCAGTGTGCGAGACCCGCCTGAGCTCAGCCTGCCGTGAAGTGTGCCTTCGTGGGATGCATCCATGGAGGGGAATTTGATGAAGGATCTATGTCTGGCGGTGAGACGTCCATCTACTCTGATGGTGAGTCGTCCATGGGTGAGACTGATTCGCTGTATCAACTGCAAGATGGCGGGCTTGGGGGCTATTCCAATGGCAACAGTATTCCGAACCCCTATGAGCCGCCAAACAGAGTCGGGATCTTCATGGCTGGCACACAACCTGGGAAAAACTCTACAGCTGCGGCAGCAATGACTTCCGGGACGCCAACAGTGACGGCAGCCGGGGCAGGAGGCCTTGTGCGCCCGCCGGCTCGGGTTTTGATGGCTTTAATGGATAAATTGACGGCTCTGGTAATAGCCGTGGTCAACCCGGTGAATCAAGCTCAGCATGATGCGGAGGTGGCACAGTTACGT
Source organism: Triticum dicoccoides (assembly GCF_002162155.2). Taxonomy (NCBI): domain Eukaryota; kingdom Viridiplantae; phylum Streptophyta; class Magnoliopsida; order Poales; family Poaceae; genus Triticum; species Triticum dicoccoides. The sequence goes on from NC_041389.1 coordinate 291,408,831, forward strand.
GAGGAGGTAGCACAAGCTAAGGAAGACCTTGCAGCGAAGGACGTCAGGATGACCATAGAATGGGCTGCTTTGGATGCTCAGGCCCAGGGGATTCAGTCAGAGGCTTTCCGGCTTACGATGGATCAGAACACGTCAAATGAGATCATGAGGAGAAGGCACCAGTCCCGTCTGCCTATGGTTTATGAGCCTAGGAACCTCTTCCGCACGCCCGGTGCAGGGCCCAGTAACCCGCCGAAGATAAACCGGGCTACGGTGCCTGGGGCAGGAACGCCGGTTCAGCCACGTGTGACGGAACCCCCTCGTCTGAATACCGCTCCGCCTCAGCATGTACCGACGCCATTGGGTCACTATTCTAATCCATTGGAGAACATGATTGCTGCGGCAGCACGATTGGCGGCTCTCTCAGTGGATGGCGACTCTCCAATGGCGGTTGAAACACGAAGGGTTAGAGAACTTCTTCAGATGGCCTTGGCGCAGTAGGAGGCATACTCTTACAGTCGAGACAGGATTCACTCAACCCCTCATCCAAGATGGAGACGGAGTTATAGCAGGCACATGGACTCACCGGCCGTTTCAAGCAATGCCCAGCGCCGTGACCAGCCGCGTGGGCATGACCTGACACGTGGTGGAGCTCTTAACTTGCTTGATCAGGACAGAGTGCGTCAACAAGCTGAGCAGGTGGCTCACCAGCCCCTTCCAGTTTATCTGACGACTTCAGCAGGCATGACCTCTAGGACTACATGTGTACCCTGTTTGGTGTCGGCTCTGCTTAATGAGCGTTTGCCCAAGGATTTTAGGGGACCTCGAAAGGTGCCTTAATACATAGCCGACTTACCCGCTGAGGCATGGATTGAAAGTTATGAGATGGCCATTAGGCTACTGGAGGTCAGTGACGCTGAGTGTGCCAAATACTTCACCATGATGCTGGATGGAATGGCTCATACTTGGTTAAAAGGGCTGCCTGCCAACTCCATCGGGTCATGGGAAGAGTTGAAGGCCCGATTTATTCAGAACTTTAAAGACACATGCAAGCAACCCATGTCGATTGTGGACTTGACTAATTGCAAGCAAGAGGTGGGTGAATCCACGACCCATTGGGTGCACCGGGTCAAATCTATCATATATTCATTCGATAACATGAACGCCGGCTCTGGGGTTTTAATGTTGGAGAAAAATTGTCGCTTTTTGCCTCTTAAACAGAAGCTTGGGCGGCTCATGCGCGATTGTAATGACATGGGCCAGCTAATGGCGGCTCTAGTCAAATATGCCAACTCTAATAGTACCAAGGACCCTGAGTCTGACAATGAGAAGACAGGGAAGGGAAAGAAGAACGACAACGCTAAGGGTCTGCAGCATAACCTGGCGAACCAGGGGGCAACGGTAAATGCAAGGCGGATGGTAGCTTGGAATTTGCGGCTAACACCAATGCACAGGGCAACAATCCACGTCGTAAGGGGAGGCCACCTCCCCGGGCCGGCGGTTTAGGTCCTACTCTTGAGCAGTTGTTGAATGAACCCAGTCCAAGGCATGGCTCCCAGGGGAAGCCGGCCACTCACCTTTGGAAAGATTGTACGATTATGAAGGCTTTCAAAAATTCCAACATGTTTGACAACAATCAAGGGCCGGGAGGTGGCTCAGGTGGCGGCGGTTCCCAAGGCCCTGGTTATGGAGGTGGCGGTTCTAATTCCGGCTTCCAGGGCCACCAAAATAATCAGGGTGGATATAATCAAGGTAGCCAGGGCGGTTACAATAAGCAATCTAGCCAGGGGGTCAGCAGCAGCAGCAATTCGGGTATCAGAGTCATCCGAAGCAGTTGAATAGTGGGCAGTATCAGGTTTTCACCACAAGTTTGTGCAAATGGGACTAGAAGCTTCACAAGAGGGCTGTGAACGCCGTTGAGCCGGCAGTTCCCCAATACTTGCGATGGTCTGAGCAACAAATTATGTGGAGCCGGGAGGATCACGCACCGGTTTGATGATCTGGGTCACTTGGCTCTGGTGGTGGCGCCTCAAGTTGGTGGATACAAGTTTACTAAGGTACTCATGGATGGAGGTAGCAGCATTAATATCCTTTACTATGAGACTTTCCGTCGCACGGGGTTAACTGACAAAAATCTTAAAACGTCCAACACTGTTTTCCATGGGGTGGTGCCTGGTAAGTCGGCATATCCAGTTGGTAAGATTGAACTGGAAGTAGCCTTTGGAGATGAGCATGACTCTAGGGCTGAGAAGTTAACCTTTGAAGTGGTTAAGATCAGAAGCCCGTACCATGCTCTGTTTGGACGGCCGGCTTATGCCAATTTCATGGCACGGCCATGTTATGTTTATCTACAGCTCAAGATGCCGGGTTATAAAGGGACCATCACAGTACCTGGAAGTCGGAAGTTAGCCTTGGAGTGTGAAGAAGGTGATGCTGCTTACGCTGAGTCGGTCTGTGCAGCAGAAGAGTTAAAGTTTTATAAGGATAATGTTGGCCCAGCTGATATGACGTCTTTGAAGAAGCCAACTATTGAGCATGATCCGGTGATGAAGTTTAAATCGGCCGATGACACCAAACTCGTTGATTTTGTTCCTGGCGATTTATCTAAGCAGTTCAATACCTGTGCTAATCTGGATCCTAAATAGGAAGGTGCGCTCCTCGAGTTCATCCATGAGAACTGGGACATCTTTGCATGGAAACCTTCTGACATGCCGGGTGTACCGTGGGAACTCGCTGAGCACACTCTCACTATTGATCCGAAATTTAAGCCGGTCAAGCAATTCCTTCATCACTTCAATGAGGAGAGGCGTAAGGCCATTGGTGAAGAGGTGGCCCGGCTCTTGGCAGGTGGGTTCATTGCTGAGGTATTTCATCCTGAGTGGTTGGCTAACTCGGTGCTAGTGCTCAAGAAGAATGGCACTTGGCGTATGTGTGTGGATTACACGGATTTAAACAAGGCTTGTCCGGCTGATCCTTTTGCTCTCCCTCGTATTGATCAAATCGTTGATGCTATGACGGGTTGCGAGCGTTTGAGTTTTTTGGATGCTTACTCTGGTTATCATCAAATCAAGATGGCAGTTAAGGACAAGGAGAAAACAGCTTTTATTACTCCCTTTGGAGCCTTCTGCTATGTATCTATGCCTTTTGGGCTCAAGAGTGCCCAGGCGACTTACCAGCGTTGTGTCCAGAATTGTCTTCACAATCAGATTGGGCGCAATGTTCATGCCTATGTGGATGATATTGTGGTGAAGTCCAGAGAGAAGGAAACTTTGATAGATGATTTGAAGAGACTTTTGATAATCTCCGGGTCTACAATATGATGCTTAACCCGGCCAAGTGTGTCTTTGATGTGCTAGCAGGCAAGCTTTTGGGATTTGTGGTTTCTAACAGATGCATTGAGGCTAACCCGGAGAAGATCAAGGCCGTTATCTCTTTGGCAAAACCAAAGTGTATCAATGATGTTCAGCGTCTGGCGGGTCGTATTGCTGCTTTAAGCCAGTTCATAAGCCGGTTAGGTGAGAAGGCCATACCACTATATCAGATGATGAAGAGAACATATGGCTTCATGTGGAGTGAGGCCGCAAACGACGCGTTTGAAGATTTGAAGAGGCAGCTTGCTGAGCCGCCAGTCCTTGCGGCTCCCATTCACAAGGAGCCGTTGTTACTCTATGTGGCTGCTAATGCCCAGGCTGTCAGCGTGGCTCTTTTGGTGGAACGGAAGGAGGCGGGCAAGGAATATCCAGTTCAATGGCCGGTTTATTATATCAGTGAGGTGCTCATTGAGTCCAAGCAGAGGTATCCACATGGGCAAAAGCTTGATTATGGGGTGTTCATGGCCAGCCGGAAGCTAAGCAATATTTTCTGGGTCATCCCATCACTGTGGTCAGTTCTGCTCCTTTGGGTGATATCATTCAAAACAGAGAAGCCACAGGGCGGGTAGCCAAGTGGGCTATCGATCTTGGACCTCATGGTTTAAAATATATGCCTCACACTGCCATTAAGTCTCAAGCATTGGTGGATTTCATCAACGACTGGACATAGCTGCAAATGCCTGAAGAGAAGCCAGATAACACATATTGGATGATTCACTTTGATGGGTCCAGGCAATTGGAAGGCTCGAGGGCTGGAGTCGTCTTAGCTTCCCCTCGAGGTGACAAGTTTTGTTATGTTCTAAGGTTGATGTTTCCCTGTACTAACAATGCAGCTGAGTATGAAGCCTTGCTCCATGGTCTTCGGATGGCTAAGGATATGAACTTAAGCTGGGTGAGGTGTTTTGGCGACTCAGACTTGGTAGCTCAGCAAGTTTCAGGCAAATGGGATTCTAAAGACCCGCTCATGGCGGCTTATCACCGTGAGGTTAATGCTATTTCTGGACACTTCAAGGGTTATCAGGTGGAACACATTGATCGCAGGAAGAATGAGGTAGCTGATGCTTTGAGCCGTTTGGGATTTCAGCGTAAGCCGGTGCCACCTAACACTTTTTTGGACGTTCTGCATAACCCCTCTGTCAAATTGCCTACAGAAGAAGATTTGACTATTCCTGACCCGGAGGCGCTGTTGGTGGCAGCTCTTCATGTTATCCCAGATTGGACAGTACCATACTTGGCTTACATGACCCGGGGTGAATTGCCTGAGGATGAAACTTTGGCCAGGCAGATAACCCGGCGGTCTAAGTCCATGACAATTGCCAATGGCGAGTTACACCATCATAGTGTCATTGGGGCGTTTCAGCGTTGCGTTTCTCCTGAGGAAGGCCGTGAGATTCTTCGTGGCATTCATGAAGGAGATTGTGGTCACCATGCTGGTTCAAAGTCCCTTGTGGCTAAAGCTTTTCGTCATGGATTTTATTGGCTGGCGGCTCATGCTGATGCAGAGGATTTAGTCAGTAGATGTGAGGGTTTTCAGAAATTCTCACGACGAGCTCATGTGCCGGCTCAAGAATTGTGGATGATTCAAATTACTTGGCCATTTGCAGTCTAGGGGCTTGATATGGTTGTACCTTTCAAAAGGTCCAAGGATAAAAAGACCCACCTTTTGGTGGCGGTTGATAAATTCACAAAGTGGGTCGAGGGGGAGCCAGTTAGTAAGTGTGACGCAGCCACAACGGTTCAATTCCTGAAGAAGGTGATTTTCCGTTTTGGCTTTCCACACAGCATTATAACTGACAATGGCACTAATCTGTCCAAGGGTGCCATGGAGGAGTTTTGTCAACGTGAGCATATTCGACTTGACGTTTCATCAGTAGCTCACCCCCAGTCCAATGGTCAGGCTGAAAGGGCCAATCGAGAAATTTTGAAAGGCATCAAGCCCCGGCTTATGGTTCCCTTGCAACGGACATCGGGTTGTTGGGTGGAGGAGTTACCTTCAGTGCTATGGAGTATCAATACTCCCCCCAACAGATCTACGGGTTACACGCCTTTCTTCATGGTTTATGGAGCAGAGGCGGTTCTTCCTAGTGACATCCGTCATGACTCGCCCCGCGTGACGGCTTACGTTGAAGCTGATAATGAACAGGCACGTCAGGATGCACTTGACCTGTTAGATGAGAAGCATGACCTGGCATCAGCCCGCTGGGCGATTTACCAACAGGACATGCGCCGTTATCACAACTGTCGAAGTCCAGAACCTTTCAAGAAGGTGATTTGGTGCTCTGGCTCATCCAGGATCAAACTGATGCACACAAGTTATCCTAACCTTGGGAAGGGCCCTTTGTGGTCAGCAAGAACTTGAACAATGGGTCATACTACCTTATCGATGTTTGAGAGCACAAAGACTCATGTAAGTCAGAGGAGGAGACCCGCCGGTCGTGGAATATTGCCCATCTTCGGCCTTACTACACATGAGCCACCAGCTCTTATGATGTACATATTTTTACCATGTATATATTATGATGATTATAAATAAAGCAGGACCTCTGTCATTTTTTTATCTTCAATAATGAGCCTTTGTCGTCATAATTCAATGACCATTGGGGGCTGATCGCATTCGAATCTAGCTTAAACCCTTTGGCACAGCTTCCTGATCGTATTCGAATCATAGCTGTTCAAACCTCTTGATCATTTGGGGGCTGGATCGTATTCGAATCATGGCTTAACCCCTTTTGGTCCGACCCGGATCGTATTTGAATTAGAGTCATTAAATATTTAGACCACTGGGGGCTGATCGTATTCGAATCTAGCTTAACTCCTTTGGCACAGCATCCTGATCGTATTCGAATCATAGTTGTTCAAACAACTTGATCATTTGGGGGCTGGATTGTATTCGAATCATAGTTTAACCCCTTTTGGTCCGACTTTGATCATATTCGAATCAGAGTTGTTAAAAAAGCTTCAAGGTCACTTGGGGGCTTCCTGTTCAAACATAGGTGTCATTCACCAAAGAGAACGTAGTTGTCGGTACCCACTTGATCGTCGCAATGGCAAAAGCCACTTAGGGGCTTCCTGTTCAAACACATGTGTTATTCACCAAAGAGAACATAGCTATTAACCCTTTTGGTCCGGCTTCCTGTTAAAACATAGGTGTCATTCACCAAAGAGAACATAGCCATTAACCCTTTTGGTTCGGCTTACTAATCGTATTCGAATCAGAAGCCTCGTGTTTTTCTCTCCTTGTTGATTTAAGTCTTTTGAAACGGTTTTCCGGGTTTCTTGTCACGCCCAATATGCGACCCTATCCAAAAGGAGCTCGAAGGTCCCACCAAGGATAGACCCGCATATTGAAACGCTTTTGCAAGGTGGATATCATTACATCAACATTACGTAATAGATGGGGATACATACAAAAGGCATACAATGCCACACGAATACAACATCACAATACATAAGAGCATCATCCGACTACGGATGAAACACAAACAGAAACTCAAACGACATCCACCCTGCTAGCCCAGGCTGCCGACCTGGAACCTATCCCCTGATCCAAGAAGAAGCAGAAGAAGAACTCCAAACAGGCAAACATCGCTCTCGCGTCATGATCATCGCAAAACCTGTACCTGCAACTGTTGTTGTAGTAATCTGTGAGCCACGAGGACTCAGCAATCCCATTACCATGGGTATCAAGACTAGCAAAGCTTAAAGGGAAAGGAAGGGGTAAAGTGGTGAGGCTACAGCAGCGGCTAAGCATATATGGTGGCTAATATACGCAAATAAGAGCGAGAAGAGAGCAAAAGGAACGGTCGTGAAGCTAGCAATGATCAAGAAGTGATCCTGAACTCCTACTTACGTCAAACATAACCCAAAACCATGTTCACTTCCTGGACTCCGCCGAAAAGAGACCATCACGGCTACACACACGGTTGATGCGTTTTAATTCGGATCTGGTGTCAAGTTATCTACAACGGGACATTAACAAATTCCCATCTGCCTATAACCGCAAGCACGGCTTTCGAAAGATTATACCCTGCAGGGGTGTCCCAACTTAGCCCATGTTAAGCTCTCACGATCAACGAAGGATATACCTTCTCCCAGGAAGACCCGATCAGACTCGGAATCCCGGTTTACAAGACATTTCGATAATGGTCAAACAAGACCAGCAAAGCTGCCTGATGCGCCGACAAATCCCGATAGGAGCTGCACATATCTCGTTCTCAGGGCAACACCGGATGAGACTAGCTACGAGTAAAACCAACCCTCAGGTCGCCCCGAGGTGGCCCCGCAGGCAGCTCAGTTCGGACCAACACTTAGAGAAGCACTGGACCGGGGGGGTAAAATAAAGATGACCCTCAAGAGCACGACTCCCAAGGGAAAAAGGCTAGGTGAGGCAAATGGTAAAACCAAGGTTGGGCCTTGCTGGAGGAGTTTTATTCAAAGCGAACTGTCAAGGGTGTCCCATAAATCACCCAACCGCGTAAGGAACGCAAAATCCGGGAAGATAACACCGGTATGACGGAAACTAGGGCGGAAAGAGTGGAACAAAACATCAGGCATAAGGCCTAGTCTTCCACCCTTTACCAAGTATATAGATGCATTAATAATATAAGAGATATTGTGATATCCCAACCAAAATCCTGTCTGCCATGGAGCAATCTTCGACTTCACCTGCAACTGGCAACGCTATAAGAGAGGCTGAGCAAAAGCGGTAACATAGCCAAGCAACGGTTTGCTAGGAAGGGTGTCAAAGGTTAGAGGTTCATGGCAATTTGGAAGGCTTGAAGAACAGGTGATAGGTAGCGCAGCATAGCGATAGAACGAAATAACTAGCATAGCAATGATAGTAGTGAGATCCAGGGTAGCGGTCATCTTGCCTGAAATCTCGCAAGAAGAACGAGTCCATGAAGAAGACGAACGGATAAAGCCACGAAGACGAACCAAGCGTAGACGAACGAATCCTCACGATCGCAACGAAATAGGAACTATCGAAAAGAAGCACACAATAAGGTAAGCACACCACACATGAACATGACATGATGCACAACAAGCATGATGCATGACAAAACTAGATGAGGCTACTCATGGCAAGAGATGATGCAAACAAGAACAACACATTAAGGCAAGTTTAAATGAGGCCGGGAACAACATATAACAATTCCGGTAAGTCCTCATATGCATATTTCGAAATTGGTCCAGATCTGAATAAACCTTATGTTCAAGTTGTTAAACAACAAGTTAAGATGCACCAAGATGATCTACACGAAATTCTAGTCAAGTTACATATAAAGTTCATTTAGTTCGGAGCTACGGCCTAGAAGATATGAGCAAAACAAGTTAAACATGACATTGATGCAAAATGCACCCAAACATCAATCAAACACCTCAAAACATGTATGCAACATGATAATATGAAACTACATGCAAAATCAAGCAAGTTTCATATAAAGCACACTCAAAACGGAGCAACGGTTCAACACATACACTCTATACAAGTTATAGCAACAATCTGTCCAAAACAGCAACTAGACATATTGCAAGCCTCAAAACAATATGCTACAGCACCCCAACATGAGAACAAAAGTCATGGACATGATGTACAGGTAAAGCATAACAAAACATGAACACTGGGCTATCTCCAGAAATCACTAGAACATGCTCAAACACACATGGCAAGATTGCAAATAATAACAGTTCAGACTTTGCAGAAAATAACATCAGGTTGCAATGTTTAAAGCTATCAAACAACATGTTACAGGAACTTATCATGGCAAACAAAGGCATGGAATGAATCTACTAAATGCATAGAACAAAAGTCCTTTACTGACCATGAGCCAAAAAGGATCAGAAAATATGATGGCACCCATGTAAACATAGCAAGTTATAATACAGATTCATACATGGCAGGAACAACGATAAGTAGGCATGTTGGTGAGCTTGTACCACTCACCACAGAGCAATACATGGCATGGCAAGGCAACCAACAGTAAGAAGACATGTTTAGGAAGCTAAGCATGGCAAGATCAAGTCCATAGGGTGCATGGAACACTAGCAACAATCATGGCAACAACTGAACTTAATGTTAGCAGGCTGACAGCAACATTATTTAGCAACTTTGGAGCAAGATTACAACAATTTACATCAGGCTATAAATGCAACCAGGGGCATGGATGGATAGAGCATGACATGTAGAACAAAACACCCTTAGTGAACATCTCCAGATTATGCATAGAATGACTTGTAGCAGCAGGTTTACATAGCATCACGAAATAACAGATTCAGCCTAGCAAAACAACAACAAGTACACTACTTCACGAGCTCGATTCACTCACCACAAGTCATTGCATGACAAGATAAGCATAGCATCAGCAAGAAGACATGTTTATGAAACAAACCAATGCAAGAACAAGTTCATAGCATGCAAGGATCAACTACAACAACCTTGGCAAAATTGAATAACATGTAAACAATCTGCCAGGAAACATTTTGTAGCAAAAGTAGAGCACGAAAATGACATGCTAGACTACTCCATAATTGCAAACAGGGGCATGAATGGATAGAGCAAAACCATATGTTCAAAACACCCTTACTGAAGTATCTCCAAATAAGCATGAATCTCTCTTTAGCATCAAGTTTACATGGCATCAAAATAACAACAGAACAGGGACTGAAATCAGCAATATCACGAAGCCTAGTTTGCATGCTTGTGCTAGTCACCACATTGATCCCAAAAGTACATGGCATACACCCCTGTAAATATGGCATGGCATAGTTCAAAACACATATAGACATCAACCTCATAGGATGCACACATCAATCACGGCAAAAATGACAAATGAGCATGTTCATAACAGTTTCAGCAGACAACATTATGAAGCACTCTTGCAAAAATGATTCAGGCATCAAGATGAGCTCAAATGAACATTATGCAATGGAATGAAATGAAGTACTCGTTGATACGAACAATTTGACATATTACACGCACAAAACGGAGCCACGGATGCGGAGATATGATGCGATGAACATGGCAACATTTTGCAAAATATTTCAAGACAGAGATTTTTACCCCGCAAAAAAAAAACGAAGCGGATCGGGCGAGGAGGCAGAGCGGCTCGGGTCTGGGCGCAGATCGGGTCGAGGCGGACCCGGGCGGCGGCGGCGGCTCCGGCGAGGTCGGAGGAGGCCGGGGAGGCGACGACGAGGCGGCCCCGGACCAGATCTGGCCGAATCCGGCCGGCGGCGAGCGTGGGCGACGGTTGGAGGCGGGAC
>NC_041389.1:291420045-291458294 GCF_002162155.2 Triticum dicoccoides
GCGGCGGCGCGCTCCAGCAGCCGGACGAGGGCGCGCAGAGGAGGAGGCGGGGACGGGAGCTCGGGCCACGGCGCGGCGGCGGAGCCATGGCGCGGATGCGGAGCCACGCCGGCGAGCGTGCTGGGAGGCGCGGCGGCGGGTGACGGGCGCGGACGGCGGCCGGCCGGGCCTGCGCGGGCTGGGGCGGGCCTGCCCTGGGCCCCGCGGGCCTGGCAGCGGGGAGGAGAGAGGAGAGCCGGCGGGGATGACATGGCGGCGGCGGATTCGTCGAGGGACGGTGGCGGACGTGTCCGGCACCGGGCGAACGTGTCCGGCGCGGCACGGAGGGGAAAATCTAGGGTTAGGGTAGGATTTCAACCGCGAATTTTGGGGGAGGGGGCTATTTATAGATTTCTGGGAGCTAGGAGAGTCCAAATGAGGAGCGGTTTTCGGCCACGCGATCATGATCGAACGACCGAGAGCATGGAGGGGGTTAGGATGTGCTTTGGGCCACTTTGGAGGGGTGTTGGGCTGCAAAGAGAAAGGGGGGTTTCGGGCTATGCGGTTAACCGTTGGAGTACCAAACGACCTCCAAATGGCACGAAACTTGACAGGCGGTCTACCGGTGGTATACCAAGGCCGCTTGGCAAGACTCGGTCCATTCCGGGAACGTTTAACACCCGCACACAACAGGAGACAAAAGGGGAACGCCGGAGGGCATAGGAGTGCCGGATTGCAAAACAGACAACGGGGAAAAAGCTCAGATGCATGAGACGAACACGTATGCAAAATGAAATGCACATGATGACATGATAAAATGCAACACGCAAGCAAATGACATGGCAAAGACAGTGAATAACTGGCAGACACCTGGCGCATCGAATCCGGGGCGTTACAACACTCCTCCACTAACAAGAGGTCTCGTCCCGAGATCTTAGGACCGAGACGGAAGGGGAAATGATGAGGTGAAGCAAGAACTCAAGAGAAGAAACAAAGAATCGAGAGCACTTGAGAAGAAGAGAGGAACGATGAGAATGACGATAATCAAAAGCTCACGGAATCAGATAGACTATGAAACCACTCCAATTAGAACGAGATAAAAACGAATAAGACTGAAAGGATTTAGGCAGCACTCCGGCTAAACATGGAAAGAATAGAACACAAGCTTGAGAGGATGGAATGATACTTGATGAAGACATGACACAAAACCTCCGGAAAGAATTAAAAGAGTTGAATGAAAAGAACGGAGAAGAAAATGACAACTTGTGCCACGAATGAAATAGAAAGCAACCTTAGAAGAAAAGATTGAATGGAGTTGTTGAGAAAATTCAACAACAAAAAGAATAAGCTTTTCGTGGACTTATGGACAACATCTCAGAAATTATGAGGTGATAACCAGCCGCAAATGGAAATGATTGGATAACTTAGAAGAACGAAGAAATGCAAAAATTCACTTCAAAAGAATACGGAGAATTATTTGCACTTCGAGATGCGAGAAGAAAAGATACTTGAACTCCACCAACAAGAATCTTGATGAACTCTTGAAAGAATGAATTAAATCATGAAGAACCACCATGAAGAACTCCGGTAACAAAAGGATGACGAGATACAATGAAGGATGAAAGAATAAGATTAAAGCTTGCGATGATTCAGATGGAGGTTCCGATGAAATGGCCGAGGAAATTTGAACTCCGGAAAAGAAAAGATGAAAACACTTGGAACTAGAATTTATTCCTCACGAACAAACTCTGAAGGAAGGGATTAATCACTCTGATGAAATAAGAATAAGGTTTATTGTATGCTTATCCTTCATCAAATTAAATTGATGACAAACAATGTATTTTTGCATACTACTTATTCTTCTTGAAAAGGATTGAGAAGTGACATATCGCAAACTTGAGAAGGTCTTCAAATGACGACGAGAAACATCACCAAAATTACTGAGGTACTCCGGTAGAATGAAAAGCAAATAGGTTGAGCCAACAATGACAAGAATTTGAATGAGATCTTGGAGAAGGCATGTGACTGATGGGATCCATTCTTATGTCACACTTAAAAGAATTGAGAATCACTCCGGGGAAAATTAGAAGAGTCAGGTAAGATCCTGGGAAAAGACCTGTGGATTAGGGCCCACTGAAGAGATAACACCATTGAAAAGGATTGTTGAAAAGATAGATGATGCACCGGAACAATTGAAATATTTGAATGAGGTGACAACCTCGAATTAATTGGAACAAAGACGAATCTCCTGAGATGTCTTGAGCACTCCGGAAGGATAAACTAGCGAGAGGCGAACGAGCAAGGAGAACACTTGATCCAAGGAAAAGAATGTAATCACCCGAAAAACTTGAATTGAGTCCACCAGAAAGAAAAAGAGCTGAAGAATGTCCACCGAGACGAGAATTCACCAGTTGAAATAATTTACGAAAGACTGAAGAGGTTCCACATGAATGAAAAATGATGTTCGAAAGAGACTCAGGCTCCGGGAAGAATATGGTGGGAGGGCGGGAAAACAAAGGCAACTTTGAAGGGGAAACCGACGAATATCTTGAAGAGAAAACACCAGTTGAAATCATTGAGGAAAGAAAGCAAAGGCTTCTCACGAGTAGGATGGATACTCGATTACGGACTCCGGTTCCGAGAAGAAAAAGGGTGGGAGGGTGGGAAAGAAACAACTGAGGATTGAACTCAATGATGAAGAGGCTCGAGTCGACTTGACGAGAAATGCACCAGATAACAAAAGAAGAGAACCAACGATCGGAAAACCAACTGCGTGATCCTAAAAAAATTTGAAGGGGAAGAGGAGTAGTTCAAAACACCTACATCAAGATTCCTTACCAGAGCGACGAAGGGGTTGAGGAGTAAAAAGAATTCCTACTCCCCGATATAACTAGACTCCGAAAACAGTTTTCTTCTAGACTCAACAACGGCCAAACTACACGATCAATCAAGGGGGCTCCTAGGGTCGGTCGAGGCTCTGATACCAACTTGTCACGCCTAATATGTGACCCTATCCAAAAGGAACTCAAAGGTCCCACCAAGGATAGACCCGCATATTGAAACGCTTTTGCAAGGTGGATATCATTACATCAACATTACATAATAGATGGGGATACATACAAAAGGTATACAATGCCACACGAATACAACATCATAATACATAAGAGCATCATCCGACCACGGATGAAACACAAACAGAAACTCAAACGACATCCACCCTGCTAGCCCAGGCTGCCGACCTGGAACCTATCCCCTGATCGAAGAAGAAGCAGAAGAAGAACTCCAAATAGGCAAACATCGCTCTATCGTCATGATCATCGCAAAACCTGTACCTGCAACTGTTGTTGTAGTAATCTATGAGCCACGAGGACTCAGCAATCCGATTAACATGGGTATCAAGACTAGCAAAGCTTAAAGGGAAAGGAAGGGGTAAAGTGGTGAGGCTGCAACAGCGGCTAAGCATATATGGTGTCTAACATACGCAAATAAGAGCGAGAAGAGAGCAAAAGGTACGGTCGTGAAGCTAGCAATGATCAAGAAGTGATCCTAAACTCCTACGTACGTCAAACATAACCCAAAACCATGTTCACTTCCCGGACTCCGCCGAAAAGAGACCATCACGGCTACACACACGGTTGATGCATTTTAATTCGGATCTGGTGTCAAGTTATCTACAACGGGACATTAACAAATTCCCATCTGCCTATAACCGCAGGCACGGCTTTCGAAAGATTATACCCTGCAGGGGTGTCCCAACTTAGCCCATGATAAGCTCTCGCGATCAACGAAGGATATACCTTCTCCCAGGAAGACCCGATCAGACTCGGAATCCCGGTTGACAAGACATTTCGACAATGGTAAAACAAGACCAGCAAAGCCGCCTGATCCACCGACAAATCCCGATAGGAGCTGCACATATCTTGTTCTCAGGGCAACACCGGATGAGACTAGCTACGAGTAAAACCAACCTTCAGGTTGCCCCGAGGTGGCCCCGCAGGCAGCTCAGTTCGAATCAACACTTAGAGAAGCACTGGCCCCGGGGGTAAAATAAAGATGACCCTCGAGAGCGCGACTCCCAAGGGAAAAAGGGCTAGGTGAGGCAAATGGTAAAACCAAGGTTAGGCCTTGTTGGAGGAGTTTTATTCAAAGCAAACTATCAAGGGGGTCCCATAAATCACCCAACCGCATAAGGAACGCAAAATCCGGGAACATAACATCGGTATGACAGAAACTAGGGCGGCAAGAGTGGAACAAAACACCAGGCATAAGGCCGAGTCTTCCACCCTTTACCAAGTATATAGATGCATTAATAATATAAGAGATATTGTGATATCCCAACCAAAATCCTGTCCGCCATGGAGCAATCTTCAACTTCACCTACAACTAGCAACGCTATAAGAGAGGCTGAGCAAAAGCGGTAACATATCCAAGCAACGGTTTGCTAGGAAGGGTGTCAAAGGTTAGAGGTTCATGGCAATTTGGAAGGCTTGAAGAACAGGTGATAGGTAGCGCAACATAGCGATAGAACGAAACAACTAGCATAGCAATGATAGTAGTGAGATCCAAGGTAGTGGTCATCTTGCCTAAAATCCCACAAGGAAGAAGAACGAGTCCATGAAGAAGACGAACGGATGAAGCCACGAAGATGAACCAAGCGTAGACGAACGAATCCTCACGATCGCAACGAAACAGGAACTATCGAAAAGAAGCACACAACAAGGTAAACACACCACACATGAACATGACATGATGCACAACAAGCATGATGCATGACAAAACTAGATGAGACTACTCATGGCAAGAGATGATGCAAACAAGAACAACACATCAAGGCAAGTTTAAATGAGGCTGGGAACAACATATAACAATTCCGGTAAGTCCTCATATGCATATTTAGAAATTGGTCAAGATCTGAATAAACCTTATGTTCAAGTTGTTAAACAGCAAGTTAAGATGCACCAAGATGATCTACACGAAATTCTATTCAAGTTACATATAAAGTTCATTTAGTTCGGAGCTACGGCCTAGAAGATATGAGCAAAACAAGTTAAACATGACATTGATGCAAAATGCACCCAAACATCAAGCAAACACCTCAAAACATGGATGCATCATGATAATATGAAACTACATGCAAAATCAAGCAAGTTTCATATAGATCACACTCAAAACTGAGCAACGGTTCAACACATACACTCTATACAAGTTATAGCAACAATCGGTCCAAAACTGCAACTAGGCATATTGCAAGCATCAAAACAACATGCTACATCACCCCAACATGAGAAAAAAAGTCATGTACATGATGTACAGGTAAAGCATAACAAAACATGAACACTGAGCTATCTCCAGAAATCACTAGAACACGCTCAAACACACATGGCAAGATTGCAAATAATAATAGTTCAGACTTTGCAGAAAATAACATCAGGTTGCAATGTTTAGAGCTATCAAACAACATGTTACAGGAACTTATCATGGCAAACAAAGGCATGACATGAATCTACTAAATGCATAGAACAAAAGTCCTTTACTGACCATGAGCCAAAAAGGATCAGAAAATATGATGGCACCCATGTAAACATAGCAAGTTATAATACAAATTCATACATGGCAGGAACAACGATAAGTAGGCATGTTGGTGAGCTTGTACCACTCACCACAGAGCAATACATGGAATGGCAAGGCAACCAACAGTAAGAAGATATGTTTATGAAGCTAAGCATGACAATATCAAGTCCATAGGGTGCATGGAACACTAGCAACAATCATGGCAACAACTGAACTTAATGTTAACAGGCTGACAGCAACATTATTTAGCAACTTTGGAGCAAGATTACAACAATCTACAGCAGGCTATAAATGCAACTAGGGGCATGGATGGATAGAGCATGACATGTAGAACAAAACACCCTTAGTGAACATCTCCAGATTATGCATAGAATGACTTGTAGCAGCAGGTTTACAAAGCATCACGAAATAACATATTCAGCCTAGCAAAACAGCAACAACAAGTACACTACTTCACGAGCTCGATTCACTCACCACAAGTCATTGCATGACAAGATAAGCATAGCATCAGCAAGAAGACATGTTTATGAAACAAACCAATGCAAGAACAAGTTCATAGCATGCAAGGATCAACTACAACAACCTTGGCAAAATTGAATAACATGTAAACAATCTGCCAGGAAACATTTTGTAGCAAAAGTAGAGCACGAAAATGACATGCTAGACTACTCCATAATTGCAAATAGGGGCATGAATGGATAGAGCAAAATCATATGTTCAAAACACCCTTACGGAAGTATCTCCAAATAAGCATGGATCTCTCTGTAGCATCAAGTTTACATGGCATCAAAATAACAGCAGAACAGAGACTGAAATCAGCAATATCATGAAGCCTAGTTTGCATGCTTGTGCTAGTCACCACATTGATCCCAAAAATACATGGCATACACCCCTGTAAAGATGGCATGGCATAGTTTAAAACACATGTAGACATCAACCTCATAGGATGCACACATCAATCATGGCAAAAATGACAAATGAGCATGTTCATAACAGTTTCAGCAGACAACATTATGAAGCACTCCTGCAACGATGATTCAGGCATCAAGATGAGCTCAAACGAACATTATGCAATGGAATGGAATGAAGTACTCGTTGAGACGAACAATTTGACATATTACACGCACAAAACGGAGCCACGGATTCGGAGATATGATGCGATGAACATGGCAACATTTTGCAAAATATTTTGGGACTTGGAGAGATTTTTACCCCGCGAAAAAAAACGAAGCGGATCGGGCGAGGAGGCAGAGCGGGTCGGGTCCGGGCGCAGATCGGGTCGAGGCGGACCCGGGTGGCGGCGGCGGCTCCGGCGAGGTCGGAGGAGGCCGTGGAGGCGGCCCCAGACCGGATCTGGCCGGATCCGGCCGGCGGCGAGCGTGGGCGACGGCTGGAGGCGGGACGCCGGTGGAGGGCGCGGCGGCGAGGCGCGGGTGGCTCCGGCAGGGAGCTCGTGCTCCTGGCAGTGGGGTTGGCACCGGCGGCGGCGCGCTCCGGCGGCCGGACGAGGGTGCGCGGAGGAGGAGGCGGGAGTGTGCCCGGAGGCGCGGCGGCGGGCGACGGGCGCGGACGGTGGCCGGCTGGGCCTGCGCGGCTGGGTCAGGCCTGCCCTGGGCCCCGCAGGCCTGGTGGCGGGGAGGAGAGAGGAGAGCCGGCGGGGATGACGTGGCGGCGGTGGATTCGTCGAGGGACGGTGGCAGATGTGTCCGGCACCGGGTGGACGTGTCCGGCGCGGCGCGGAGGGGAAAATCTAGGGTTAGGGTAGGATTTCAACCGCGAATTTCGGGGGAGGGGGCTATTTATAGATTTCTGGGAGCTAGGAGAGTCCAAATGAGGAGCGGTTTTCGGCCACGTGATCGTGATCGAACGACCGAGAGCATGGAGGGGGTTAGGATGGGCTTTGGGCCACTTTGGAGGGGTGTTGGGCTGCAAAGAGAAAGGGGGGTTTCGGGCTACGTGGTTAACCGTTGGAGTACCAAACGACCTCCAAATGGCACGAAACTTGACAGGCGGTCTAGCGGTGGTATACCAAGGTCGCTTGGCAAGACTCGGTCCATTCCGAGAACGTTTAACACCCGCACACAACAGGAGACAAAAGGGGAACACCGGAGGGCATAGGAGTGCCGGATTGCAAAACGGACAACGGGGAAAAATCTCGGATGCATGAGACGAACACGTATGCAAAATGAAATGCACATGATGACATGATAAAATGCAACACGCAAGCAAATGACATGGCAAAGACAGCGAATAACTGGCAGACACCTGGCGCATCGAATCCGGGGCGTTACATTTCTCTTGATATTTTTTGCTTACGTATGAAGCATATATGTGGTTTCAATTAACCCGGCTTGACTTTGGATGATAAGTCGCCAGCATATGAGAATCATAACACACTTGGAAGTTTTTGCTTTTAAAGATTGGGTTATCACCCTTACTGCACAGGTTGCATAAACCGGCAGTACAAATGCAATATCATAGGTATGATATTGTTATTATCGTTATGTTTCAAGTTCTGATTCATACCAGCCTTATCTATGACTCTTTTTTACATATCAATGATTATATGTAAGATATCATGACCTGGCCTGCGGTAAACCGCCAAGGGTTCTTGTGATCTCTTTCTGTGTGTAGGATAGTTGAAGGATTTTCTTATGCACAAGTCAAACAAATATAAGTGTAAAGAGGATAAATATATGAGGGTGGATTAGGAGTGTTGAGCACCAAAACGTGCACGATGGCACGACAGAACAAAGTCATTGCGATCCTATTACATGACTCCCCGAGTCTAAATAATCAACTGTTTTTCAAAGTCACAGATATGAACCTCCCAGCGGCTCAATTTTCTTGCCGGCCTGATGCTTCTGGATCAACCCTCTCCGCTTCTTTGTCCCATTCTACATCCTGGAAGGTTGGTGACGACCTGTCAATGCCATCCAAAGCTTGAAACTCAGCTTCATCATCAACTAGCTTGGACGGGTCAACTTCAGGGGCAAAGGTGTGCTTGCGGATTGGGGGATCATGCCTATCACTTTATAAGATGGTGTTGTCATCCTCTGATTTCCGATGTCATAAGCCGGATGGTACTTGGTGAGGTCTGTCTCATTGGCAATCAGGCTGGCCAGAGGATGTATCTCCCTGACGCAAGTAGCAAAGTCCTTCTGTTCAAATGGAGTGGCATCCTCCTTGAGGCTTAGATATCCAATAGAGATGTCGGCCGAGTCTAATTCCAGTATCCATGCTTTGGCCCGGATCAAGGAAGTCACGGCTCCGGCTCTTGCAGATGATCGCTTTATTTCATTAAACCGCTGGGACAGCAAAGAAAGTTTCCTTAGCACATCAACCAAGAGTGTGGGGGCTTCATTGGACAAAGCAACTGCGGCCAATGCACGCTGAGCACTAGTGTAAAGCTGCTCTACCAATGTGTAAACGGCCTTTAGCTTTACAAGCATGTCTTGGTTGAGATTATTGCTCCTAGGGCCTGGATAATAATCACAAAGGAGTTAAGAGCAGATAATATCATCAAGGAGGATATTCAAAATTTGACAGTCATCTGGCGACTTACCAAAAATAGCAGATACCATCTGAGATACCTGGTGTTTTAAGCCGGTAAGTTCAGTGGTGGCTTCTTCGAGAGCCGCCTCTGCCTTTTCTGCCCATTGGGTCAACACAATCTATTCTTCACACCAGACACTTTTTTTCAGCTTCAAAACCGGTTTTCAGTTTTTCTGCTTCACCCACGCTAAATTCGAACTTTGAGTTCGCCTTCTAGGTTTTAGTTGATCGCCAGCACAGTAGGTCTCCCCGGTTCAGTAAAGCCAATCTTGGTGATCTCTACATCAACATCTTGTGGGTTGGTTGTCTTGACAGGGCATCAAGGTTTAGGGTTTAACGAGCATGCATCGGTTTAATCAACATGGGGTCAACAGTCATTGTTGGCATGTCATGAACCGGCTCAAGTAGCTCGGGAATAGAGGCTTCAAGCGCTGCGGTTTGGAGCTCCGGCTCATGGACTGTTGGCTCTTCAACCGGCTTGTTCTTCTTTGACCTCTTGTTGGGCTTTTCTTTTCCACTGCATGAGTCAAAAAAGGTCAGTACAAGTATAAGACTATTATAATGAGTAAAGGATAAGTAAATCTTCATTACCCAGGAGTGGTCTAGAAATCCGGCATGTTAGGCTGGATTGAGTCGGCCGAAGGGGAATGTGAAGTTTCTTGATAATTTGAATCGGAAGAGTTGAGCGGCTGACGAGTGAGACCAGCCAAAGGGTAAAAAGAGTTTAAGTCGGGGGTGACCTCATTTCGGCGCTTCCTCGGCGTGTTCGGCAAGCCGGAGGAGAGTTCCGCATCCTTGCTCATCCGGATCTGCCGCTGGTTCTCGTGCTGCTGTTGCTTCAAAATAAAGTGAGGATCCATATCAGCTAAGGGGTGTGAAAGTCTTACTTTCCGGGTTACTCTTCGGATTCTTTGTATTGGCAAAGGCTTGGAGTCGGAGGAAATAATAGTTACCTCTTCTTCGACTCCTTGACTCGTTCCCGTGTCGTCCTGATGATAGTCAATGTCAATAATATGATTGAAAAAAGAGCCAAGAGAATCAAGGGCTATTCCGACTCAGAGGTGTCATCAAGTTGAAGTAATTCAGAAGCACTGGGCTTCTTTCCTATTTTCTTGGTGGCTCTCCTGGTGGCTTTCTTGACCTTCCTGGCTCTCTTTGCAGCTTCATGGTCATACTCTTTATTCCAAAAGTCATCATCAGCCTGTGAAAATTGTCAAGATTGAGTTAAAACAAAGTATTAAGGAGGAAGGTAAAATAGCCGGTTCGGTGACTTACTTTTGGTGCTGGGTTAGACTTGTAGAAAGGGTTTAGGCCCACCCTGCTGCAATCATCTAGGCTCTCATTCAGAAGAGATTTTGTCATCTCGTTGATAAGGACATCAGGTAACTCATCGAGGCTGTGGCGTAGAGGATCCTTTGTATCACCGGTGTAAGTACACATTAAGCCAGAGCGGCGGCTCAAGGGGATGATCCGCCAGGCAACCGAGCACCAGGCCAAGTCAATGCCATTTAAGACGTTCCCCAACAGAACTTTGACTTTTGCAATGGTAGGGGCGAGCTTCTGGCGATCAACAACTGACAACTTGTCGGGGAGCGGATGATTAGATTCGAAACGCAGGGCACAAAAGCCGGGCGGAGGATTCTCATCAGCCGGAGAAGTATCTTGGCAGTAGAACCATGTTTGGTTCCACTCTTTGGGATGACTTGGCGGCTGCGCATAAGGAAAAATGGCGTCTCCCCATCGTTGTATTGAAACCCCACCAAGTTCCAAGCTAGGTCCGTTGGAGTATTCATTCTAGCGGTTCAAGTAAAAGTATTCTCTGAAAAGTTCCAAGCTGGGTTCTTCTTCAAGGAATACCTTACAGAACACTTGAAAGTTTCATATCTTAGACATGGAATTGGGTCCGATGACTTGAGGATGGAGGTCGAAAAAGAGCAAAATGTCTCTGAAGAACTTAGAACCGGGCGGCGAAAAGCCCCGGTTCATGTGATCAGTGAAGACAATAACTTCCCCTTTTTTGGGCTGAGGTTTCTCTTCCGTCGGTTTAGGGGGCGGTAAGACATGACATCCTTTTTGGGCAGATAGCCGGTTTTCACAAAATCTTCAAGTGTACTCTCCGTGACGATGGAGCGAACCCAATTACAGGAAGTTGTTGTTTTGGGCGGCATTATGAAGAAGGAAGCCTAAAAAAGAATAAATTTGCCGGTTCAAATTTAAGCCGGAGGGAAAAGTATTATAGCACATTTAGAATGGCCGCTTACAAAGGGGACTAATGGTATATGACTAATTATGTCAGGGTATCTAAGCCATCATGAGCAGTTTGATGTTATCTATTAAGCATTGCAATTAAAGCCGGTGGTATGAGCCGCCATGACTAGGTGACTCTATCCAGGTGTATTTTTTTTTTGCAAAGTACGGCACAAACAGATTTCACAGATTGCAAGTATTATTTCAGATCAGCGGCAGTTCAGAAAAGGAAATAATTCAAGACCTAAAAAACCAGTACATGGAGTTCATAAGCTCTAATGAGATCTCTTTCCAAAGAAAAGGGGTCCACTGGTATTGAAGGTAAAGGCAAAACAACTACCGCATAAGTTTTATACTGTTTTTAGATCAAGGATGCTACGGTGGAGGAACTATGAAGAACACGATGAACAGTTGGAACCCTAATGTGGATCTGGGGTACAGAAGAGCGAGTCTTACCAATGCAGGTCGACTGCAGAGGAACGCCGCTGTTCTTTGGTTCATTCAGGGTGATGCAGCGGCTAGGGACGAAGACGACGGTGTGCGCTATGGCGGCTGCGGAGCTCGAGCGGCAGAGGGTCGCGAGAGGAAGAAGATGATGGAAAAGGGGGAGAATGAGAAGAGGCCAGTCGTGGCTATTTATAAGGAAGGGCCGATAAGTGGGTGCGAAAAACAAGGAGACCTGAACGTGGTTATCCAGCTGCCCACGCACCTCGATTTTTGAAAAGATGATTAAGATAAAGATCCGTTGAGGTATGTTTGATAAAATATGAATTAATGGCAGGTGACATCTTGGTGGGTTATCACAAATCCAGAAGATGACGTCATGGCGGGTTATCAACCCTCGCACAAATGAAGAAGAGAAGATTTTTTCTAAAAGTGTTGAAGATTGACATGAACCAGTTCAAATCAATCTGGGGCCTAATGTTGGGGATATAACTACTAGGTATAACCCGCCCAGGAGGGGCCGGGTTATACCTATGGCGATTCATCATCATGAAGCCCACTAAGATGTTTGAAGATGATGGTTTAGTTAAAGGGCCCAAGGCCCAAAGGCCACTTAAGGCTCGCAAGGGTAAACCGCCATATATGTAAAGACTTGTACTTTAAGACATGTAAAGATAGTCACCGAGCCGGGCACGTTCTTTGAGTCGGCCGGGACGCCGTGAGCTGCTGGGCGTCGACCTGTGTATATAAAGGGGTGACCCGGCGGCGGTTCAGGATGAGAAACAAAAGATTGAAAGCTAGGTCAAGTGGATTCTCTACCTGGTAATCGAGACATAAGCAATACCACTTCAAACTGGATTAGGCCTTTACCTTCACCGCAAGGGGCCGAACCAGTATAAACTACCGTGTCCTTTGTCCCATTTAACCCCTTTAAGCTTCCTAGTTGCGATGGCTCCACGACTAAGTCCTTCTGCTAGGACATCTGCCGTGACCTTTCCACGACACAAGCCAATACACACAATAGCCCAAATGGCGGGCTTATGTCCAAGAATATGTATTTTCATCTTATGCTTCCAACTAGCAAAATTAGTACCATCAAAGTAAGGACCTCTGCGGTGGTAATTTTCCTCGCTAGATGCCATACTCTCCTAGGTTGTGAGACCAAGGCTATGATCACCAAAAGCTATGGAAATCAAGGCAAATGGAGACCAAAGCTCTGATACCAATTGCAGGATCGAAAGTATGTCTAGAGGGGGGGTGATTAGACTAATTACCAAATAAAAACTCAACCTTTTCCCAATTTTAGTTATTGGCAATTTTTAGCTACTTAGCACAAGTCAAGCAATCAAGATACAAGTAAAGCAAGCATGCAAAATAGTATATGAGCAGCGGAAAGTAAAGCATGCAACTTGCAAGAAAGTAAAGGGATGGGATTTGAGTATGCAAACGCAATTGGAGACACGGATGTTTTTGGCATGGTTCCGATAGGTGGTGCTATTGTACATCCACGTTGATGGAGACTTCAACCCACGAAGGGTAACGGTTGTGCGAGTCCACGGAGGGCTCCACCCATGAAGTGTCCACGAAGAAGCAACCTTGTCTATCCCACAATGGCCATCGCCCATGAAGGACTTGCCTCACTAGGGTAGATCTTCACGAAGTAGGCGATCTCCTTGCCCTTACAAACTCCTTGTTTCAACTCCACAGTCTTGTCGGAGGCTCCCAAGTGACACCTAACCAATCTAGGAGACACCATCCTCCAAAAGGTAATAGATGGTGTGTTGTTGATGAACTGCTTGCTCTTGTGCTTCAAATGATAGTCTCCCCAACACTCAATTCTCTCTCATAGGATTGGATTTGGTGGAAAGAAGATTTGAGTGGAAAGCAACTTGGGGAAGGCTAGAGATCAAGATCCATATGGTTGGATTGGAATATCTTGGCCTCAACACATGAGTAGGTGGTTCTCTCTTAGAAAATGAATGCTGGAAATGTAGGCACATTCTGATGGCTTCCCTCAAGAATGAGGAGAGGGTGGAGGGGTATAAATAGCCTCCACACAAAATCTAACTGTTACACACAATTTACCAAACTCGATGGGACCGAATCAGAAAACTCGACCGGACCGATTTAGTTCATAATGTGACTGTTAGGCATTTCGGTGGGACCGACATATCAACTTGGTGGGACCGATATCATTAGGGTTAGGGCATAACATAATCTCGGTTTGACCGATTACACAAACTCGGTTGGACCGACTTTGGTAATAAGCAAACCAGGGAGTTGGTCAGGCAAGTGAAAGATTCGCTCGTCTCGGTGGGACCGAAGCATTACGAAAAGGAAAAGGGAGTTTGCATTGCAGACTCGGTGGGTCTGGTCGCTCATCACGGTTGGACCGAAATGTTATGAAGGGAAACATGGAGTTTGCAATCTCGTCTCGGTGAGACTGAGATCCCTATCGGTTAGACCGAAGTGACTAGGGTTTCTAGCAGTGGCTATGTCAAATGAACTCGGTAGCACAGGATGTATCAAATCGGTGGGGCCGAGTTTGACTTTTGGTTCGGGACATATGTGGATATGAGAAAGTGCTTGAGGGCTTTTGGAGCATATCACTAAGAATTTTGAGCAAGCAAGCCATTACGCAACACCTCATCCCCTTTTAATAGTATTGGCTTTCCTATAGACTCAATGTGATCTTGGATCACTGAAAATAGAAAATGTAGAGTCTTGAACTTTAGATCTTGAGCCAATCCTTTGTCCTTAACATTTTGAGGGGTCCACATTCCAAATCCATGCCATGCCAGTCATTGAACTTTCCTGAAATATTCATCTTGTAATAGAATTAGTTCAATGAGCTATATGTTGTTAATCATTACCAAAACCACCCAGGGATAGTTGCACGTTCAATCCGGCGATCTCCTTCGTCTGCTCCTGCGACAGTACATCGAAGAGAGCTTTGGAGCGTGCTCGGAGCGGAGCCGCCAATGTCCTTTGTCTGCTCCTGCGATAGTACGTCCAGGAGAGCTTTGGACCGTGATAACCCACAAGTATAGGGGATCACTTGAAGCCTCTTTCGGTAAGTAAGAGTGTCAAACCCAACATGGAGCTAAAGGCAGAACAAATATTCCCTCAAGTTCTATCGACCACCAATACAACTCTACACACGCTTAACGTTCACTTTATCTAGAACAAGTATGAAACTAGAAATACTTTGTAGGTGTTTTTGGATAGGTTTGCAAGATAATAAAGAGCGTGAAAATAAAAAGTAGGGGTTGTTTAGATGAAGAAAAAACTAAGTTAGTTTTAGTATAGAGCTTTTTGGCACGAGAAAGTTATTTGTCCCTAGGCAATCGATAACTAGACCAGAAATCATTATTGCAATTTTATATGAGGGAGAGGCATAAGGTAACATACTTTATCTTCTTGGATCATATGCACTTATGATTAGAACTCTAGCAAGAATCCTCAACTACTAAAGATCATTAAGGTAAAACCCAACCATAGCATTAAAGTATCAATCCCATACGCAAACAACCTACTTACTCGGGTTTGTGCTTTTGCCACTCACGCCACCCACCATAAGCAAATCATGAGCATATTGCAAACCCTACAGCGGGGATCCCTCATGCTTGCGCGATACAAAGATCACAATAGAACAGCACCAATAATAAAACATGCAACTCAAACCAATCACGATCATCAATGAACCCATAGGACAAAACAGATCTACTCAAACATCATAGGATAGCCATACATCATTGGGAAATAATATATAGCATTGAGCACCATGTTCAAGTAGAGATTACAGTGGGGAGAAGAGGTGTTACACCACTGCATAGAGGGGGAGAGAGTTAGTGATGACGGTGGTGAAGTTGTTGGTGTAGATCTCCGTCACTATGATGGCCCCGACGGTGTTCCGGCGCCATCGGGAGAGAGGGGGAGAGAGCCCCCTTCTTCTTCTTCTTCCTTGACCTTCCCCCTAGATGGGAGAAGGGTTTCCCCTCTGGTCCATGTTCTCAATGGAGGCGGAGGGGTGAGATCCCCTCCGATATTGGATCTCTCTCTCTCTCTGTTTCCTTCTGTTTCTGTGCTCCCTGATTTTGCCCTTTCACCGTTTTTTAAATTCCCGGAGATCCGTAACTTCGATTAGGTTGTACTTTGGACACAATTTTTATCCGGATATTGGCTTTCTTGCGGTGAAAGAAGGGCATAAACCGCCTTATGGAGTGCCCACGAGGGCCCAGGGCGCGCCCTACCCCCCAGGGGCGCACCCTCTGCCTCGTGGCCTCCTCGGGCATCGTCTCAAGTTGATTCTTTTTCCCAAAAATCACATATATTCCAAAAAAATCTCCAGAAGTTTTTATTGCGTCTGGACTTTGTTTGATATGGATTTTCTGCGAAACAAAAAATGCAACAGAAAGGAACTGGCACCGGGTACTGGATCAATATGTTAGTCTCAAAAATAGTATAAAAAGTTGCCAAAAGTATATAAAAGTTGTAGAATATTGGCATGGAACAATCAAAAATTATAGATATGATGGAGACGTATCAGCATCCCAAGCTTAATCCTGCTCATCCTCGAGTAGGTAAATGATAAAAAAATATAATTTTTGATGTGGAATGCTACCTAGCATAATCTTGATCATATTAAGACACGAGTGATTCAAAGCAATAGTCTATCATTTGACATTAGGACCATAATACTTCAAGCATACTAATAAAGCAATCATGTCTTTTCAAAATAACATGGCCAAAGAAAGTTATCCCTACAAAATCATATAGTCTGGCTATACTCCATCTTCACCACACAAAATATTTAAATCATGCACAACCCCGATGACAAGCCAAGCAAATGTTTCATACTTTTAATGTTCTCAAACCTTTTCAACTTTCACGCAATACATGAGCATGAGCCATGGATATAGCACTATAGGTGGAATATAATATGATGGTGGAGGTTGTGTGGAGAAGACAAAAAGGAGAAAGTCTCACATCGACGTGGCTAATCAATGGGCTATGGATATGCAGATGAATTGATGTCAATGTGAGGAGTAGGGATTGCCATGCAACGGATGCACTAAGAGCTATAAGTGTATGAAATTTCAAACTGGAAACTAAGTGGGTGTGCATCCAACTTGCTTGCTCATGAAGACCTCGGGCATTTGAGGAAGCCCATCATCGGAATGTACTAGCCAAGTTCTATAATGAAAATTCCCAGTAGTATATGAAAGTGATAACTCAAGAGACTCTCTATATGAAGAACATGGTGCTACTCTGAAGCACAAGTGTGGTAAAAGGATAGTAACATTGGCCCTTCTCTCCTTTTCTCTCATTTTTTTGTTTTCTTTGGTGGGCTTCTTTGGCCTCTTTTTTTATTTGGGCTTCTTTGGCCTATTTTATTTTAAAGTCTAGAGTCTCATCCCGACTTGTGGGGGAATCATAGTCTCCATCACCCCTTCCTCACTGGGGCAATGCTCTAATAATGATGATCATCACACTTTTATTTACTTACAACTCAATATTACAACTCGATATCTAGAACAATGTGACTCTATATGAATGCCTCTGGCAGTGTACCAAGATGTGCGATGATCTAGCATAGCAAAGATGTCAAAAAATGGACAAGCCATGAAAATATCATGCTAGCTATCTTACGATCATGCAAAGCAATATGACAATGAATGCTCACGTCATGTATATGAAGATGATGAAAGTTGCATGGCAATATATCTCGGAATGGCTATGGAAATGCCATGATAGGTAGGTATGGTGGCTGTTTTGAGGAAGATATAAGGAGGCTTATGCGTGATAGAGCGTATCGTATCACGGGGTTTGGATGCACCAGCAAAGTTTGCACCAACTCTCGAGGTGAGAAAGGGCAATGCATGGTACCGAAGAGGCTAGCAATGGTGGAAGGGTGAGAGTGCGCATAATCCATGAACTCAACATTAGTCATAAAGAACTCACATACTTATTGAAAAAGTCTATTAGCTATCAAAACAAAGTACTACACGCATGCTCCTAGGGGATAGATTGGTAGGAAAAGACCATCGCTCGTCCCCGACCGCCACTCATAAGGAAGACAATTAAAAAAATAAATCATGCTCCGACTTCATCACATAACGGTTCACCATACGTGCATGCTTCGGGAATCACAAACCTCAACACAAGTATTTCTACCAATCCACAATTACTCACTAGCATGGCTCTAATATCACCATCTTTATATCACAAAATTATTGCAAGGAATCAAACATATCATATTCAGTGATCTACAAGTTTTATGTAGGATTTTATGACTAACCATGTGAATGGCCAATTCCTGTCATCTCTCTAAATAGATATAAGTGAATCAAGAGAGTTTAATTCTTTCTACAAAAGATATGCCCACGCTCTAACAAATATAAATGAAGCAAAAGAGCATTCTACAAATGGAGGTTTTCTATGTGTAAAGAAACAGGCAATCCAAACTTCAAATGATATAAGTGAAGCACATGAAGCATTCTATAAAGCCATACTCAAAAGGTATGAGTGAAGTGCAAAGAGAATTCTATAAATCAACCAAGGACTATCTCATACCAGCATGGTGCATTATTAAATTAAAAATAAAAAGCACACGACGCTCCAAGATTTACGCATATCATGTGACGAATAAAAATATAGCTCCAAGTAAAATTACCGATGATCGTTAGAAGAAAGAGGGGATGCCTTCCGGGGCATCCCCAAGCTTAGTTGCTTGGGAGTCCTTGAATATTACCTTGGGGTACCTCGAGCATCCCCAAGCTTAGCCTCTTGCCACTCCTTATTACTTCATCCATCGTGATCTCACCCAAAACTTGAAAACTTCAATCACACAAAACTTAACAAAACCCTCGTGAGATCTGTTGGTATAATAAAACAAATCACCACTTTAAGTACTGTTGCAAACTCATTCATATTTTGTTTTTTCATTGTAGCTACTGTATTATAACTTCTCCATGGCATATACCACCGGTAAAATCAATAGTTTCATCAAAACGAGCAAAACAATGCATCAAAAATAGAATCTGTCTTAAACAGGACAGTCTGTAGAAATCTAAACATCTACCATACTTCTGTAGCTCCAAAAATTCTGAAACAATTATGAAAAAATAAATAATTTGTATAGAAGTGCTGTTCAAAAAGTTTCAGAACCATTTGACTTTTCAGTAAAAAAAATGTAAAATCACGGACTACAGCCAAAGTTTCTGTTTTTACACCGCACAAACCAAACAAGCAATCTAATCATCCTAAAGGCAAATCTTGGCACATTATTTTTATAATACAATGGATTTATACAAGGGGATAATAATTTTTGTTGAAAAGTTTCTGTAATTAAGATTCACAAAGATTCCATGGGCATGAACAAAGTTCAAGGCATGCTCCCACTTTAACAATGCTCGTCTCTCTCACTTTCACTTTTCTTTTTGAAAAAGTTTTAGGTTCCCCTCCTTATTTTTTGTTTTTTAAACTTTACAAAAGCACTCAACAGAAATAAACGACTCTCTAAAACTTCCGGGTTGTCTCCCTGGCAGCGCTTTCTTTAAAGCCATTAAGCTAGGCATATAGTGCTCAAGTAATGGATCCACCCGGGTCCCAAGGTATATCAAAGCCAATTTTAACTAACAATGATTTGTAATTTAGTAGTGAGCACAAAGTAACATTTATCATGTAATGACAAAGTCTAACTCTCTTCCTATGCATCAGCATGTCATAAAAGAACAATTCATGCACACAAAGTAAAGGCCAATGCATAGTATAAAAAGTTTCTTGCAATTTTATCGTATTGGAAACATAGAGAGGCAAATATGTAGTTCCTCTCTCATATTTATTGCAAGTAGGAGCAGCAAGCACATGCATATTATATTTATCAAAATCATTATGTGCAATGGGAAAAGGCAACCCATCAATATAATCCTTAATAAGCACCAACTTCTCTGATATAATGTTGTTGGGAGAATTCAAAAGGATAATAGGACTATCATGCATGGGTGCAATAGAAACAATTTCATTCTTAACGTAAGGAACTATTGCAAGTTCATCTCCATAAGAATCATTCATATTGGCATCATGGCCACAAGCATAGCAAGCATCAAGTTCATCAAAAAGGGGTATATCAAATGAATCAATGGGATTATAGCAATTATCATAGCATTCATCCTTCGGTAAGAATGAAGGGACATTAAAAAATGTATGAGTTGGAGGGTTACTCTCATTAGAAGGTGGGAACGGGTAGCTAATCCGCTCTTCCCCCTTTTGTTCTTCACTCTCCTCATCATCTTTTTCATCCAAAGAGCTCACATTTTCGACAATTTCTTCTTCCATAGATTCCTGCAAAATATTAGTATCTTCTTGGACAGCGGAGACTTTCTCAATAAATGCATCAATATCGGCATTATATTCATAATTCTCATAGCAATATTTAAGTATAGCAAAATTTTCAGGCCTATAAACATCATCATCAAAAGCTTCATACTTTTCAAACAAAGATTCAATTTCATAAGCACCCTTAAAAGCAACAAATTCTTCTATTCATTTCACATCATAGTAATCATATATATCATTAGCATAAGAAGCCAAGGTTTCATTATCACTAAATGTGCATGAAAAGGGAAGGTGTGGAGCCTTCATCCTAGAGCAACAAGTATAATCATATCTGAAGCATAGTTGCCGAGCATACCAATGCAACATATGAGTTTGATCCCATAATAGTTTCCCTTTTTGAGTCAAGTGTTAATCCCTAAAATATTCACGTTGATCCAACGTGTCTCCCATTATATAGTTGAATGGGGTTTTCTCAGGATTATTAAAGTAGCGCATAATATGTTTCACATAATGAGCATCGAGGGTTTTAGGAGGTTCCCCATCTCCATCAGTAGCAAGTACACCTAATTTTTTTGGTATTTCGTGTTCCATATCCATAACTAAAGATAGAGAGCAACTTAGAACAGAAAATAAAAACTACTTAGAGATAAAGCAAACAACTACACACAAGAATATTCACCCCACGCTATTGCTCCCCGGCAACGGCGCTAGAAAAAGGTCTTGATAACCCACAAGTATAGGGGATCAATTGTAGCCTCTTTCGATAAGTAAGAGTGTCGAACCCAGCGAGGAGCTATAGGCAGAACAAATATTCCCCCCAAGTTCTATCGCCCACCGATACAACTCTACGCACGCTTAACGTTCGCTTTACCTAGAACAAGTATGAAACTAGAAATACTTTGTAGGTGTTTTTGGATAGGTTCGCAAGATAATAAAGAGCGCGGAAATAAAAAGTAGGGGCTGTTTAGATGAAGACACAACTAAGTTAGTTTTAGTAGAGAGCTTTTTGTCACGAGAAAGTTATTTGTCCCTAGGCAATCGATAGCTAGATCGGAAATCATTATTGCAATTTTATATGAGGGAGAGGCGTAAGCTAACATACTTTCTCTTCTTGGATCATATGCACTTATGATTGGAACTCTAGAAAGCATCCGCACCTACTAAAGATCATTAAGGTAAAACCCAACCATAGCATTAAATATCAAGTCCTCTTTATTCTCATACGCAAACAACCTACTTACTCGGGTCTGTGCTTCTGTCACTCACGCCATCCACCATAAGCAAATCATGAACATATTGCAAACCCTACAGCGGGGATCCCTCACGCTTGCGCGACACGGAGAGCACCATAGGACAGCACCAATAATAAAACATGCAACTCAAACCAATCACAATCATCAATGAACCCATAGGACATAACAGATCTACTCAAACATCATAGGATAGCCATACATCATTGGAAATAATATATAGCATTGAGCACCATGTTCAAGTAGAGATTAAAGTGGGGAGAAGAGGTGTTACACCACTGCATAGAGGGGGAGAGAGTTGGTGATGACGGCGGTGAAGTTGTTGGTGTAGATCTCCGTCACGATGAAGGCCTTAGTGGCATTCCGGTGCCATCGGGAGAGAGGGGGAGAGAGCGTCCCTTCTTATTCTTCTTCTTCCTTGACCTTCCCCTAGATGGGAGAAGGGTTTCCCCTCTGGTCCATGGTCTCCATGGAGGCAGAGGGGCGAGAGCCCCTCCGAGATTGGATCTCTCTCTCTCTGTTTCCTTCTGTTTCTGTGCTCCCTAATTTTGCCCGTTCACCGTTTCTTAAATTCTCGGAGATCTGTAACTCCGGTTGGGTTATACTTTGGATACGATTTTTATCCTGATATTGGCTTTCTTTCTGTGAAAGAAGGGCACCAACCGCCTTACAGAGTGTCTACGATGGCCTAGGGCACGCCCTACCCCCTGGGGCGTGCCCCCTGCCTCATGGACTCCTCGGGCATCGTCTCACGTTGATTCTTTTTCCCAAAAATCACATATATTCCAAAAAATATCTCCAGAATTTTTTATCGTGTTTGGGCTCTGTTTGATATGGATTTTCTATGAAACAAAAAACATGCAACACACAGGAACTGGCACTGGGCACTGGATCAATATGTTAGTCCCAAAAATAGTATAAAAAGTTGCCAAAGTATATTAAAGTTGTAGAATATTAGTATGGAACAATAAAAAATTATAGATACGACAGAGACATATTAGAGGGCCAGGAGGCCATGGTTGGAGTGGTGCCGACAGAAGGAAGGGACCGGAGGAGAATGAGTGTGGGTCTTTGGCTATGGCTGGGAGCTGGGGCTCAAGTTAATATAGCGGGCGAATGGCAATGAGCTGCGGCAGACGGATGGACGGCTGGCGCCGGAGTAGGTTCGTCGGGCCCGAATGCGGATGCTGCTTTAGTGACTTAACTGCAGGTGCATTGGGTTACTGACATGTGGGCACAGCGGGCATCTGGCCCGCATGTCAGTGACACACCAACTGCACCTGCAGTTAAGTCCGATGAATGCGGCATTAACGTTCTAGAGAGATGGTGACCGTTTCACACCGGAAGCGCGTGCTAGCGATGGAAGGGGTTTTGGTAGGCCAGGGCGGTCAGACGCTGGCGTCGGGGTAAAATGTGAACTCATGGATGACGAGCCTTTGAAGCGTATGCGGCACGTATTGACAACCAGGCGTCCATGCAACCGCTCTTGTCGCCAGCTAGCCTTCGATGACCACCATTAGACACCACACAACCATGCATAACTTATGAATAATGGACGAATCAATTAGACACACACTCGTGTGCAGTGGCACTATGATCGGTCGCTCACGATAGTACATACTCCGTACCATAGTACCCTCTCTAGCTAGGCTATTTTATAGATTGTCGTTGTGATGGATGATATACGTGAGCAAGGCGCTCCCGAGTGTTGAGCCAGGTGAATACATGCTCAGCCTTCGCGGAGGCCTCCATCAAACGTCTAAGCTGTAATGTCAGGCACCACCAGGGCATGCAGGTGACGGGCTCGGCGTTTGCGTTGCGCCATGAGTAGGACTTTGATTGAGAGGGCGACGTGCATGCATTAGCATGAGCGTGAGTGTCTGCACGCGTACATGCTACTTGCCTCTATGGACGGTGTGCGCTAATGTGTGCATCACGTATAATATAAAAAAACCATTTGTGCATTTAACGCAAAGTATATCATTTTCATTTGTCCAACGAGTGTGCGTTGCATCGACGAGTCTGTGGTTTGGTTCCTCACATACGCATAATTTTGGTTTTTATTTCTTTCTCCACTGACAGGTAGGCCCGCATAGATAGATAGATAAAGAACACGAGTTGATGTGGCACATGCAGACTGTTTGACTGGTCAACCAGACAAATACGGAGCTATACACTGAGCCAGTAGTCGTATAATCACCATATCTCGTATACAATGATCAAAGTGAGCTATCAAGACAAGTTCGATGACCACCAATGCATTTTACTTGGTAATAAATGACCAGGATTGAAGGGGAATCCAAATTTCCTTCGTCTTCTGTCCTTGAGCTCTTGACAAACCAATGCACTATACGGTTGTCTGGCCACTCCACCCTAGAGCTCTCACCAAGCATCGTTCATGCCACCGCGCTGCACACTAAACGGTCAGGAAGTGATGGCATCCCACTGCGCTGAGTTCCTTGCCGCCCACAACCGCACACAAAATGGTAGGGAAGCGATGGCATCCCGCCTTGCCGAGTTCATCGCCGCTCGCGACCTCACACCTACGTGGGAGGAATTTGAAGCCGCCAAGGCCGAATGGGCAGTAGAGCAAGAGGCGGCCAAAGCCTCACAGAGGGAGCGGAAAATTCAGAAAGCACTCAAGAAAAGAGAGGCCCACCGCCGCAAGAAAGAAGAGGATGCACGCGCTGCTGTGGAGAGGTCGATGGAGATCCAAGCACGATGGGGTGTCACCGACAAAGCCGGGAAGGAGAACGACGGCGTCTGGCCAACATGTGAGAAGTAGTAGTACTAGTAGTTAGTGTGTGTTTGTGTCTGAGTACGAGCATGTACCAGTTGAAAGTGCAATCATGCCCTTAATCATATTTTGATGTTGATGACAACACATATGCTCGGGACTAATCATGTTTATCAAGTATATCTCAGGATTATGTTCCAAAGACCGTGTGCATGGATCATGACTAGGGACAAAAGCATATAACTCAAGAATGGAGATACAAGATGTTGACTTCATTTATGGTTTGTTCTTGAGTATAGGGATCCCGCACTATTAAGAGGGGATCGATGGATCTAGTGAAAAACTTGCTCAAAAGTTACTATCTCTATACCCTGCCTTCAGACGTCCGGTGTTCTACGGACGTCCGGTCCTTCCTGATTGCTCGGACGTCCGGAAGTGTCCGGACGTCCGACACTTCCACAACAGAAACATTTTTACGGATGTCCGGAACCCTCCGGACGTCCGACACTTTCACATCAGAAGCATTCTTACGGATGTCCGGCCCCGCTCGGACGTTCGTATCCTGTACACTGGATTGTGGGTCACACTTTTCACAGCGGCCGGTCGTCCGATGACTGTCGGACGTCCGGACCCATTTGGGCCTCCGGACGTCCGACGTTCTCCGGACGTCCGGCCATCCTGTACCCCAAACGGTCACTTTTTCCCGCCACCTATATATACACCCTTCCCTTCCACGGGATAGGATTGACCATTCACTTTGAGCCTCACAAGAACACTCCTCACTCTCTCTCTCTCTCATTCATCCACACTAAATCCTAGATTCCCAAGTGTTATAGGAGCATTTTGAGAGAAGTTCTCCAATCAAGTGATAGATCCACTTCTTCCCCTTCTTTGCACCAAAGGAATTCATGACTTGAGCAAGTTTTGAGCATTTCCCATCGTTCTTGTTACTCTTGGAGGTTGGAGACTCCTAGGTGGTAGGAGTCATTCGGAGAGGAATCGAACTTTGTGATTACCCTCGGAAAAGTTTGTGAGGGTTTGGAGACCACCCCAAGGTCTACCACTAGTGGTTGAGAAATGCCTTCGTGGTGTTGTCTCAAAGGGATAATAGGGTGAGCCTTCGTGGCGTTGGTGAGCCTTCGTGGCGTTGGTGTGCCTACTTACGTGTTTGTGTTATTTGCTTAGTACTTTGTGTTCATGTGCAATTGTTAGGCTCATCTTCATATTCCGCATTATTGCCTAAAAATTGCCAAGTAATAATTAAAATTTGTAATTGTACCTATTCACCCCCCCCTCTAGGTCCATCTCGATCCTTTCAGTTGGTATCAGAGCCTCGTGCTCTATTATTGTGGCTTAACCGCCCTAGAGCAAGATGAACCCAGATGGGACTCCCCTGGTTATAGATCCTAAGGATAAAGGCGAGGCTTCTTCTGAAGTCAAGTCCTTTACGTCTCAGGATCTAGAATGGGCCCTTGCTAAGCAAAAAGAGGAGCATGATGCTTCTCTTGAGGCCTTGGTCCAACTGAGATTAGCCACGTTGTCCGCGGTGCTTGCATCACACTCAAGTGGTGTGGGTCCGAGGCCAACCGTGCCTACTTCATCACTTGGTCAACAACCTCCTAGCAATGAACACACCAGTGTTACTTGGCTTTATGCAAGACCTCAGGTTGAGAAACCAAGATATAATCCTCAAGGCAAACCTCCTTTACTTACTACTACTGCCGATTTTGCATTGTGGAAAGTTGCTATGCAGGATCATCTTCGACATGGAAACGATGAGATGCTGGAGATTATAGAGTATGGCTATCATGTGGTTGATCCAAAGAACCCCACACCAAGAGAAATATATGACAAGAACCTCAATGACACGGCAATCATGTGTATAAGGAGAGGTATGGATGAAAAGCAAAGGAGACCGTTCATAGACATCAAAAGTGCCAAGGAACTATGGGAAAGTATTATACGATCCAGGACTGGCACTTCTACCCTCCGGAGTGCTCAATATGAAATTGCCAAGGGGCAATTGCAAAAATTTTGTATGGAAAAAGGTGAAACCCCCAATCAACTCCTTGAGCGTCTCATGACTCTCACTGTGGATATTGAGTCATGTGAGTGTGACAAGACACAAGATGGATTCAATACGACTAAGAGGTTTCTTGTGGATAAGTTGCTTCATGCTCTTGCTCCATATCATCATAAAATGGTGTGGGACATAAGACAACACCATACCTTCAAGGAAATGACTACAGATGACATCATATCCACCTTCCAACTATTTGAAGAGTCAAAGGCCAATGCCACAAAACATCTTGCCAGGCATGCCCCCATCATCAAAAATCAATCTTGCATTGAAGGCCAAGCAAGTATGTGAAGATGAGCAAAGTGAAGAAGAAGAAGAAGATGATGATGATGAGGATGAAGATGGTAATGAGATTGACTCCGACGAGGGCCCTTCGTATGAAGACATGGCTCTTTTTGTCAAGAAGTTTAGCGCCGGAAAATTCAAGGGAAGATTTCAAAAGAAGAAAGTGAGAAAATGCTACAACTGTGAAGAAACCAGTCACTTCTCCAACGAGTGCCCTTATGAGAAGAGAGAAGATAAACCAAGGTTTCCCAAGACCTTTCCCAAGAAGAAGTTGCCAAATCCTTTGAAGTCCAAGCTCAAGAAGAGAGATGGAATGGCAATGGTTGCTCAAGAAGAATCTGATCCGGATGATGTTAGTGGTGTTGCCGGAGTTGCTCAAGACTCTCAAAACACGTTGAGGTTAGTAAACAAGAGTGGTGACGTGGTCACCTACAACTACATTAAAGATTACAAGGGCAGCGCTCACAAGTGCCTAATGGCAAAGGCCATGGTTGAAGAAGGAGAGGACCAAAGCTCTTCTGACAAGGTCAAGGTAACTCCACGATCAAATCCTCCTCTTTTCACACCTTCTACTCCTAGTGATGAGTACCTTGATGCGGAGGATAGCTATGAGGATGATGATCTAGATGATCCTATGATTGCTAAACTTAATAAGTTCATGTGCTCCCTCAAAGGAAAGAAACTCACTATGTTTCGTATGCTTATGGATATGGTGAGTAAGCACACCATCACCATTAAGGAACTCGAAACCCTCATCACCGAGGAAAAGGAAAAGTGTGAAATCCTTGAGCGGAAAGTCCAATATGAGGAAGCACGAAATGATGAACTATGCTTAAAATTGGTGCAAACATTGATGTTCACACTAATGATCTTGCCTCCTTGAAAAAGGCTATTGACTCTTGTGAAGAGTTAATGAATGATAAAAGCAAGCTTGTGAAGTCTCATGCTTCTCTATCTAAGGATTGTGAGCTTCTATCCGTGTCCCTCAAGACTAAGGAAGGAGAGCTCACCGTTCTTAGAAAGAGTTTTGAGACGCTCAAACTTACTTATCTTGAAACTTTAGCCAAGGCTTACTCTTCCCCTATTATAAATGTTGATGCTTGTGCTACTAACTCTAGTAGTGATCTAGCATCTATTCTTGAGGAAAATCGTTTTCTCAAGGCTCAAATTGAGAAAGGTCTCATGACATGTGCTCAAGGGCAAAAGAATCTTGATGAGATTTTGAGCCAACACAATGAGGTGTTTGCCAAAGATGGACTTGGGTTTGACCCTAGCACAAGCAAGAAGAAGACGTCCTCCCAAAAGTGCACAACTCCTCTAAACGAAACTTTTGTAAGAGAAGGGCACAAGGAGAAAGGTAAGGTTGTGAGTGGGAAGGCCAAAAGGGGCATGCCCACTCTCAACAAGCCTAAAGAGTTCATGCCTCCTTCCTATGTACTTCGTAAGACTAAGGATGGAGAAGTATTTGCAAAATTTGTTGGTCCTCGAAATGCATTCTGGTTCTATGCTATTTGGGTCCCTAAGACCCTTGTAACTAACTTGAGAGGTCCCATTGCAAAATGGGTGCCTCTAACCAAGTCCTAATTGTGTGTAGGTAAGCTTCTCCGGTGGAGTGAAATGGGTGATTGATAGTGGATGTACAAATCATATGGCCGGACATAGCAAATTGCTCTACGATTTCATGGAAGCTATTCAACCATTCATGAGCATTATGTTTGGTGGAGGTTCAAAAGGATAGGTACTTGGGTTGGGCAAGGTGGCTATCACCAACGACATGTCTCTTGCAAATGTTATGCTTGTCCAATCCCTTAAATATCACTTGCTTTCTGTTCGCCAATTGGCTTCTGTTGGTTATGATACACTCTTTGGACTAACGGATGTGAAAGTCTTTAAGAGAGATACTCTCGAAGTGGCATTTGTTGGAGAGTTGGATGGCAACCTTTACACGGTTGATTTCTCGAAAGAGAGCACATTCCATGCAACTTGTCTAATGGCCAAGGCTGACAAGGGGTGGCTATGGCATCGCCGGCTAGCCCATGTCGGCATGAGAAATCTTCAAGATCTCTTAAAGGGGAATCACATCCTTGGACTAACCAATGTCTCTTTTGAGAAAGATCGTGTGTGTAGTGCATGCATAGCCGGGAAGCAACATCAATCAAAGCACCCACCCAAGAACATAGTATCTACTTCAAGGCCCCTGGAGCTCCTTCATGTGGATCTTTTTGGGCCTCCTTCATGGGATAGTCTTGGTGGGAAAAAGTATGGGCTTGTCATTGTTGATGATTACTCAAGATATACATGGGTGTTCTTCCTCAAGTCCAAGGACGAAACAAATATCACCTTCGTTGATTTTGCCAAGCAAGCCCAACGCAAGTTTGACAAAGAAATCTGAGCAATAAGGAGTGACAATGGCTCTGAGTTCAAGAACTATACTTTGGAACAATTTCTTAGTGATGAAGGGATTGAGCATCAATATTCAGCTCCATACACTCCTCAGCAAAATGGTGTAGCCGAACGGAAGAACCGTACACTTGTAGAGTTGGCAAGGTCCATGTTGGATGAATACAAGTCACCACATAGTTTTTGGGCTGAAGCTGTCAATACCGCATGCCATGCATCAAACCGACTCTTCCTCCGCACTATATTGGAAAAGACTCCATATGAGTTTCTAACTGGAAACAAGCCAAATGTCAAGTACTTTCGTGTATTTGGGTGCAAATGTTTCATTCTCAACAAAAGAGAACGGTTAGGAAAATTTCAATCCAAAACAATTGAGGGTATATTTGTTGGTTATGGATCAAACTCTCACGCCTATAGAGTCTACAACAAATCCAATGGATGTGTTGTAAAAACTTGTGACGTGGTGTTTGATGAATTTAATGGCTCCCATGGGGATCAAGTTGATCTAAGTGATGTAGGTGAAGAAGATTCTTCTCAAGACATTTTGAACATGGGTGTTGGTGCACTTCTTCCTATGGAACAAGAACCTCATGATGATGAAGAAGAAGATGGAGGTCACACGCAT
Source organism: Triticum dicoccoides (assembly GCF_002162155.2). NCBI lineage: Eukaryota > Viridiplantae > Streptophyta > Magnoliopsida > Poales > Poaceae > Triticum > Triticum dicoccoides. Next base: position 291,449,559 of record NC_041389.1, read on the forward strand.
CATCAAACTACTTCAACATCCATACCAACACAAGTTCCTAGTGTTCAACCTATACCCTTAGCCCAAGTTGATGAGGTTGATCAAGTCTCTCTTAATGATAATCATCAAGAACAAGATCATCATCAAAAGCAAGAACAAGAAAGTCCAATCATGGATGACGAACCTCAACAAATGCAACATGAACAAGAAGATCTTCCTCCACACGTGAATGATCCATATGTTGAAGATGTGGATGATGGACATGAAGTTGAACCTCATGAAACCCTCACCTCCAACATGCCTCGAGTGGCCGGTCATGTTGATGTTAACAAAATCCTCACCGGCATCTCGGAAGGTAGAGTCACTCGTAAACATTTGACAAACTTTTGTGCTCACTTCTCGTTTGTGTCTAGTATTGAGCCACTCAAGGTACAAGAGACATTGATAGACAACGATTGGCTTGTTGTTATGCAAGAAGAGTTGAACAGTTTTGAACGCAACCAAGTGTGGTCACTAGTCAAGAGGCCGTCCACCGAGCACAACGTCATTGGAACAAAATGGATTTTCAAGAACAAGCAAGATGAAAATGGCGTCATCATCCGCAACAAGGCAAGTTTAGTGGCACAAGGGTACTCACAAGTTGAAGGTTTGGACTTTGGTGTGACCTTTGCCCCCGTTGCCCGTCTTGAATCCATTCGCATTTTACTTGCTTATGCCACTTTCAATGGTTTTACATTACATCAAATGGATGTGAAGAGTGCTTTCCTTAACGGTCCTCTACAAGAAGTATATGTGTCACAACCACCCGGGTTCGTTGATCCCTTTCACAAAGACTATGTGTATAAACTTCATAAGGGTTTGTATGGCCTCAAACAAGCACCTCGTGCTTGGTATGATCATTTGAAGAAGTTTTTACTCGATGATGGTTTTGTGAGAGGGGTGATCGATCCCACTCTTTTTACTAAGAGGGACAAGGGTGATTTGATTCTATGCCAAATCTATGTAGATGACATCATTTTTGGTTCTCCTAACATTCATTTGTGCAAGAAGTTTGCGGATTCAATGACCAAGAATTTTGAAATGTCACTCAATGCGGATTTGAAGTTCTTTGTCGGATTTCAAATTCAACAATTTCAAGAAGGAATTTTCTTATCTCAAGCAAAGTACCTCAAGGATATTCTAGAAAAGTTTGGCATGTCTAACGCTAGTCCATGCAAGACACCCATGCCAACCAAAATCACTCTCACTGAAGACACAAATGGTACTCCTTTCGACCCATCTACTTACCGCTCTATGATTGGTTCATTGCTTTATCTTTGTGCATCTAGACCAGACATCATGTTCAGTGTATGCATGTGTGCTAGATTTCAAGCTTTCCCTATGGAAAGTCATCATAAGGCGGTTAAGCATATCCTTAGATACCTTGTTCACACCCCAAAGTTGGGCCTCTAGTACCCCAAGGATGCTAAGTTTGATCTCATTGGGTACACGGGTGCGTATTGGGCTGGAGACAAAGTGGATCATAAGTCCACATCTGGTGCATGTCAGTTTCTTGGACGATCCTTGGTGAGTTGGTCCTCGAAGAAACAAAATTGTATTGCTCTCTCTACCGCAGAAGCTGAATACATTGCTGCCGCTAGTTGTGCAACTCAGGTGTTATGGATGAGGCAAACTTTGAAGGATTACGGTATCACCAATAGAAATGTGCCTCTTCTGTGTGATAATGAAAGTGCCATCAATATTGCTGAGAACCCCAAAGATCATCTCCGCACCAAACACATTGATATTAGGTATCATTTCCTGAGAGATCATGTTGAAAAGGGTGATATTCACATTGATCACATTGGTACAGATTTTCAACTAGCAGATATCTTCACCAAACCTCTAGATGAAGCAAGGTTCTGTCGACTTAGGCGTGAACTTGGTATCTTGGAGCTTGACAATATTATGTGAAATCTAGTACCCATTCATGCATGAATCTAATGTCTTGTCATGATGTAGGCATATACTTAGGGGGAGACATTCAATTCATGAGTGTTCTCGCCCTACTCAATGCATAAAAAGAACTAACACTCTCAAAGTATCCATGGGTCTAGACCTATGGTGCTTTAACATGATGGAGTAGTGACTATGCACTCAAAGTTCAAGTCTTTCAGTGTCATGTCATGTCTACTCAGACATTGTGGCTTTAGCCACCACTTGTAGTATATGGCTATGATTGAGTAAGGTAGGGTATGAGTTACTACATAAATAAGTTTTACTGTGAAAAAAAATTGCCTTTCTCCTCATCATGATCAGCACCTGCATTCTTGCCTCATGTCAAAACTTCTGGCGTCGGACGTCCGTAGGTTCCGGACATTCGTGTGGTATTTCATTGCCGGACGTCCGTAAGCATCCGGACGTCCGTATATTCTTCTCTGATTACCTTCGACCGGTCGTCCGGCCTCTCCGGACGTCCGTAAAATCCACTCTGGTTCCCTTAAGTTGGCCTAGATGACGAAACTCCGGACGTCCGTAAAAAACTTTCTGTTACAATCTGCCCGGTCGTCCGAAGCCGTCGGTCGTCCGTAGAATCATCTCTGTCATCCTTTATTTGCTGTTGGTCCAGACTCCGGTCGTCCGTCCGTTCCCGGACGTCCGGACGCATATTTGACTCCGGTCGTCCGTAGGCTCCGGACGTCCGTAAGTTTTTACTGGGCACTATACATACTGCGACGTAGGGTTTGTCAACCAACCACATCCTCTCCACTTGTTTCACCGCCGCCGCCGCCGCTCCTGCCGTGCGACCACTCCCCGCAGCCGCCCGCCGCCGTGCCCCTCGCCGGGGTTTCTCCCCGTCGCGGATCTGCGGCTCGCTGTCCGGCCCGTCCAGCCCGTTCAGCCCGGAGCTTCTCTCCCCGGCCAGTTCGTCGACCCCCTGCTCCAGCACTCCGCTCGCAAGCAAGTCGCCGGTGGGCCGGCTCGTCCATCTCGTCGTGGTGGCTCCGACGACTCCCATGAGGAAGATCGCCCTCGGAAACGTGCCGCTCGTCCTCCCAGCTCGTCCAGCGATTCCTCTTCGGAGGGGTCAGACTTTGAGGATGAGCTTGAAGAGGTGGATCCGTCCCAGATGGTTGGCGTTCGCATCGCTGCACCCAAGCCAGGCACTCGTCGTCCAACCTTTCAACCTCCTCCTCCTCCGGTGCAACCCCATGGTGATGCCCGTCACATCTCAATTGAGCCTCCACTGTCACTAGGCCGTCATGTTAAGCGTTTCAACGAGGTCCCCAAATCTTCATATCTTAAATTGCGTCGTGATGTAGATCAATTTACTATTGTTAGGGATTCTCAGGATAGTCACTTTCGCACAAATGTCCAAGCCGACATCTTCACCATGATTGTCATCCCTAAAGGCTTGTCACTTCATGTTTGCATTGATCTTGAGCACATTCGCACTCATTCGGATAAATATCCGGGAGCCATTGAGCTCATTGAGTCATCAAATCTAGCTGCTCCATTCACCTTTCAACACGATTTTAATCACGCTGCCATCCATCAACTTTATGCCACATGTTACATTGCTCCTGATAACACTGTCACATGGATGACCTCCGACACTGCACTCAGAGCATCTTATGCTCAGTTTGTCACTGCACTTGGATTTCCCGACACTAGGTTCAAAATCCACAAGGATGACCCCAACCATAAGCCCAAAGGCATTGCGGTCTGTGTGGATCTTCTTAGACCCATATCATCTTTGTCTAACACTGAAAACCAAAAGGGTCTAAATCAAGTCTCCATTTGGCGTTTCCATTCAACATCATTTATCAGTGTGTCATCCACACCATTTATCCCAAGATGGGTGACAAGGGCTCCTGCAGCAGCTACTACATTGATCTCATGCATCGCCTCTTCACATCTCCTAAAGGGAAGATAAATGTTCCACACTTTCTATGGCATGAGATCCGCCTTGCTAGCTTCCAGCACAAGCGGGCTTTTCCTCATGCACCTTTTATTCAGGCATTATCGAGAGTGTAGCTCCCTTTCCCATTGCACGCACTCATATACATGAGAGATGGGTCATCCCACCTCACATGGCGGCTGACCATGTTCCTCCTCCTCCCGCTACTGCTAGTCGCACCGCCGCTAGTTTTCCTTCTCACGCTACCCACCCTCCTTCCAGTGATGCCCCCTTTGGGCGCATTGCTCGTTTTCTTGGGAAGGCTCATTCAGCCATGATGAAGATGTTCACCTACCATTGCTCCCAACACCACGATGTAGTCACTCGCATGGTCACTTCTAAGAATGCTCTGAAGGCTCGTCTGAGAGACTCAGGCGTATATGATGTGAGTGACGATGAGCGTCTTCCTGCAGACCCCCCCCCCCCTTCTGATTTTGGTTTTTCCTCTAGTCCTGAGTAGGCTGATTTCTTCGACGAGGCTAGTGGCAGTGGTGTTCATGATGATGATAATGAGGATGATCTCTAATGTTGTTATGTCATTCCCCCTAGTTCTTTTCTTTGGATACTTGATGCCAAAGGGGGAGTAGGCTCCATATGCATGTTACTCTAGTTCATTATGTAATCGAACCTATGTTATGAGTAGTTTGTTGAACTATGTTATGAGTTTGTTGAATCTGAGATTTGGTGAATCTATATGAAGTGTAACTCTTGATTATCGTATGTTATACTGGAGGCATCAGTTTGAGGGGGAGCCCTCATCATTTTTGTTTTACTAGTATCTGTGGTATCACTTTGAGGGGGAGCTCGCTCGCTACTCATTCTTATTATGGTTATTGAGCTCCACAACAAATACTTCCGATTACTATTATGAGTATGCATATGAGTTGTCATCAACTACCAAAAAGGGGGAGATTGAAAGTGCAATCATGCCCTTAATCATATTTTGATGTTGATGACAACACATATGCTCGGGACTAATCATGTTTATCAAGTATATCTCAGGATTATGTTCCAAAGACCGTGTGCGTGTATCATGACTAGGGACAAAAGCATATAACTCAAGAATGGAGATACAAGATGTTGACTTCATTTATGGTTTGTTCTTGAGTATAGGAATCCCGCACTATTAAGAGGGGATCGATGGATCTAGTGAAAAACTTGCTCAAAAGTTACTATCTCTATACCTTGCCTTCGGACGTCCGGTGTTCTATGGACGTCCGGTCCTTCCTGATTGCCCGGACGTCCGGACACTTCCGGACGTCCGACACTTCCACAACAGAAACATTTTTACGGATGTCCGGAACCCTCCGGACGTCCGACACTTTCACATCAGAAGCATTCTTACGGATGTCCGGCCCCGCTCGGACGTCCGTATCCTATACACTGGATTGTGGGTCACACTTTTCACAGCGGTCGGTCGCCCGATGACTGTCGGACGTCCGGACCCATTTGGGCCTCCGGACGTCCGACGTTCTCCGGACGTCCGGCCATCCTGTACCCCAAACGGTCACTTTTTCCCACCACCTATATATACACCCTTCCCTTCCACGGGATAGGGTTGACCATTCACTTTGAGCCTCACAAGAACACTCCTCACTCTCTCTCTCTCATTCATCCACACTAAATCCTAGATTCCCAAGTGTTCTAGGAGCATTTTGAGAGAAGTTCTCCAATCAAGTGATAGATCCACTTCTTCCCCTTCTTTGCACCAAAGGAATTCATGACTTGAGCAAGTTTTGAGCATTTCCCATTGTTCTTGTTACTCTTGGAGGTTGGAGACTCCTAGGCGGTAGGAGTCATTCAGAGAGGAATCGAACTTTTTGATTACCCTCGGAAAAGTTTGTGAGGGTTTGGAGACCACCCCAAGGTCTACCACTAGTGGTTGAGAAACGCCTTCGTGGTATTGTCTCAAAGGGAGAATAGGGTGATCCTTAGTGGCGTTGGTGTGCCTTCGTGGTAACATCCATCTCTCTAACGGTGACTAGCTTCCCTCCAAGGAAGTGAACATCGGCTTACATCCTCGTCTCCCGGAGTTGCGGTTATTCCTAACCTTAACTCTCTACTTGTGGTTACTTGTCTCTTTACACTTACGTACATTATATTGTGCTTGCCTACTTACGTGTTTGTGTTATTTGCTTAGTACTTTGTGTTCACGTGCAATTGTTAGGCTCATCTTCATATTCCGCATTATTGCCTAAAAATTGCCAAGTAATAATTAAAATTTGTAATTGTACCTATTCACCCCCCTCTAGGTCCATCTCGATCCTTTCAGTACTACTAGTTACTATTGTAGTTTTTAGATAACATTACCAGTACATTAGCCTAGACTCAATGGAAAAATTCCTATCCTATGCATCAAATGGCATCTCTTTCTCTATAGGAATTGAGATGCATGTCATCTCACTTCCTATGATCTTTATATTCCTATGAAATTCCTATCATATGAACAAAAGGAGGTCTCTGCTGGAGTAAGTACTGTAGCTAGCAGTACTGTTGGTACAGTAGTTTTCTTCAAGAAGCGGAATTCAACGAAGTCATGATGGTACCTTTGTCCAAGCAACTTCATAGTGGGAAAGGTTGGGCCTGTGATTTGACGGCTCATTAGTCATTATTACTGCGGCGCGACGGCCGTGGTGACTCTCCCTTGGAGTTCTGCATGCATGGCAAGTGGACCAGGATGGTTGACGTCCCACATGTTGGCGAACAGAAATATTATTTCCGATATCAATGAGCAAGGAAACCGCGTGGTATAGTATCACTGCTGATTTATCTTTATTTTTTATTTCTGGTGAATGCTAGCGTTTCAACTCTTACAACGAAGGAGTGCCAAACACGACACGTGCTGGATTTCCCACATGTCAGCGAAAGGAGTGCGACATGAACATCGTGGTAGAGCGTCTCCACTTCTTCCACTTCTGTGTCGGAGACCACACATAGTAGTACTAGTGGTATGAACGATACAAAGTGTGACCCGGAGAGAAAGACGCATCTAGTTGGATGGTCTCGGGGCATACATGTAAACAAATATAAAAGCTAATATGCGCCTCCAATTAATATAGTAGTAGTAGAGTACTTTGGCACGTACTCCATAACATCACCGTGCATTGCACGTACAACATTTAGTGGTACGTAGTAAGAGACAAATGCCTACATGCCACACATGTTCATACTATTTGTGCCTTTCTACTTCACTTACTGCGCTACATTACTCAGGTTCGTACGTCCACTCCTGGGTACATGTCTGTCTTGTAGTTCCAGTCCCATGTGTTCTTCATAGATGGAACGATCCATATCATCGCAACTAGTGTGGCTCCCCACGATGGAGACTCATCCAAACTATGGCCAGCCTTGATGCCGAGCAGTCGCGTGCACCAGGAAGCGGCGCTCCCTTGGTTGTCGCGCTGCTTCAAAGCCAGCACCAGTGAGAGGTCGCCTCCGCCCTGGCCGGGCATTAATGCGGCACAGACGCTCCAGGGCGATGTTGGCCGTTTCACGTGGGAAGCGCGCGCTGGCAAGGGAGTATTGGTTTTGAACTGTTTTAGGTGTAGTACTGGTAGTTTGCAAAACTACTCAATTATTGCACTCAGTTTCCTAAGAAATGTGGTAAAAAAAACATTACTGCACAGCCCGCTTCCCTTCTCCTTCCTCTTCCACCACCCGCGCACGTCCATGGGAGCGACCGTTCAGCCCTTATATAGGAGTGCTAGCTCAAAAAGATGCATGCATGACCACTAAAATTTCTAGATTAAAGCGCCGCTCCAGCGGGAGTATGGCATATGTCGTTACCTTCGGCCGGGCCATGGCTACCGGGCGACGGCGACCAGAGAAGAGGCGGCAGGAGGGGAATGAATGCAGGTACTGTTTGGGTTTGTTGTCCGGCTTAAATAAATGCGCACCATCACGTGTACCTGCGGGTGCACAAATTGTAACATACGTGGCTGCTTAAGTGGGCGTCATGTAACTGGTGTGTGTGTGAGATTCTGAGAGACAGAGTACGTGTGTGCGACTCTACTCTTTGGACATGTATTCAACCTTTTGCATCGGGATATAAGTATAATGGTATTACACTTTAGCTAGTGATTTACGTGGCCATGTTAACGTGGTTGTGTAAAAAAATGTCACTTCCTGCTCGTGATTTGCGTTATATAATTACAGGCAAGATGCTCGTGCATTGCACGGAACATGAATATGCATTTTTTTACAAAACACCTGTTGTGATTGACCCATGAAGGAGTAATCCCATGTGTAAAAACTAATGATATCTTGAGAATTTTATCTGAAAAATGGTATCTCGAGAATTTCATCGAAAAAATGAAAGAAGAGAGATAAGGTGAGGAGGAGTGGAGTGTGGTGGTGACTGGTGGTCGGACTGGGTGGAGGCATGGGGATGGACAGCGCCGGCAGGCGGCAGTGGCCACCATGCTAGATTGTCCCAGAGACTTCCTTTTTTAATTGCTCAGCAATGAGGTTGTGGGAGATAAGGATGTGGAGAGAGGTGCGGGTATCTTTTGTAAAATTATGATAGTTTGCTTTCTATCCGTTAGATATAGATCGGACGGTCTATATACAAGATGGCAGGCACACCATCATCACCAACTCGTTTTTTATAAGAGTAGAAATGATAAGTTTGCTAACTACTAAAGTAAAGTGGAATTTGTCCATGTTATACAAGTAAATTAAGGTGATTGTTTATCATACGGGTAAGGTTGGATGAATGGCGGTAGGAACAAATGCTCCGCCTAGAGCATGTGTGTGTGAGATGGAGTCTTTGTGTGTGTGTGTGTGTGTGTGTGGGTGGGTGGGTGCATGCGTGCGTG
>NC_041389.1:291458659-291493528 GCF_002162155.2 Triticum dicoccoides
GCGTGCATGTGTGTGTGTGTGTGTGTGTGTGACGTGGGGTCCTCGGTGGCGTATGTAATTTAAGTGTGCGTGGCTTCATCATAGAGAGGTGATGTGTATGGCAGAGGCCACCAACGATGGGGTGCGAGAGAGAAAAGGCCCGTAGAGAGGGAAGAGAAGGTGTGTGCGCGTGAGAGGAGTCGACATCGAGAGAACGTGTTTGTTCGAGAGACACCGAGGAAGACTACTATATATCGATTGTGCATGTAGGCGGGAATTAAACGAAGGGATGGTCTTATTGGTTTTGGGGATATAGGGGAAGAGTGAGAGGGGTGGTTGCTAGAAGGAGATTGTTAAGTGTGAGTGTGTGTTTTACCCATCCAGGCAGAAGTTATGTGCACACAAGAAGAGAACGATTCAATATGGTGTTAGGGTTGAGGGTAATTAACTACGTATGGAGACATAGAGACCTTGAACGTGCATGTGGGAGAGTTATACATGTATACGTGGGATGTGTTTGTGTGTGCGCGTGAATGATCGAGATAAAAGAAAGAATACATAAGTCATAAGATCAACGACATGGGAGAGACGGATTGGTATATGCGTGCATGTGAGAGTGCAGGGAAGAAGGCCCGACAATTGAGCATGTGTTTTTGTCTTTAAGAGTTAGTGGCGTGGGCTAGTGCATGCATCTATGGCGAGCAGAGGGAGTGAGACAAAATGATTGTGCAAAAGAGATCAACCTATAAATGCATGTATGGAGAGACATATATAGTGTGGGTGATAGGAAGAAAGAGTGCGTGCGAGAAAGAAATGTTGACGGAGAAACTACAGATAGATACAGAGATGGAGATGCTAGCTAGAAGGACATCCGCGAGTTTGAGTGTTGGAGATGCGCCTGGTGGTTCAGAGGGTGAAGTTATGTGTGTGTGAGAGAAAGATAAAAAGAGGGCACTTGACTGCATGTAGAGAGAAACATATGTAGTGTGCATGATAGGAAGCAAGAGTGAGGGCGAGAAAGAAGGTTGATGGAGAAACAGATAAATAGAAAGATAAAGATGCTAGCTAGTGTGCATTAGAGATAGGAGTCGAGTGGATCAGAAGGCTGAGTTATGTGTGTGGGTGTGAGAGAGATAGAGAGAGGATGCATGTGAGTCACATACAAACAAATATCAGAGAGAAATGAGATCCCGAGAGACTGAGTTTTGTGTCTGCGAGAGAGAAAGATATTTCACAATGAGAGTGATAGCTAGAGATACATATGAGGGAACGCAAGATATCTCTAGGGAGAGAGAGTGTGTGCGAGCGACAAGCAAGAGAATGGTGGAGAGATATGAGACCCTGGGAGACATAGTTCGTGTTTGTATCTGAGAAAGAAATATTTTAGAGGAAGAGTCGTAGCTTCTCATACCTAAGGAGCGAAAGACATCTCAGTGTGAGAGGGGGGTGCAAGTGGCACACAGGGGAATAGTAGAGAGAAATGAGACCCCGGGAGACAAAGTTTGTGTTTGTGTGAGAGAAAGAGATTCCACATGGAGAATCATAGTTAGAGAGACATAGCTGGGAGCGAGATATACTTAGAGAGAGATAGAGTGATGCAGGTCGAGAGAGAGAGAGAGAGTACCGTCAGTGTGTTACGAAGATAAAAGATCATTGTCGACATACAGGTAGCACGAGAGATACCCGAGAGACGATGAACGCGTATAGGTCTAGAGAGATACTCCTATATAAGCATGAGTGATACCTATATGAGACGAATATCTGGATTAAAGGGGATTCAAATATTTAAACTGGAGATCACGCCATCGATAACATCATAACGCAAATTGGTGTATCAAACATGCATATTCATTTGAATTTGGGGACACGTGTAATGTTATATAGTTTATCAATATTAGTGATCCATAGATTCTTTATTTAGAGACAATGCATGGTTTATATGCAATTAATGTCTAAACGGGATTACACTATATGTTGCGTTTGTGAAACACATTATACATGTTTGAGAAGTAAGAAAAAACCCGCCATGAAACACACATTAATTGGAGACAGTTAGGGAGGAATGCATACATTGGATTTCAACATAAAGTGGTTAGAATATTTGAAAATCCAAATTAAATGGATACAGCCTTATGAATCTGAGATCATGCCATTTGTAAACCATATTTATGTATAAAGGGTGTTGTGCTTTTGAAAGTATATATAAAAATGATGTATATAGAATTTTATTCCAATCGAAAATGGATCCTACCCGGACAAAAATAGAATACAAATGGGATTCGAATTGAGTTGGCACGGTAAACGCGCACTCTGCAAAATTTGAACGAAGCGGGGAAAGTCGCAGTAACTGCCCGAAACCAAAATCTGTGAGATGGAAATTACTGCCTATCCCTGCCACGCAAAGCCTATCAGCTCAATTTCTATAGGTTTCGATAGCTAGGGGTAGGTTTGTAATTTCACTCAAACATGACATAACCGCCTCTCACCCGGATTCATACATGGTGGGCACCAAAACACAGTGTCATCTAATATGATGCTGATATTACTAAAACAGATAACGTTTAATTGGTCAGCTAATGTTCCTACTTTACTTTCGAAAAGCACGTGCACCACATATAGAGAGACAGCAGGGAGTTGCATTCTTAATGCACTCTGGTTCATCATGTGTGGGCACTGCGCAACGAACATTTTATTATCCAAAATCTGCTTGCTCTTCTTTAGCATGTTCCTCTTCCGTTCTTCTTTAATAAGTACTCTCTCCATTCCTAAATACAAGTCTTTATATAGATTCCATCAGGGACTACATATGGAGCAAAATGAGTGAATCTACACTCTAAAATGTATCTGTATACATTTGTAGTGGAAATCTCTACAAAGACTTATATTTTGAAACAGAGGGAGTTACACTTTGTTGATTTTACTCTGATGCTTATGTATTCCCATTATATCTACACTATGATCTGTGTAGCTACTTTGTGTCGCACTAGCAGCAGTCCACTCTTGAATCTAAACACTGCAATGACTTACAAAATTGGCACCAAGGCATTGAGTGCCATTCTGGATGCAATGAAACTCATACGCTCCCCACCTGTAGATCCTTGTTCAGAATATGATCCTAATGACTATTCTAACCTCGAGGAGTCAAAGGCAGATGGCATGTCCTATTCACCCATCAAGGTGCCTATTCTAATTTGGCAAGGTTATATTGATTGCGCGTATCTTGCATATGTTGTCTTGCATTTCTTCTACTTTGTTGCACCTCCATCTGCTTAGTTTACTCATCATATATGTTGAGATGCCATGCCCATCCATTATCAACATATTCCATCTCTCATCATACCATGTTTTTCCACTCAAATGATGTTCTTGTGCATCAGACATCAAAAAGGAAGAGGGTGATTGCCGAACCTGAAGGAGCACCAACAAAGTCCTTGAAAACGTGGTGGGACTGGAGAAATCAGATAACACCCCACTTATATTGGCTGTACAACCAGTGACACAAAACGTACGACCGACTCCAGCAGACTGTACCATACTTAACTGGCCACACCACTAACCACTAGCCCCACCACACAGGACCTGCACTCCAGCAAAAGGTATGTCGATTTAAGTGGCCATAGCACCAGCCATACCACGGAAAAATCCCACTCCAACAAAAAGTTCAGCAAGTCCATCGGCCGAAGACCTATCCCAACTACAGAGACGGCCAATTCCTGCAGATTGGAACCCCATTCCAGTTATTCCCAGTTTAAAAGACTATGCTTTCAATGTTGTTAGGGACTCCGTGCATATATTCCCATCATGGGAAGATTATAGTGAAGACAAACACCATTTTCACATCTTCCTATCCCACTTATGTGTAAGTGCTATTATTCATGGTGATTATTTTCCTGTTTTCTACTGATTGAACACATCATGATTTACATTACATTGTTCTAAGTAGGCGAGGGTCAATCTGGATAGTCATGACGAGCAAAGCTTGCTTGCGCTTTTCAAGGAAGCATTGCAACAGTATCGGTGTTACCTGAGGAAATCACACTTTGATGGCAAGTCTATAAATGAATTTCTGGTGAAGTCTCATGTGCTAAATTTAGAAGACATTGAATGGAAAAACCTTGTTATGCACTGGTCTCGTTCCCAGGATGAGGTATTGTCTATGATATCACATGACAATTTGAAATTCTACTTTTCCGCATGTGCCTTACAGATCGTTTTTGCAGGAAATCTGCTCGAAGAAGAATTCTAGTTTGAAAAGAATGACAGGATATCGCAAATATGCTGCCCGCTGCTTTGCTCTTGTTAGTACCTATTGTCCCATATCACTGTACTTGCATACATACCTGGTTCATTACGTGACAACAGTATGCATGATAGCTTGCTTATCAGTTGTTTGCTCCAAATTATCGAATCTGTATGAATGGTTACATTAGTGTAGAATATATCCAATGCCAATGAATTTTTTAGCTCTGCATTGTTCTTGTAAGTACCTGCTATTCTTTATCAGTGTACTTATATTGAAAGGTAGTTGTTCATGTACCATCACTCTACAGCTTATTTTCCTTTGCCCTCCATTTTCTACACATCAGATCTATATTTACTCTTACCATTACTGAAGAAGTTTAGGTCTGCATTGCTCTTGGTTGTACCTTTTACCCCTATCGATGTACTTACATTTATAGCTATTTGGTTATGTAGCATCACTCTTCATCTTATCTTAAATATTCTCCATTTTTTCTTATATTATCACACCTATATTTACTCTTAACAAAATGTAGAATAAAGGCAATGCTTATGAAGAAGATTCGGTGGCAAACTTCTTGAATTGCCCCCCCCCCATCAGCATGGACCAGGGCTTTATAGAGTCTGTCTTCACCAATAATGTAAATTTGTCCTTCTCAAGCCTTCAAACTTTGTTGTGTATATTTGGTTAGGCATGACTGCAACAGCTATTTATTTTTTGTGTTTGCATCAAATTGCATGTTTAAAGTTTATTATGTAGTTCATAAACAAAAGTTTGTCCTTCTCAATTTAAGTTTTCAGTTGTACAACCAAGTTCCTTCTTCATACCATGTAAATTAAACTATACAGAGCAAGCGATCTTCTTTTGCACTGCATGTATGCTTCTGTTCTTGATCCGTAATCCAGTGGTGTGGTGAACCTACCCACTACAGTACAATGTCATATTCTGGAATGTCTTAACTATGAACAATGTCATATCATTCTACTATTATTTAAACCATCTGTTTATTTTCCAATCTGAAATGGGATAAATTGACAGCACACTAACCATTGATACTCATGAGTTCTTGATCTGTAATCCAGTGGTGTCGTGAAGCTGCCAACTCCTTCACAATGTCATTTCCTGCCATGTCTTGACCTGAACAATACCATATTGTGTTAATGCTATTTTAAACCGTGTCACTTTATTCGTCAGTAAGAACTGTGATGAATTGTCAGCACTGATACTTATATGTGCAAAACCTGCCATCTGTCTGCTTTTTTATCTTTCAGAGTGAGGAGGATATAAGTGCCAAACAAGTGCAGTCTCATCAGCTTGCTCAGCTGCTTGCGCTGCAGCTCCCGAGCAGGGCTAACCTTTCTTAACTCTATTGAAGTGCTGTCAGTTTTGTATATTATTTTTTCGGCGTGTTTATTTGCACTGGTGGCGATCATTGATGCCCAGTGTATGTAATCTGCTGTCTGCTTGTGCTTTATTATCATAGTGGCAAACTTTGATGCCCATTGGATGTAATATGTCGTAATTTCTTTATTGTATAGTCTATGTTTTTTTATTCATGATGCTGCAGTTATTTTACTGTGTGTGTGTCTGTGTGTGTGTATCTGTCTTCGCAGTAAACCGGCCAAACCATAAAATTACGATACATAATTGGGTCGTCATGCAAATCACTATGTATGATCCGCATCATGGGCCCCATCATCTTGGTCCGTTAACAGGCCTAAATGTAAACTGGCCCACTAGTAGATTCGGGCCTTTAATAGGCCGAGTAAACCGCCGGCCCTATTTTCGCAAGAAAACTCAATGGGCTTTTAGGAGGCTGAAAAGTAGGTTGGGCCTGAAACGTGACGAACAGCTCATGGGCTAGCAACAGGCCGAAATAGACCCCGGCCCATGATTGTGCAAATCACATCACGGGCCATTAACAGGCCAAAATTGTCTCGGTCCTTGTTTGGCCCAATCAGATTATCAGCTGTGAACAAGCCGGATGCAAACCGGGCCGTAGTTATGCCCAACTATATGACGGGCTTTTAATAAGCCGAAATAAATATAGGGCCAAAATGTTAAACGGGCCTTTAACAGGCTGAAACTAATATCAGGACGAATTACTAAATGGGCCTTTAGCAGGTGGGCCCAAGAGCATAGCGTCCAGTTGACGGGCCAAATCTGATATGGGCCATAATTTAGCCAAAAGCCTCTTAATGGGCATGATCTAATCTGGACCATAATTTGGCCCAAAACAAGGTAGGCTTTTAACGGGGCGGATCTCATATGGGCCTTTATTAGGCCCGGAACATGGCAGGCTGTTAATGGACCAGATCAAATATGGGCCGACATTTGGCCCAAAACATGGCAGCCTATTAATGGGCCGACCCACTAGTGTCCTCAAAATCTTGTGGGCCTTTAGCTGGGCCGGCCCATTATGGTCGGTGAAATCTCATGGGCCTTTAGCTTGGCCGACCCATTATGGTCCGCAAAATATTGTGAGCCTTTAGCTGGGCTGGCCCATTATGGTCTGGAAAATCTTGTGGGCCTTTAGCTGGGCCGGCCCGTTATGGTCCACAAAATCTTGTGGGCCTTTAGTTGGGCCGGCCCATTTAATCTTTATGGGCCAAGTCCACGTGTCAACATATCGTATGCGCATCTCGCCCATTGGATGAGTGACACATGTGCCAACGTGAAGCTGACACGTGGTTTCGTCGGTCAATGAGAAGTTTACACGTGGGAAATCGGCATTGGTCGTGGCTGTTAGCGGGTTATCGGATCCAAAACCAGACCCGATAGCTTAATGCCGTCCCGTTATGGTGGATGCCACATGTCGGTCATCCTTGACGAAAGCACTTCTATGACGCGCAATTTATCGTCATGGAAGTGGAAGCTTTCGTGATGATAATTTTGGTAATGTCATGGAACACTTCTACGACAGCACATGTATAACTATCTTGATTCTATCATAAAATCGTCACGGATGTACATGCATGACAGAAAACGTGACCTACTGTGACAAACACATATCATCACGGAAGTGTATTTTTTTTGTAGTGAGAGGGGTATTGAATATGCTTGAGGATCTAAACATTTAATCTTCCACCAAATAAACCAACTAACATCAACTACAAGATGTAATCAACACTACTAGCAACCCACAGGTACCAATCTGAGGTTTTGGGACAAATATTGAATACAAGAGATGAAGTAGGTGTGGCACCCCGGCTCAGAGAAAACCGGAACGCCCTGTATTCCAGCCCAGAGATCGAGATGAAGTCTTCTGGAATACAACACTGCTTAGCATAGAACAAACTAGCTCTTTATTATAATATATTTGGGTACAAGGGTTACATCGGCACGGCGACACTACGCCTGCCACTGTTGCTCTATGAAAGCAGCAGACAACTCAAAGTAGCGGAATACTCTAGCAGCGGAACAACGACGACGGTGGTGAACTCCACTCCGCAGGGACTCTAGCTGGAACGCTTATCCTAGCTCGCAAACAAAGAATCCACGGCAAGCAAGCAATCAAATCCGGCTTGACCTGCAAGCTGGCATGACATGTCAGGTCAGTACATTGAATGTACTTGCAAGCTCACAATAATCTAGAAGCATTCAAGACAAACAATAGCATGGCAATTACAGGTTAAGCAGGGATTATCATGATATCATCAAAACAACATAGATTGAACAACATGAACATGGTACAGCTAGAACAACATGAACATGGCATGAACATATGAATTTGACGATACTAGCATGCAACACGATGACACTATCATGCACCATTTTTTCTGTTTGGGTTACCTCATGACCATCACATGCACAAACTTACCGACCTCGGACATCACACGATAATCTCAGGATCAAATCAAGAACAATACCGCAGTAGTCATTACATGACCACAAGGAGCTTGATCTTTACCCATGATTCTCGCACAACATCACGAATATCCAACAACTCGGTATCCTTGATACCACGGTGATCATTCTCGGATCACAAACGGAACCACTCTTGGTTCAACGGGTTACCTCGTAACCAAACGGTGATCATTCACGGATCACATAACCAACTTATCTCATCATCGGACCAGGGTTGTTATTAAGCACATTATTATTATTATTATTATTAATGTTGACCCATAATGTGACCGACACGGACTGGACCCTTATCTGTGGGCACGGCTATTGATAGATTAAATACACTCTGCAGAGGTAGCGCACTGTACCCACACCAAGGAACCCATGGCCTCGCACTCCCATTCGGGTGGACCAATGGCATTCCAATAGAACCCCTCCATTTCCATGACACTCTCCTGGTCACTCCGACTAACTCCCCACTGGGCTAAGTCATGGGTGGCCCCGTGTCTACCCTAGACACCAATGACCACCGTCGTGGCAAAACATAAACGGTCCCAAACAGGGACAATGTACCATAACAACAACAACGGGCACACAAGGCTTATGTCCTCCTACCTGATCAGGGTAGCACGCGCCTATAACCTTCCCTCATTGGAGGCGCCGGCGAGAGGCATGACAATGAACCAAATAAAGGCCTTCCCATAAAGGCAAATGTGGTTGCAATGGTCAGCTCGATCTGGTGGCACCATGACTCAACCAACAGTTGTTCAAGTTAAATTTAATCCAGTTAAACTTGAATGCAAATATGCTGAGCCATGATAAAATAACAAAATGCAATTACAATGCATGAGCATGATATCAACATAAGCATGGGATGCAACATAACTATCAACCATATCAACAATGAATCATATGCAACTGAGCATGACATAATGACGAGTATGAATATTACAAGTATGGCACTACTCATAGCATAACATGACCATTGGCATCAACAATAAATATCATGCAAGAACATATCAACAATGCTACCATGCAAGCATTTAACCAACTGGATGCAATTGAACATGCATAACGACGACACTCGGAACAGACGATACTCATGCACCAAAGGCCATCGCCAACATCAACATGTACTACTAGCAAGCATAAGCATATGAAAGGAATACTAGCAGGTAGAACATGATAACAAGGTGTAAGACAACATAGCACGAAAGTGAACATGAAACTCTAAGCATCACCGGAACAACGATAACCATGTTTTAAACAGGCAAATATTTATTAAAACTTCAATTTGAAAATCATGGCTACTACATGACTACCTGCAATTGGTTATTGTGGCTTCCTGGGGATGAAGAAGGCACCGAGGAGAAGTGCGGTGAAGCCGCGGAAAGATTTGCCGGAAACAGTTATCTCCCGGAGGGGCTGTTTACGTGCAAGGGCAAAAAGGTAATTTACAGAATATTAACACATAGTGAAAGTATGACCAACAGAACGGGCTCGACAAGACGAAGAAGTGGGCTTTGGAATCACCTCATTTGGAGTTGGGAGCAAAAAGATACAATTGCTTTTCTGCGAGGGACTTATTTGTAAGAAAATCCTCACAATCAGGCCCTTGACAGAAAAAGCAGAAAACGTATCTTCACGAAATACGCTTTCACTGAAGCGAAAGTGCATTCCTGGCCGAAACACAAGGAAAGAGCACCTTCAGAAGCGAAAGACGTATTCCAAGGGAATACGCCTCCACTTATCCGACGTGGCACGGCGGGACCGGGGCTTCAGCAGCTGACACGCGGGGCCCGCGGGGTCCACGCTACTGGTCAACTCCCTCCTGCCGCACCTGCTCCTTCTCCCCCGATGACGCGTTGAGGCAGAGGCGAGGTCGGCCGCCCCGACGATGATAGCCGGTGGCACGGTCCACCATTCGAGGCGCCCGACCTACTCGCATGATCAGCAGGATGAGGCGGTCCCCTTCAGGGAGGACACGACCACTGAAGAGCTTGGGAGAGCGCGGGAAGCCGGCCGCGGTGGACAGCTGCTTCGGGCGCCGCGTGAGCTTGGTGCTACAGGGTTCGGGCAGAGTAGGGGGGCGGCGAGGGAGCTCCGACAGTGGCAGGTAGGTGCTTTGGTGGAGGAGGAAGTGGGAGAGGGGCTCGGTCTTGAGCTAATCGAGGAGAGTGGCCGCAGCGGCCATGGTGGTCAATCATGGCGAGGAGAGGCTCCGGGCCTCGGGCAAGAGGTGGGGAGGGCCTAGAGGAGTGCGGTGTAGGTGATGGTGTGCTCGGAGTGGCTCCTGGTGGCCTTTATATAGGCGTGGCCAAGGAGGGGAGGTCGCGGACGCATGGCCGTGGCTCGGGTCCCGCCGCTCGCGTCCGGCCATGCTCTGGCGACGGCCAGTGATCACTGGAGGGCGCAGGAAGGCGACGAGGGAGGGTGCGGACGAGCTACAGAAGCGCACAGGACAGGGGGCCGAGGGGCGCAGGGAGAAGGATCCGAACGCCATTAATGCCTTGTCGGCTACAGCTTGCTCATGGGCGCGCGGCGACGAGCACCGACGAAGAAGCGGACGGAGGGGGAGATTGCTCCAGGAGGATGGCAACAACGCGGGGAACACGCTGGATAGGCATGTGCTCGCTGAGACGCCCAGCAGGGGAGGGGCCCGAGCATGAAGACGCCCTGGACGCGGCCAACGCCAGCAGAGCGCGCGCATTGCATGCCAAAGCTCGTGATCACCACGTGCACTGGTGCACACAGTGCCAAAAGCAATGCCAAACGATGTGTGGGGGTTAGTCCTTCCTAGGGCGGTTCCACGTGAGGTGGTAGATCGGTGAAAAATGCTCTGGTTAAATGGTAAGCAACCTCTGAAGTTTACTACAGTAAACTTGATCAGCTAAGTGTGATCAGCAAAGAGATTCTATGGGTTAAATGTGTTGTATGGGATGTTTAGGCTAGGAAGGACTACAGTTCTGGGGAGTTGGAGAAGAAATGGATCAAGATTTAATGCAGTTGCTTCACAACTGCCTAATTTGGTCCAGAAACTTGGTCAACATGTTGCACTCACATGGAGTGTCAACATGAGCTCAAATTGGGTAAAGCCACGAACATATAAATATCCTATAAAAATCTCATACCAAATGGACAAGCCAAAATGGTACTTGCTTCACAAACATCTCTGGCTAGAAACTTGGAATAATTTTGGTGATCAAATGGCTTGATGAATTGGTCCCAAATTGGGTGGAGAGAGGTTTTATGGGTAGGATCATGATCTAGTAATTTATCAGAATTTTTGAAGCAATATAAAATACACTTGCTTCACAACCTGAAAATAATGCCAGAATCAAAGATTTGATCCTGTGCTCACATAGATGATTGTATGGGGCTGCAAATGGGTAAAGAGGGTTAATATGAGCACATGAAGGAGTGTGAAAAAGTTCAACTCATTTGGATACTCCTAGCTAGTACTTCCTTAACAATTGCTTCTATCTGACAGAAACTTTGAAAAATCACTGAGGAAGATTGGCTAGGCAAATAAAGTTGAATTTTGGCATAGGTAAATTATTTGGACATGAAAAGGTGTCCAAAAAGTTTGAGGTCAATTGGATAAAGGAAAATAGCACTTCCTTCACATACTGCCACATAGGATAGAATAGAAAAGGAATTATTTGAGCATGATAGAAAACATGGCAAGTGAAATATTTTGCCACATTTGAGGAAGATATGACCCAAACAATTTATGAGAATTATTTGGGAATTTTTGGAGTAAGGGAAATATAGGTTGCTTCACAACCTAGGGCAAAAAGGATAATTCCTTTAAGAAAAAAGGAATATTCCCAATAAAAAGAATATTGGCATCTGGTCCAAGGTGGGAATGGAAAGATCTAAAGAAATATTTGGGTATGACAAGCCACTCTGGAAAGAAAGAAGAGGGCATCTTCTTAAGTTTCTAGACCACAAAGCCATGGAAAAAGAAGACTCACGCAAAAACCTCGGAAAAACAAAAGAAAAAGAAAGGGCCAAAAATCAGGCTATCACACTAGGGTTTGAGATGAGATAGTGCTGGTGAAGATGTTGATGAAGATTGGTCCTACCATGATGAGATGATCGTTGGTGATGTTGATGGCTTCGATTTTCCCCCTCCCAAAGGAAAGTTTCCCTGGCGGAAGCGCTCCGCCGGAGAGCAAAAGTTTCCCCGGCGGCGCTTGACACATGTCCAACGTATCTATAATTTATGAAGTATTCATGCCATGTTTACAAAAATTCTATGTAGTTTTGGTATGATTTGAATGGAACTAACCTGGACTGACGCAATTTTCAGCAGAACTACCGTGGTGTTGATTTTTGTGCAGAAATAATAGTTCTCCTAATGCATCGTAACTTTTTAACGTTTTTTTTGGAACAAAAGAGGCACTAGAAGCATTGTGGGAGGACCAGAAGGCGAAGGAGGTGGCCACTATGCACCAGGGCGTGCCACCCCCCTCTGGCGCGCCCTGGTGGGTAGTGGGCCCCTCGTGTCCCATCTTAGCGTGAGACCGACGCCAAAAAATCCTATGTATTCAGAAACCCCTGAAAGTTAACCTAGATGAGAAGCTCCGCCACCGCAAGCCTCTATACCTCCACAATCCCATCTAGAGCTCTTTTTTGGCACCCTATCGGAGGGGGAAATCATCACCGGAGGCCATCTTCATCATCCGGCGGCCACCATGACGAGGAGGGAGTAGTCCACCCCCATGGTTGAGGGTTTGTACTAGTAGCTATGTGTTTGATCTCTCTCTCTCTCTCTCTCTCTCTCTCTCTCTCTCTCTCTCTTGTTCTTGATTTGGCACAATCTTGATGTACCACGAGCTTTGTCAATATAGTTGGATCATATGGTTTTTTCCTCTCTATCTTGTTGCGACAAATTGATCTTTTACCTGTGAGGTTTCACTTGTATTGGATTGAATACTTTGTTGGATATGAGAACACTTGGTGTATGTCTTGCATATGAATACCCGTGGTGACAATGGGGTATTATATTGATCCACTTCATGTATGTTTTGGCACTCAACTCGTGGATTCCTGAGGTGACATTGGGGTAATCTATGCATAGGGGTTGATGCACGTTTTCGTCCTACTTTCTCCAGTAGAAATCTTGAGGCACTCTTTGAGTTTCTTTGTGTTGGATTGAATATTATGAATCTGAAGTTGTTTGATGCATATCGTATAATTGACGCACAGATACTTGTGGTGACATTGGAGTATCTAGGTGACATTAGGGTTGATTGATGTGTTTTCATAAGGTGTTGTTTTAGTATGAACTCTAGGGATGTTCGTGACACTTATAGGGACGGATCAATAGATTGACCGGAAATGATAACTTTGAGGTGGTTTGCCACCTACAACAATTTCTTCTTATGTTATCCGCTTGATATGAACTTTGGAGTGGCTCTTTGTCACACATTGAGGGATTTCCATATGATTCAATTATGTTATCACTGTTGAGAGATTGCACTAGCGAAAGTATGAACCCTAGGCCTTATTTTCAAGCATACAAATACCATTTGTGCCCATTTTTTTTACTTGCTACCTTGCTGATTTTATTGTTCCTGTTACAAAAATAAATATCTATGAACATTACTGCATTTGTATTGCCATCTCTTCGCCGAACTAGTGCACCTATATAGTTTACCATTGTATTTGGTGTGTTGGGGATACAAGAGACTCTTTGTTATTTGGCCGCAGGGTTGTTTGAGAGAGACCATCTTCATCCTACGCCTCCCATAGATTGATAAACCTTAGGTCATCCACTTGAGGGGAAATTGCTATTGTCCTGCAAAACTCTGCGCTTGGAGGCCCAACAAGTCTATAAGAAGAAGGTTGTGTAGTAGACATCAAGCTCTTTTCCGGCGTCGTTGTCGGGGAGGTGAGTGCTTGAAGGTCTATATTTAGATCTTGCAGTTGAATCTTTAGTTTCTTGTTTTATCACTAGTTTGGTTTATAAAAGAAAACTACAAAACATGGAATTGAGGTTGCTTGATATTCTTCGTCTTTATCTTGTCTTGAAAATGATGGATCGGAACATTGTGCTCAATTGTTAGAAGAATTTAATAAATGTTTGGCATAAAATCTTTGAATGATGAGAATGATTGCAGTGTTGCTAGTATGAATTCTTTGAATATCCTTGATGGTAATGATATGCCAAGCCATAAGCTTGGGGATGCTATGTTTAATGAAGATGACATTCTTAGTCCCTCAAGACTTGATGTGCATATTTGTTATGATGATTGCATGCCTCCTATTTATGATGACTATATTGATGAAAGTGGGTTTGGAAGAGTGTCAACTCTAGGCACTAATGATCCCACTATTTTGGAGGGTGTTGAATCTTATTGTAATAATTATGAAAGTGGATTTGGAGAGGTCATAATTTTATTTAGTGACTAATCCACTATTTTGGAAGAGGTTTCAATTGATTATGATAAGAAAGTTGCTATTTATTATGATTATTGTGATGACATGTATGCTATAAAGAATAATGACAACCATGAAACTTGTCATCACGATTTTAATTTTCAAATGGATTATGCCAATCAAGCATCTCATGATATTTATTTTTTTGATTTTTCTCCCACTATTACGAATAAGAAGAAAATTACTTATGTGGAGAGTAGTAAAATTTCAGTGCTTATGAATCATGGAAAGAATGCTTTATGTGATAGAGATACGTCTCCAACATATCTATCATTTTGATTGTTCCATGTTGTTATATTATCAATCTAGGATGTTTTATATACATTTACTAGCAACTTTATATCATTTTTCGGGACTAACCTATTGACATAGTGCCCAGTGCCAGTAGTTGTTTTCTGCTTGTTTTTTAGTTTGCATAATATCACTACCAAACGAAGTCCAAATGTCACGAAACTTTTTAGAGATTTTTCTGCAGGAAGACATCCAGGAAGCTTCTGAGCACATGAGGGGATGCTCGTGGGGCCCACTATGCACCAGGGCGCGCCAGGGGCCTCAGGCGCGCCCTGGTGGGTAGTGGGGCCCATGGGCACCCCCTTGACCTACCTCCACCTCTATAAATACTCTAAAATACCAAAAACCCTATGGGAGTTGACAAAACACTTTTTCCGCCGCTATAAGTTCCAAAACCACGAGATCCAATCTAGAGGCCATTTCCGGCACTCTGCTGGAGGGGCAACAATCTCGGAGGGGTTCTTAATCATCCTTGTTGCCCCTCCGATGATGCGTGAGTAGTTTACCACATACCTATAGGCCCGTTGCTAGTAGCTAGATGGTTTCTTCTCTCTTTTTGATCTTCAATACAATGTTCTCCTCGATGTTTGATACGTCTCCAACGTATCTATAATTTGTAAAGTATTCATGTCATGTTTACAACAATTTTATACGGTCTTGGTATGATTTGCATGGAACTAACCCGAACTGACGTTGTTTTTAGCAGAACTCCCGTGGTGTTATTTTTTGTGCAGAAATGAAAGTTCCCCAAATGAGCTGAAACTTTTTGATGGTTTTTTTTGTAACAAAAGAGACACTCGAAGCTTTGTCAAAGGGCCAGAAGAGCCACGAGGAGGGCACAACCCACCAGGGCACGCCTGAGGGGCCCGGCTTGCCCCGGTGGGTTGTGCACACCTCGAGGCCCATCTTCATGTGAAACCGATGCCAAAAAATCCTATAAATAGATAAACCATCAGAAATAAGCCTCTATAGCCACGAAAAACCAATATAGACCCGTTCCGGCACCCTGCCGGAGGGGGAAATTATCACCGGTGGCCATCTTCATCATCCTGGCGGCCACCATGATGAGGAGGGAGTAGTCCACCCTTGGGGCCGAGGGTTTGTACCAGTAGCTATGTGTTTAATCTTTCTATCTCTCTCGTGTTCTTGAGATGGCACGATCTTGCTGTATCGCGGGCTTTGTTAATATAGTTGGATCATATGGTGTTTTTCCCTCTCTCTCTTGTTGTGACGAATTGAGTTTTCCCTTTGAGATTTCGTTTTATCGGGTCGAATACTTATATGGATTTGAGAGCACTTGATATATGTCTTCTCATATGAATACCCGTGGTGACAATGAGGTATTATATTGATTCACTTGAGATATGTTTTGGCACTCAACTCACGGATTCCAGAGGTGACATTGGGGTAATCTATGCATAGGGGTTGATGCATGTTCTCGTCTTTTGTTTCTCCGGTAGAAATCTTGGGGCACTCTTTGAGGTTCTTGTGTTGGATTGAGTATTATGAATCTGAATTTGCTTTGGTCTTATTTTACTACAAAATCTTGATAGATCAACTTTAAAGAATAACTTGGTGTTATTTTAGTACGAACTCTTGATAGATCGATCAGAAAGAATAACTTGGTGTTATTTTAGTAAGAACTCTTTGATAGATCGATCGGAAAGAATAGCTACAAACAATTTCTTCTTATGTTCTTCGCTAGACAAGAACTTTTGAATGATTCTTCATCGCACTCTGAGGGATGGTTATATGATCCAATTAGATTAGTATTGTTGAGAGATTGCACTGGCGAAAGTACAGACCCTAGGCTTCATTTTCAACATTGCAATACCGTTTGTGCTCCATTTTATCAATTGCTACCTTGCTGTTTTTTATTGTTAATATTACAAAAATCAATATCTACTATCCATATTACACTTTTATCGCCATCTCTTCGCCAAACTATTGCACCTATACAACTTTCCATTGTATTTGGTGTGTTGGGAACACAAGAGACTTTTTGTTATTTGGTTGCAGGGTTGATTGAGAGAGACCATCTTAATCCTATATCTCCCACGGATTGATAAACCTTAGGTCATCCACTTAAGGGGAAATTGCTACTGTCCTACAAAACACTACGCTTGGAGGCCCAACATGAGTGGACAAGAAAAAGTTGTGTAGTGGACATCAAGCTATTTTCTGGCACCGTTGCCGGGGAGGTGAGTGCTTGAAGGCATACCTTTAGATCTTGTAATTGAATCTGTTAGTTTCTTGTTTGTCACTAGTTTGGTTTATAAAACAAAACTACAAGGAAAATGAAATTGAGGTGGTCTCATATTATTCATCTTTATAATGTCTTTCATGAAAACAATGGATCGAAAAATTGTGCTCAATTGTTAGAAGAAAAAATCAATAAAATGTTTGGAACAAAATATTTGAATGATGAGCATGATTGCAATGTTGTTAGTATCAATTCTTTGAATATCCATAATGCTAGTGCTATGCAAAGCCATAAGCTTGGGGATGCTATGTTTGATGAAGATGATCTTTTTACTCCCCCAAGTTTATTATGATGGAAGCATGCCTCCTATTTATGATAATTATATTGATGAAAGTGGATTTGGAGAGGTCGTGACTTTATTTAGTGATGAATCCACTATTTTGGAAGAGTTATCAATTGATTACGAAAACAAAGTTGCTATCTATGATGATTATGGTGATGAAATGTATGCTATATTGAATAATGATAACCATGAAACTTGTCATCATGATTTTAATTGTCAATCACATGATAGTTATTTTGTTGAGTTTGCTCCCACTATCATGAATGACAAGAAATTTGCTTATGTGGAGAGTAACAAAATTTCTATGCTTATGCATCATGAAAAGAGTGCGTTTATGTGATAGTTATATTGTTGAATTCATTCGTTATGCTACTGAAAAGTATTATGAGGGAGGAACATATGTTTGTAGGAATTGCAATAATATCACATTTCCTCTCTATGTGTTCAAAATTTTGAAGTTATACTTGTTTTGTCTTCCTATACTAGTTGATTCTTGCTCCCATAAATTGTTTGCTCACAAAATCCCTATGCATAGGAAGTGGGTTAGGCTTAAATTTTCTATTCATATGCTTCATGATGCCCCCGTTACGTTTCATTTCTTATCTTTTATGTGAGCAATCATGCCTAGCTTAAAAGGCATTAAAGAAAAGCCCTTGTTGGGAGACAACCCAACATTTACCCCTACTGTTTTTGTGTGTTCACATGATTAGGCTACTGTAGTAATCATGTTTTATTGCTTTTGTTTCAATAGAGTGCCAATAAAGCCTTTGGGATATTGTGGATGATAGTTGACTTGATTCTGTGCAAAAACAAAAACTTTGCCGCTCAGTACATAAATTTTAGAAATTCACTGGAATATGGTTTTGATCTAAAATTTTGACAGGTGATGTATATACAAATTCCTACGTTGTCCTAATTTTTCTGAATTTTTTGAGTAGCATAAATTTTAGATCATTACAGACTGTTCTGTTTTTGGCAGATTCTGTTTTCAATGCATCATTTGCTTGTTTTCTAGTTTCTATGGATTATATTGATCAATATAAATTGTGTAAATGATAAGTTACAGTAGGAATTATGTGGAAAAATTATGAATCTTGTCTTTGATAGTACCAAAGTGAATGATTTGCTCTTTATCATACTAACACATCTCACGAAGTTCCGTTAAGTTTTGTGTGATTGAAGTTTCCAAGTTTTGGGTGACATATCGATATGAGGAGAATAAGAGTGACAATACCCTAAGCTTGGGGATGCCCAAGGCACCCCCAAGGTAATATTCAAGGAAGATCCAAGCAACTAAGCTTGGGGATGCCCCGGAAGGCATCCCATCTTTTGTCTCCAACATTATCGGTAACCTTACATGGAGCTATATTTTCATTCGTCGCATGATATGAGTTTTGCTTGGAGCATCACTTTCTTTTGCTTGCTGTTATTTAGAATAATGTTTGCATCTTTTATTTCAATAAAAATGTCAAGTATAGCGTTTGCCATGCTTATTTTGCAAGTCTGTATGTTGTTGTTTGAAAACAAAAAATTGCACGTTAGTGCATGAATTCTTGAAAAAAGTCACAATGTGATATTATGTTGAAACATTTTGCACAATAAGCTATGATAAATTTTCTACGATGTGGTAATTTTTCAGAATTTGTGGGGTTAATCAAGTATTGATATTCTTGCATCTTTTATAGACTCTCCTGTTTAGACAGATTGCTGTTATGTTTGCATATGTTTGCTTGTTTAATGATTCTATTTGAGGACATGAGTATTAAATATGCATAGGCATTTAGTATGCAATGTTGAATAATAATTTTAGTGATTTGCTACAGTAGAGAATTATAAGGTTATTGCATTAATTTATACTAACTTATCTCAAGAGTTCTTGTTGAGTTTTATGTGGATGAAGTTTTTAATATTTAGGGAAACCGTGATATAAAAGGAATTAAGGAGACACAAAAGATCAAGCTTGGGATGCCCAAGGCATGCCAAGTTTATATTTCAAGAAGTATCAAGCATCTAAGCTTGGGGATGCCCTAGTAGGCATCCCACCTTTCTTCATCAACAATTATCGGTTAGTATCGGTTAAGCCTAAGTTTTTGCTTCTTCACATGAGGTGTGATATTCTTGGAATGTCATTTTATTTGTTTTGCTTGCTGTTTTAGTAAAATACTTAGATCTGAAAAAAAATAAGAGAGAGTCCTCAAATGGCTACCCATTTACTTAGCTACTCACTCTTCACTTATATCTTTTTTGAGTAGCTTGTTGTCAGTGTCAAAACCGGCGGATCTCGGGTGGGGGGTCCCGAATAGTGCGTCTTAGGCTAATGGTAATAGGAGGCGGGGGACATAATGTTTACACAGGTTCGGGCCCTCTCGATGGAGGTAATACCCTACTTCCTGCTTGATTGATCTTGATGATATGAGTATTACAAGAGTTTATCTACCACGAGATCATAGAGGCTAAACCCTAGAAGCTAGCCTATGGTATGATTGTTGTTCTTCTATGAACTAAACCCTCCGGTTTATATAGACACCAGAGGGGGCTAGGGTTACACAGAGTCGGTTACAGAGAAAGGAATCTTCATATCCGAATCGCCAAGCTTGCCTTCCACGCAAAGGAGAGTCCCATCCGTACACGGGACTAAGTCTTCTATCTTGTATCTTCATAGCCCAACAGTCCGGCATGCGCATATGATCTGGCTGTCCGAGGACCCCCTAATCCAGGACTCCCTCAGTAGCCCTTGAACCAGGCTTCAATGACGATGAGTACGGCCCACAGATTGTCTTCGGCATTGCAAGACGGGTTCCTTCTCCGAATACTCCAAAGTTGAACTTGAACACAAGATTCGTTTCCGGCTCTGCAAAAGTAAATTCCATATACCACCATGGAGAACATAATGTTTTCACGAGTCCAATCCGCTGACAGTTTTTATGAGACGACATTATGTTATCGTTCAGCCATTATTTCGCTTTTCTGGCCTACTACTTCACGCTTAGCGAGGCGGTTTTATTGGCACGTCTTGTCGAAGCGGAGATCGTGTCCCCTTATTACGGGATTCTCATCAACACGGGCGTGGGTAACCCAACCATTCCGTTGGTATGATTCCTTAGGAATAGGCATATTTTAAGGTCACGTAGGGGACGTTCGATATTCATCACCTCTATAAAGAGGCCAAGGCCTGTCCTTTTCTTCTACGCTAGTACCTTCCTCACCTCCTACCTCGAGTTCCAACACCCAAGGGTCAATCCGAACGCTTCGAGCTCGCAGCCATGTCTGAACACAACCTTCAAGGCCGGTAGATGGCCTCTTCTATCACACAGGAAGACATCTCGAAGCTCAGGGAGGCAAGATACTTGACTGCGGAGATCTACCACAGGCTTCCCGCTCAAGGGCAGGTTATTCCTACTCCCAGATCCAATGAGAGGGTCGTGTTTATCTCTCACTTCCTTCGAGGGCTTGGGTTTGCACTCCATCCCTTTGTTCGAGGGGTCATGTTTTATTACGGGCTAGATTTCCATAATCTAGCCCAGGACTCCCTTCTCCACATGTCGGCGTTCATCACCACATGCGAGGCTTTCCTCCGTATTTCCCCACACTTCGGCGTATGGCTTAAGACCTTTGAAGTGAAACTGAAGGTAATCAGCGAGGAACAAGCAGAGTGCGGAGGCGCTTCAATAAACAAGCTCATCAACACCACTTGGCCAAACGGCTCCTTTGCAGAATCTTATAACTTATGGCAACGGGAGTAGTTTTATATCACCAAACCCCGTTGTATAAAGCGGGATGCCACTCCTGCATTTCGGTCTGGCCCTCCGCCACAGCTCACATCGTGGATCAACAAGGGGCTAGACTATGGATCTACGAATGAAGTATGGACACTGCTAAGCCGCATTTGGAACCTTATTGAGAAGGACACCAGTCTCATTGATGTAATCCAAGTAATGCCAGTCCGCCGGATCCTACCCTGTCAGCGACGCCCTCTCCGCATGTGGGAATTCAATCCGGAAGGTCCATGGACTCTTTAGCACTTCTCCGGCATGATGCTTAGGGAGATGTGGGAATTATTCTTCGACGCACGAAAACAGTGGCCAAATACTACAGAAGACATCGGTCTTGACTGCAACCATCCGATACTTCGGTAAGTACTCCACCCCCGAACATGGTCTAGTCAAATTATTTATGACAATATATTGGTAAAACTCTATCCGGCCAGGGTTGGCTAAAGAAGGCGGAAAGAATCAGGTGTTCGGCTCCACTTCCCGAGGATACTGCCTATCCGCTATTAACCAGGATGCTCGCTCCGGCACTACATCAAGTGCCGGCGGGGGAAGAAAAGGAGAGGAGTGGGGAGGTCAAAAGTGGCCTTCATATCGGAGGCACGTCATGCACCGTACCCAGGGAAATTGAAACTCCCGTGTCAAAGGATGAATGGGGAGGAGAATCTAACATTCCCTCCCCTCACGGGAAGAAGAGGGCCACCCTAGAAGACCTGAAGGGAGAGGCCTCCAAGCGGGGGAAAGAATCCCTATCAGGGGGGCTGTATTCGGGAGGCAGTATTGCTGCACTGCGCCCACAAGGGGGCCAGCCTCTACCCGACCGTAAGTGAACAAAGGTGTTTAATAAACATACACCGTTCTTCTCATGTTTGTGAAAGTAATATCTGAGACGCATGTTCTGCAGTTCAGCCTATAGCCTCCACAACAATCTTCATCCTCGGGGGATCTTCTTCCGGAGATGATGGAGAGCGAAACACCGCCTCATGCTTCCCCGCCCCACAAGGCGGACGACCCCGAGGTGTCATCCCGGATGATCTCTCCTGATCCGCAATGGAGGACTAGGCCAGAAGGTGACTCTTCGGCCGCCTGAGGTACGGGGTGTTAGGCTCCTAGAGCGACCGACAACAAAGGCCCCGGACTATCCGATATGCTGTCAGACATATTGACGGGTCTTCTACGGCAAGCGCCTATCTCAGAAGAACATCGTATGTTAATGGGTACAGTGATTGAGAGAATTTCGTCCGCCAAAAGCGGATTGAATGAAGCTTTTACGAGCCTACTAAGAGGCTTTGAGGTACGTAATGTAATTTTTTTTAATTTGTATCGTAAACGCAAGGTGCACTGTGTATAGATAGTAGCCCCTGAGACTCTAGTTGCCATCCGAATGGGGCGATCAGAGGATCAAAATATAAGAAACTCAGGTAAGAATTGTGCCAATTTGTACACAAGCGGCTGCAGCCCCGGCCAGTGATTGGGCTGCCGAATTTGCCGAAGTGAAGTGGCAACTTGATGTGGCGGATGATGACATCACGCTCGTGAACAAACAGCTTGACGAGGCGCAAGGTATGTCCTTTGGGCGGTCAGTGTGTATAAATAGGAGCATAATGCTGGAATTTATAATATGCTTGACTGCAGATGGTGCTGCCGCCGTGGAGACCCTTTCGGGGTGAGCTTGCCCGAGCCAAGGAACAAGCCAGGATAAGCAACGCCGCTGCCGAGAAGGCAGTTAGTGAATTGAAAGCCGAACAGGCTGCCCATCGCCTGAGTGAGGAGAAAATATCCAACATGGCACTTGAGCTGAGGGATGCCGCTAGCCGATATAAACTCCTTGAGAAGGAGAATCAAGCAAAAAATGGCTGACCTTCAGAAGGCCTTACAAGCGGCAAAGGAAACCCGGTCCAAGGCCAAAGTGGCTCGGGAGGAGATCTGGCAAGCCGGGGACATCGTGACTCGAAAGCCCTTTTTATTGCGAACTAAGTTCGGCGATCCGAAGTATGCCCCGCTTGATCAAATGTGGAGTTCTCCGGACGCATATTTGGATTTATCAAAGAGTGCTTTTGATGCAACGCAGTTTTTCCAAGCCCAACAAGGCCAGAAGCAGAAACTCTTTTCTGGTCGTAGTTTAGCATTCCAAGGCGTTCGTTGCTGTTGAATGAACAGATGGCCGAATGGGCCGAGCTCCACCCGATATCTAGACTTGCCATGAAGGATGTCGTAGACCGGCCTGGCCTGAGGGACCAACTGCAAATAGCTATTTTGGTTTAGTGCAACAACTTACTCGTGCGGTGTCGTATATCAACGTTGCCAAGCGGTCAACGTGCATAGAAGGTGCACGGATGGCCCTTGCCCGTGTGAAGACGTACTGGGCGAAGATGAGGGACACCGATATTGCAGCACGGGGTCCATCCGAGGGTCAAGACACACCAGAGCACTATTTTGAAGCAGTATTAGAGGGTGCCTGCTTGATAGAGGGTCAGTGCTCGAAAAATATTATGTTCGAGTAACATGTATCCGGATTGTAAAAACAATGCTTATGATAATGAAGGCTGTGTTTATACTTTTGCCCATAAAGTATTTTAGTGCCTCCTGTGCGGCCGTTTATGTATATATGTATATAACCTGAAAGTTTGCAGTCGTCGGCTTCAGCCCCCTCGCGTAACGCGGGGGTGTTCGGAAAAGCACTTGATCACACTTGACCCAACGTCTTGGTCCATTAAGGAGGTGTTAGTGCGGCGAACTAGGCATAGGAGTTTGACAGTGGGGCTACTATATAGCCCCTGGTATGTCCGGTTTGTCCGATTATGGTGCGTTTACATACATGACCAGGAAACCGGTCCTTCGTTAATGCGGAGGAATCACGAAGATTCCGTTGAGTCATCGAGTGGTTGACCAGCTCTCGCCATATCATGATAGTCAGTTTTCGGCTTTCTCTACTGAGGTGCTCGTCCGGATGAACTAAGGCACAATTGCAGTAGTTCTCCCTTGGCCGCCTTAGCCAATAGAATGGATCATAAGGTAGCAAAACCTAGGAGCCGGGCAAACCCAACATGTGATGGCAAAGTAATAAAAGCGACGGACTGCATAATAAATGTTGCTATCATAAGGGGCAATATAACGTGATGTTCCTTTGCATTAAGAGCTTGGGCATCCAAATAAAAGGTGCATGACAACCTCTGCTTCCCTCTGCGAAGGGCATATCTTTTACTTTTAAGTATTTACTTTTATGCAAGAGTCAATAGTATGCATTCCCATTTCAACCTCAAGTACTCTCTAGTTGGCAAGCATCATGTGGTGGGGAAAGATCTAGGCACATATGGCCAGTCAAATATATTTGATCATGATTTATTATTGTTGACAATTATCTCTATGATAAATGAGTTGGGAGGCAAAATATTAAGCCCCTATCTTTCTCTGTGTTTGATGGAGGCCATTTGTTCTAAGAATATGCTTTGAGTACTAGCAATCATGGAAGACTATAAGATGATTGAGTATGTGGAGCTCTTACTTAGACTTTGTTGAATAAGTTGAATTACAATTGCTTGGTGACTGAGAACATAGGTTGTTAAGTTTCAAGAGAAGGCATTGTTTGAACCACAACATGTGAATTGGTTGCTACATTAACATGAGAAGTTTTATGAGAAAGAGTTGTTGTTATGATGCTAGGAAAAGTGATTGAAATTATCATTGATCAAACTTATGCACTATGCTAGCATTCACACTTCATAAATTATTTCTTTTATCATTTACCTACTCGAGGAGGAGGAGGAATTAAGCTTGGGGATGCTGATACGTCTCTAACGTATCTATAATTTATGAAGTATTCATGCCATGTTTACAATAATTAATATGGTTTTGGTATGATTTGCATGGAACTAACCCAGACTGACGCTGTTTTTAGCAGAACTACCATGGTGTTGTTTCTTGTGCAGAAATGGAAGTTCCCCAAATGAGCTGAAACTTTTTGATGATTTTTTTGGAACAAAAGAGACACCAGAAGTTTCGTTAGAGGGCCAGAAGAGCCACGAGGAGGGCACAACCCACCAGGGCACTCCCGAGGGGCTCGACTTGCCCCGCTGGGTTGTGCTCACCTCGAGGCCCATCTTCGCGTGAAACCGACGCGAAAAAATCCTATAAATAGAGAAAATATTAGAAATAACCCTAGATCAAAAGTCCTGCCGCCGCAAGTCTCTGTATCAATGAAAAACCAATCTAGACCCGTTTCGGTACCCTGCCAGAGGGAGAAATTATCACCGGTGGCCATCTTCATCATCTCGGCGGCCATCGTGATGAGGAGGGAGTAGTCCAGCCTCGAGGCTGAGGGTTTGTACCAGTAGCTATGTGTTTAATCTCTCTCTCGTGTTCTTGAGATGACACGATCTTGATGTATCATGGGCTTTGTTAATATAGTTGGATCATATGGTGTTTCTCCCTCTCTATCTTATTATGGTGAATTGAGTTTTCCCTTTCAGATTTTTTTATTGAATTGAATACCTTTATGGATTTGAGAGCACTTGATATAGTCTTGTATATGAATACCCTGGTGACAATGTGGTATTATATTGATTCACTTGAGATATGCTTTGGCACTCAACTCACAGATTCCCGAGGTGACATCGGGGTAATCTATGCAAAGGAGTTGATGGATGTTCTCGTCTTTTATTTCTCTGGTAGAAATCTTGGGGCACTCTTTGAGGTTCTTGTGGTGGATTGAGTATTATAAATCTGAATTTTCTTTGGTGTTATTTTAGTATGAACTCTTGATAGATCAATCAGAAAGAATAACTTGGTGTTATTTTAGTACGAACTCTTGATAGATCGATCAAAAAGAATAACAAAGGGTATTGGAGTCCGGGAGTGTTCCGGCGGTACCAGGTTATGACCAGGAGAGCCAAAAGGGGTTTGGAGGGGCCCCGGCAAGGGTTGGGGGGCTCATGGGCTAATGGGAGGGAGCATGCTACGTCTCCAACGTATCTATAATTTTTGATTGTTCCATGCTATAATATTATCTGTTTTGGATGTTTAATAGGCTTTAATATGCTCTTTTATATTATTTTTGGGACTAACCTATTAACTGGAGGGCCAGTGCCAATTTCTGTTTTTTTTGCGTATTTTAGAGTTCTACAGAAAAGGAATACCAAACGGAATGAAACCTTCACGATGATCTTTCTTGGACCGAAAGCAAACCAGAAGATTTGGAGTTGAAGTCAAAGACGCAACGAGGCGTCCACGAAGCAGGAGGGCGTGTCTAGGGGGTTAGGTGCACCCCCACCCTCGTGGGCCCCTCGTAGCTCCACCGACCTAGTTCTTTCGCCTATATATACTCTTATACACTAAAAACATCAGGGGGAGCCACGAAACCACTTTTCCACCGCCGCAACCTTCTGTACCCGTGAGATCCCATCTTGGGGCCTTTTTCAGTGATTTGTCGAAGGGGGAATCGATCATGGAGGGCTTCTACATCAACACCATTGCCTCTCCGATGAAGCGTGAGTAGTTTACATAGACCTTCGGCCCATAGTTATTAGCTAGATGGCTTCTTCTCTCTCTTTGATTCTCAATACAAAGTTCTCCTTGATGTTCTTGGAGATCTATTCGATGTAATACTCTTTTGCGGTGTGTTTGCCGAGATCCGATGAATTGTGGATTTACGATCAAGATTATCTATGAATATTATTTGGTTCTTCTCTAAATTCTAATATGCATGATTTGATATCTTTGCAAGTCTCTTCGAATTATTAGTTTAGTTTGGCCTACTAGATTGATCTTTCTTGCCATGGGAGTAGTGCTTAGCTTTGGGTTAAATCTTGCGGTGTCCTTTCCCAATGATAGTAGGTGCAGCAAGGCGCGTATTGTATTGTTGCCATCGAGGAAAAAAATATGGGGTTTATATCATATTGCTTGAGTTTATCCCTCTACATCATGTCTTCTTGCTTAATGCGTTACTCCGTTCTTATGAACTTAATACTCTAGATGCATGCTGGATAGCGGTCGATGTGTGGAGTAATAGTAGTATATGCAGGCAGGAGTCGGTTTACTTGACACGGACGTGATTCCTATGTTCACCATTATTTCCTTAGATGTCATCATAATTATGCGCTTTTCTATCAAATGCTTGGCAGTAATTTGTTCACCCACCGTAATACATGCTATCTCTAGAGAACCTTCTAGTGAAACCTATGGCCCCCGGGTCTCTTTTCCATTATATTGAATCTCTTTTCCATTATATTGAATCTCTTTTCCATTATATTAAGTCTCTTTTCCATATTGTTGAATCTAGTTTACTATTTCGCAATCTTTATGTTCCAATCTATACAACCAAAAATACCAAAAATATTTACTTTATTATCTCTATCAGATCTCACTTTTGCGACTGACCGTGAAGGGATTGACAACCCCTTTATCGCGTTGGTTGCAAGTTCTTGATTGTTTGTGCAGGTATTCGGTGACTTGTGCGTTATCTCCTACTGGATTGATACCTTGGTTCTCAAAACTGGGGGAAATACTTACGCTACTTTGTTGCATCACCCTTTCCTATTCAAGGGAAAAAACAACACAAGCTCAAGAGGTAGCAAGAAGGATTTCTGGCGCCGTTTCCGGGGAGATCTAGGCCAAGTCAAGCCATACCAAGTACCCATCATAAACTCTTCTCCCTTGCATTACATTATTTTCCATTCGCCTCTTGCTTTCCTCTCCCCCACTTCTAAAACGATTTTTGAAAACCTTTGCCTTTTCTTCGCCCCTCTTCCATTCGTATCTTTTCGCTTGCTTCTTGTGTGCTTGTGTGTTGGATTGATTGTTTGTCACAATGGCTCAAGATAATACTAAATTGTGTGACTTTTCCAATACCAACAACAATGATTTTATTAGCACTCCGATTTCTCCTACTACGATGCTGAATCTTGTGAAATTAATACCGCTTTGCTGAATCTTGTTATGAAAGATCAATTTTCTGGCCTTCCTAGTGAAGATGCCGCAACCCATCTAAACAACTTCATTGATTTGTGTTATATGCAAAAGAAGAAAGATGTGGATAATGATATTGTTAAATTGAAGCTATTTCCGTTTTCACTTAGAGATCGTGCTAAAACTTGGATCTCTTCTTTGCCTAAAAATAGTATTGATTCATGGAATAAGTGCAAAGATGCTTTTATCTCTAAGTATTTTCCTCCCGCTAAGTTCACCTCCCTTAGGAACGATATTATGAATTTTAAGCAACTTGATCATGAACATGTTTCACAATCTTGGGAGAGGATGAAATTAATGATACATAATTGCCCTACACATGGTTTGAATTTGTGGATGATTATACAAAAATATTATGCCGAATTGAATTTTGCTTCTAGAAATCTTTTAGATTCGGCCGCGGGAGGCACTTTTATGGAAATCACTTTAGGAGAGTCTATTAAGCTCCTAGATAATATTATGGTTAATTATTCTCAATGGCACACCGAAAGATCTACTAGTAAAATAGTTCATGCAATTGAAAAAAATAATGTTTTGAGTGGAAAGATGGATGAACTCATGAAATTGTTTGCTAATAAAAGTGTTTCTTCTGATCCTAATGATATCACTACAAAACAAATGCACTTCCGTGATGATACGTGTTTGTCACAGTAGGTCGCGTTTTTTTCATGCATGTACATCCATGACAAATTTATGACAGAATCAAGATAGTCATACCTGTGCTGTCGTAGAAGTGTTCCATGACATTACCAAAATTATCATCACGGAAGTGTCCACTTCCATGACAATAAATTGCGCGTTACAGAAGTGCTTTCGTCAAGGGTGACCGACACGTGGCATCCACCATAACGGAACGCCGTTAAGCTATCGGGTCGGGTTTTGGATCTGATAACCCATTAATAGCCCCGACCAATGGGGATTTTCCACGTGTAAAATCATCATTGGCTGGAGGAAACACGTGTCGGCTCACCGTTGGGAAAGATGTCATCCACTCATTGGATAGAAGGCGCCTATGATACGTCGACACGTGGCATGGCCCAACAGAGGCCCATTCCTGTGAAAAGGCCGGCCCGTTTGACTTGGTCAAAAGGTGGCGAGCCGGCCTATGGAAAGCGTGTTAACGGCCTGTTCGCATATAGCCCATTTACAGCCCGCTAACCCAAGGCCCGTTACACCCTATGTGAATTAGGCCCAGTAGCGTCATCTGGGCCATCCAATATGATTCCATCCCGTTTTCACTTCTGGCCCATGTATGGCCCATGACGTCTTTCGGCCCATATGAGGCCCTATGTAACTCTTGGCCTATTAACGGCCCGTGGTGAAACTGGCCCGCAATGAACAGTGTATCACTTTACACCCATTAACGGCCCGTGGTGAAACTGGCCCGTAATGAACAGTATATCACTTTATACCCATTAGGGGCCCGTTATTCAGTTGGGCCGTTTCCAGCAAATGTTATCTTTCGGCCTTCTCGGAGCCCATTTATTCTTGGGCTCATTTCCAGCATTCGTTTACTTATGGCCCATTACTGTTATTTTCTG
The DNA here is from genome assembly GCF_002162155.2 of Triticum dicoccoides. NCBI lineage: Eukaryota > Viridiplantae > Streptophyta > Magnoliopsida > Poales > Poaceae > Triticum > Triticum dicoccoides. The sequence goes on from NC_041389.1 coordinate 291,488,283, forward strand.
CCTGTGGGCCAAATTCAGCCCGTGGTTACATCGGCCCGTTTGTGGTCCGTTAATACATTGGGCCATTTTCATAGCGTCATCAAATACGGCCTATTAACGATGGCCCGTTATGGTCATACGGCTCATATAAGGCCCATTGATGATACGGCCCGTAGAAGGCCCATTGTTTCTACGGCCGGTAGAAGGCCCATTGTTTCTACGGCCCGTAGAAGGCCCACTGTTTCTACGGCCCGTAGGAGGCCCAGTGTCACTACAGTAAATATTAGCCCATGGTTATTGTGGCCTAGTTTTAAAAAGAACGACACTGACTACAAGCAAACAAATAAACAAGACAACAAGGAAATAAATAAGCAAGCAACTTATGCTAGGCTATCACGGCTGTGACACATATTACATCCACTAGGCATCAAAGTTTGCCACCAGTGCAAATATAGGGAACAAAGCAGCATATCATATACACTGGTTGTCAAAGTTGGCAACCAACACAAATCAACATCGCAGCAAAACAAATCCAGAACTGAAACCACTTCAGAAGATCTCAAGAAACAATATCCTGGGTACCCATAATGATGGCAAGATGCTTAGCAAGCTTATTAACTTTCTCTTGTTTGGCGCTTAAATCCTCCAGCACTTGTTGTTGCACCAGAAAATATGCATCTGAATTCTGCAGGGACTTCCTCAGTCCTTCAGCTTCCTGTCGCAGCACATCTGATCGATGTCTTTCAACTTGAAGTTGAGACTCAAGAAGACGAACTGATTCAGACAGCGAGTTCGAAGAGCTTGTGCCAGCAGTAGTGGCCAGTAACCCGAACACTACATCAAGACGGGACTTTTGGGTTCCCTCACTGTCGTCAAGATAGTTTTTATCAGCTTTCTTGGAGATCAACAGGGATGTCTCACTATCTTGAACCTTATCTGCATTACTTCCTTTACCATTGGATAACGCGGTACTGTTCTCCAATATTTTGTCCGCATTCTAAAAGAGAAACAAGTAGACACATCACATGTTTACCATGTTGTATATGAGACTCATTTTGGTAAATGAGTTCAGTAGTAAAGTGGACAGGATAATAGCATGAAACAAAGATATATCTATGTACCATGGTCACTTTATGGTCTATATCATTCTAGTTTTTGTTGCCAAATCAAGATGAGACACAGTTCAAATAATATTTGTTCAAGACAAAGCAGAATAGACAGAATATAAGTGTGGGTAACTATAGAGCAATAACAACACTTGTAATGTGCATGACATGAGAACATAATTGTTTATTCAATTGAAACTAAAATCAACATAGAGCAGGTTACAACAGCAAACCAGTTAAAGAAACAGGTTTAAAACATACCTGTTGCGCCATTGGAGTTTCAATTCCATCCTTCAAATTTGAAAATAGTTGGTATGAGTAAATACAGTAATGCAAGAGCAAAGGAGTATGAACCATAGCTACAGAACCTGACCTAAGAACAAATCTTCTTCTCCTTTAAGCGTTGAGTTGGGATTCAGAGTGGTGGTCCTCGTGCTTTGGGCACTGCAGTTCCCTTACTAACCACTCGTGTTTGGGTGCTCTGTGGTGGAGACGGTGCTGTGTCAACTGGAACTGGGTTACTATCTGCCGGGGTTGGGGTTAGAAGGGGTGTAGTTGGTTCTCTGTCCAACTGGGTAGGGGTACAATCTGTGAGAATCTGGGTTATGTGTGGTGGATCTGGTCCTTGGGCAAGTACAACCGTGGTTCTATCTGCATCAACTGGTAGCACTATCTTTTCTGAAGACCGTGTTGTTACTCCCTTATATACTGCCATCACGCTCTCCAATTCAAATGGCTGATAAACAAGAAAAGTAATTGAAAGTATAGACATTGTATGATAGACAGGTGCAATGGATAGTGGGGAATAAAAGAGGGCATGAAATAATTCATATTTATGTTGTCTAACCAAACATGATAGCATGACACAATTTCACATATATGATAGCTAACTAAACAGGATAGCATGACACAATTTCACATTATGATGGCTAACTAAAAAAGATGGAAAGACATAGTTCAAAATATGAGACTATGTAAACAGAATGACATGACATAACTATATAATGTGTTTATTAAATAGGTTGGCTTGCCATAATTCACATACATTCATGGATAGAATGCCATAATTCTAAATATGATGACTGTAAACACTAAACAGGATGAGATGATATAACTATATGATGTCTTTATTAAATGGGTTGCCATGCCATAATTCAGATAGATGATGTGTATGTACTATGTAAACATGATGGCATGATATAATTCAAATATATGATTTATATAGTAAGCAAGTAAGCAGATGGCAATCTATATATGATGTAAAAACTAAGCAATGCAAGACAACATGCATGACATGGATAATATAACCCTGCCAAGTTTGAGCATAGACCTCAGGGGGGAAATAGGACTGGTCATCAGTCTCTGAATCCTCCTCTGAGGAGCTCTCTGTAGCCCGCAAGATGTCTACTTCAGCAGGTAGCATTGTCTGCTCTGAATACCTTTTTTTCACTCCAGATACTTCCATCGCCGCTTCAAATGGCTGATGCACAGGAAGAGTAGTTGAATATACAAACGTTGTCGACAAATGGAACACGTAATACAAAAAAATGATAGCATGATATAATTCACATACATGATGATTGGCTAAACAGCATGACATTGCATAATTCACATATATAATGCCTTCGCAACAAGATAGCATTGTATAATTCACATACATAATGTCTTGTAACAAGATGACAATACATAATTCACATATATGGTAATTAGACACTGAACAGGTGGCATTCACACAAAGCATGTATAAACTAATCAAATGGCATAGCAATGCGAGACACCATACGCATGATATGAGCAACATAACCCTGCCAAGTTAGAGCATACACCTCGGGGGGGAATAGGACCGGTCATCTGTCTCTGAATCCTCCTCTGATGAGCTATCCGTAACCAGCGAGATATGCGCTTCGTCAGATAGCATAGTCTGCTCAGAAGACCTTGTTTTCACTCCAGAATTTGCCATCACCGTGTCACATGGCTGATGCACACGAATAGCAGTTGAATGTACTAACATTGTTGACAAATGTAATATGTAACGAAAAAAAGGATGGCCTGATATAATTTACATATGAGATGACTGGCTAAGAAGGATGGCATTGCAAAATTCACATATATGATGCCTGGCTAAACAAGGTGGCGTTGCATAATTCACATAAACGATGAATAAACTAAACAGATGGCATTCGCACAAAGGATGTCTAAACTAAGCAGATGACATATTTGATGTATAAGTAAGCAATGCAAGACACCATATGCATGATATAACCAACATCAGGATGCCAAGTTAGAGCGAAGACCTCAGGGAGTAAATAGGAGTTATCTTCTCCTTCTGAATCCCCCTCAGAACATATATCTTCCTCCGAATTACAATCCGAAATCCGTGGAGGGGGGCTGCCTTTGCGCCTACCATGGAGCGACGTCTCCATGAAATTATATTGCCACGCAAGGCTCGTCTCTTTTGCTCTACATGTTCAGTTCCATTGTTTACAATAACTGTCATGCATAGGAATAAAACATAGTGAGATTATGTAAGGAGTGCATGCAGAAATCCAGAGTGATGGTAGCAACCTGTGGATAGACCCAAAACCAATAATAGCACGCAGATAATGGCTTCAGTTAATAAATACAGATAATGTCTTCTTTACTATTTGTTTCCCACCCAACATGAAACTCATAGTAGACACCGGAGATTAACTAGATAGTAGATAGATACTATTGATAGCAGCCCCGATATGTACCCCACAACCATTTAAAAACTCAAGTTTGACCATTAGTTTGGAGCTGACTTAGAGTCTAATCGGTGAACAGGACAATAAAGGAGCATGTAATATTAAGCGGTGCATAACGTAAGCAGACACGAAAGAGTACGACCTCTCTTCGGACCCGTGTAGTCCTCGAGGTCATCTGCTCGGTTGATGATGGTAATGTAGTTTTCATGGCTGCCAGCGGCGGGGAAGAAGATCTTAGGCGGCGAAAGACAGTCTGGAGGCCGGATCCCTGCTGTGCTAGACCCTTATGTCGTTGGAGCAGCTGAGCTGGGGTGGACGACGGCGCAGCAGGAGCGGGACAAACCACGCAAGGTTTTCTTTGACAACTATCTGTAAGAGAAGTAATTTTGTAAGGGCTTGTTTGAATTGGAGGATTCCAACAATGCAGGGATAGGAAATAGACAGGAATAGGATAGGAATGCACGTGCAAAACAGAGAATTTAAAAACACAGGATTCTTGCCAATCTGGGTGTTTGATTCACAACAATTGGAAGATCACAAGATGCAAAGAAGCATGGTGAGATTAAGTCAAACCACAAGAAAATGTACGGTTATAATGCTATTATGCTACTATCTCTTAGTCTTGTGCTTCATGAATAGGAATTTGAAAAGGAGGACAAGTGAAAATTAAAATTCCTACGTTTTTTGTTTCAAGGAGACACTAAAGGAACAAATCCGCGTGCTCAGTGGACAATATATATAACATGTAGAGTAAAAAAGAGATGCAACAAGTGTACAACCTCTTTGGCGAAGCCACGTCGATCTCAGTGTGATTGGGTTGGCCGGTGAGGATGCTCCGGCTGACTTTGCTGTCAGAGGAGGGGAAGAAGATCTTAGGCGTCTGGAGATGGAGCCCGAGGTACTGCTCCGCTGGGATGGAGGGTTTCATCGTTGGAGCAGCTCCGGTGAGTTGTACGACGCTGAGGCTGAAGCAGGACACAAGAGACAACGAACAACGTTAACCTGAGTGGAATTCTAATAGCATCTCCAATACATGACGTAAAATACATAACCACAATGTGCTAGATGTAAAATACATCAGCCACTCATCTCTGAACTTAACTGTTGAAACTGAACTTAACTATCGAAACTGAACTTAACTGTCGAAACTGAACATAACTGTCAAAACTGAATTTTGTTGTCAAAACTGAATTTTGCTGTCGAAACTGAACGCACTAGCAAGGTGAGGCTACATGTCGGTCGACTGACTTTTTCATCGCTGGTCAGTCGATTTTGCAGCCGTTGGATACGAAATCAAGGGCCTTCGGTTCATCTTCAACCTCCACCCCCCTGAGCCGCCAGCCACCACCGGCCAAACAGCAGCCCCCCACCGCCCGCGGCCGGTGCTGCGCCGCCCCGCCTGCCCCGAAAACACTCCCCACCGCCGGTCCGCCGC